>NC_087446.1:53903065-54219603 GCF_036321535.1 Camelus dromedarius | reverse complement strand
GCTTTTGTTTTCTTCTAACTCTGGAGGAAAAAAAGTCAACTTTTATTCAATTATACAGTCCCTACTTTTTAAATGGACAGATTAAGATCCTGTGCCACTGTGTACAATTTAAGCATAAACTTGTATGTACAAGACTTAGTATAAAAACATGATTCTACTAAGCCAGTATCACCAGGGATTGAGCTGTTAGTAGTCTCCCAGCGTTACAGATAAATCTCACTGATGCATCCACACGCTCAGCTGGCTCCCTGCAAAGGGTCACATTAATGTGTAAGAGCAGCACTGCTGGGGAGGCAAACCATGGCCATGACGCTGGATGAAGCTAACTGTAACAGAACTTCTGATTTTATTATCCTCTTATGCACTGTCCTCCAAGTAAGTGACTTCTGGCTAGATATGATGTATGTACGTTTTTGCCAAAATAACATTGTCAATTTTTTTAAGTTTACTGTGTAATCAAGAGAGACTGTTAAAGAGAGTAAAAAAATCAAGCCACAGAGAGAAGATATTTGCAATGCATGCAACCAAAGAATTCATATCCAGGATATATAAAGAATGCCTACAAATCAGTAAGAAAAAGACAGTTTAAAAATTGCCAGAACACGTGAACAAACAGTTCACAGAAGACCATATCCAAAAGGCCAATAAACATATGACAAAGTGTTCACTATTATTAGACACCAAGGAAATACAAATGAAAATCACTAGCAACTACATATCTACCAGAATGGCTAAAACTAAGAAAACTAACAATATCGAGTGTTGGTAAGTATAGGAGCCAGTGGAACTCATATATTGTTGATGGGAACTTATATTAGTATAAACACTTTGGGAAACAGATAATATTTATGAAAGCTGAACATACACAGACCTGTGACCAAGCATTTTCACTACTGGGTGTATATCCAATGTACGGCACCAAAAGACCTAAACAAGAACATTCAGAAGAGCCAAATCTATAAACAAACCAAAAGCCCATAAACAGTACAATGAATAATAAGTTGTGGTACAGTAAGACAATTAAATAGTATACAGAGTGAAAAAGAATTAGCTACTGCTGTTAAGTGACAACATGGATGAAACTTATAGACATAACGCTGAACAACAGAAGCCAGGCAAAAAAGAGACTATACATGTGACTCCATTTATGTGAAATTCAAAACAGGCAAAATAAATCCATGATGACAGAAGTCAGAGTAGTGGTTAACTCTGGGGAGGTAGTAACTGGGAAAGGGCACAATTTTTGGATGCTGGTAATAAATGTTCTCTTTCTTGATCTGGTGGTTTCATGAGTGTATTCACTTTGTAAAGATTCACTACAAATTCTCTAAGCTGTATGTTTATTATTTGGACTCCTTTTTGGGTATATATGTTATACCTCAATTTAAAAGTTTACTTTTTAAAAAGTTTACTGTAGAAAAATTGAAAGCTACCCATAATTCCAATGGTAGGTGAATACTCAAATATTATGGTATATCCAAACCCACAGAATATTACTTAGTCATGTTTTTAAAGAATGATGAAATAGGAAATGTTCAAAATAGTTTAAGTTGAATAAACTGAATTTACTGTATTACCTCAACTTTTAAAAAAGATACCTAAATAGAAAAGTAACTAGAAGGAAATTTATTTAAATAGTATTAGTGTTTGCATTTGGGTGTTAGGTTTAAGGAAACATTCATTTTTCTTCTTTAGTTTCTTTTTCTTTTTCATTAAGCATGTGTTATTTTTAAAATGAGAGAAAAGCTAATTTAAAAACATTAACAGCTTGCCACAGACACTGAGATTATCTTAACCTTAATGAATTTACCCATGAAAATCTATCCTCATGTAGGATCTGTAGCCCTGCAACCACTGAACCAGAACCAACAATACCAGAAACAACTAGAAATTTGTTCTGGTTATGTATTTCATCTTCTTTGTGTGGCCAAAGTGAGAAACAGTGTAATCATGAGTCTGATTAAAGCTTTGTAATTGTTCTAGCACCTGTTCAACTTTGCTGATGAACAACACACATGTGACATACTAAACTCCAGGCAGGATTTAACAAGTAAGGTATATCAAACACAGGCTCTGTTATTGTCAAGGTTTCTAGGTGTGGTTGCAGCTCAAGTATAATAAGATCATTTACATCTCTCTGAGTCAGTCACCCACTCTCCTGTCTGTGTCTCCTTCCACGTCAGACGTGGGCAAGAACATAACACTCTATACATAGCACAAATCTGAGCAAAACGGAGTAGATTTCAGGAGAGTGGCAGATAATTCAGGGATAGCACATCTTCCTTTTACGAAGTAAAATGAACAGAGGGAAAACTATTACTGAAATACACATCTACAAAAATGAAAAAATTAATTTTTGAACACGTTTATGAATTCGAAGACAACTGTACCCTTTAACCATTTTATTTACGACATTTTCTAGTTTGCCCTCATTGTATGTGTGTCTGTGAGTGCCAAGCGTGTTACCTTCCCACACTACAGGTTAGAGAGTAGAGGGAATTAGACTCCAGAAAGCTCCAAACCTAGAAAAGTCAGAAAGCTGGCCATCACACATACCCCTAAAGTTTATAAAATTCTAGTAGAAGTCTAGTCCAAAATTTAAGGGAATAAGAAATGCTACTACAGTAAGCCACAATACAGGAGTAAGCATTTTCTATTTGTATTTTTCTTAGTCTGTCTTTCTCTGTTCTCCAAACAGAAGTTGTCTGTGACATAGATTTTTTTAAAAATTTCCCCTTCAACTGTAAGTGCATCAGTTCAGTTTTTATACTGCAATGATGCAAATTTCAAACCGGAATTACAACTAACACCCTAACCACTTTTAGGGGGTTTTGATTCTCATTCAAACCAAGTACACGTGGATCCCTTTCACTTACTAGCCTATCTTTAAAAGAACAAAAATACTGAATACAATATTTGGGTCATTTTCTCCCCACTTTTTCCTCCAGACTCTATAAATCTTGTTAAGATGGGGCTAATCAATAAATGAGAACATCACATTCCATATGGGAAAAACTGCCACTGTTCTACAATACACTCATAAATATTTTTAAGTCAACCAGAACCAAAATAAAATCTCTAAAAGACTTTTCCACAGTAGGGCACAGAAAGATCATGAGTATTTTGTCTGGTGAAATATAAAGAGGAGATGATATAAGAAATAAAGTGCTCACATTTTAGGAGATAATGTGGACAGTAAGTGGATTGATGTATCAACCCCAATTGTTACCTTCTAATCTCCTGAGCCATACACAAGTCTGAGCTATCATCAAGGAAATTTCTTCATCCACCCAAACTCTGAAACCTGACTTTCCTGAACTAAAACTAACATCACGTCCAATATTCTCTCAAGTTCGTACAGCACCTGTTGCTGCAAGGAGATGGTGCCAGTGAGGAGGACCTCTGGGATTCCTCCAAAACTCAAGGGCTAGGTTCTTTCATAAACCAACTGAGGAAAACTACTTACATCAAACAAGTTCCATTATCCAAATTTAATCACCATGGGGTTCATCAAAATTTTCAACCAACTCTCATAATGTGTTTAAATGGATATATTGCCACATTTTATGCTTCAGGAAACACTCAAAGAATGACACTTGCCTTAGAGAACTCCAGAGGCCCGTGAGGGATGCTTATCAGAGGGGATGCATCTTCAAATGAAAGTCAAACAAAACTGTTCCACAAAAAATTTAGAAGTATTTTAAATGGATTTTTCCTTATGTCTGAGGCCAAGCTTACTGGTTCTCTAGTCAATCAATCGAAATTAAGTACAACTTTCCCAAGCTCTGTGATCAGCTGTTTGGAACGCCTCTTTTTGCTCAATCAACTGTAGCTGAATCAGTGAGGAAGTGCATAAAAAGTTGTTACCCCAAGTAAGTCTGTGTAATTTAGTCAGAGTACCAAAAATCATTATCAAAAGTCTGGCATGCCTTAGTCTGAAATACCTTAGCACTAAAAACAAAACAAAAACCAAAAACTTCACAATTCAAAAGCTCAATTAACCTATAATAAATCTCTTAAATTACTTCAATGTTTCAAAAATATTCTTTGTCCTTAGATAGCAGAAGTTTTTGATGGGTTTCCTTATCCTGCATGATACTGACAAAGGAAACTGAAATGACTGATGGCAGATGGAAAGGAAGATAACAGAAAAGAAGTTTAAAAAGTTACAAACTTGACAGAAACACTGTAATTCTAGCCCGGAAGTACTCACAAATAGACTTATTTGATATAGATGGCATTGTCAAAGATTCTACAAAATCATCAAGCCTGCAAAAAATCACAGTTGACACATTAAAGTTGTAATGATTCTTTCCACATTTATTAATGCAAATTTCTCTTATCAACTCTTTTCCTTTTCTGTGTTCTCCAAAGGAAAAGACTGCATATGTTAAATTGCTGTTTTTAAATTCCAGAACATAAAATTAAGGGCATTTAAGGAACTGTGGAAAATGCAAAGTTTATAAAATAATTTTTAATCATTCACAGCTTCCTACCCAGAGATTTTGTTCTATTTCATTCTAGACTTTTATATACACATTTGAAAAGTCCATGATTAAAGATATAAATATATATATTTAAATGTAGAAGACATATATAGGAATGTTCACAGGAATGATGTTTGCAACAGCAAAAAACTAGAAACAACTAAAATATCTGCCAACTGGTGAATGAACTAATAAACTGAGGTGAATTCGTGCAATGGAATGCTAGAGCAGCAGGAAAACAACAAAGAACTACAATAACAGGCATCAGCAAGAACGAACCTCATAAACAACCCCGAGCTAAAAAGAAAAAAAGAAAAAAAAAAAAAAAAAGCAAGCCACAGGAGAATACATACAGCATGATTCCACCTCTAAAGTTTAGAAACTTACAAAACTAAATAATATTTTGTTTGGAATATATACAAACCATAAAGCAAAATTAGGGTGAGTGACAAAATTCAGGATGACAGTTACATTAAGGGTGAGGTAAAAGTAACGGGACAGGCCCACAGGGCCTTCAGAGGTATTTTAAGCTTTTAGTTCTTAAACTAGATCATGGACAATTTATTGCTCTTCCTTAAACTGTGCACACACATAATACTCTTGTATGTGATATCCCAAATAAAAATGCAAATAGCTTGTAAGACCTATTCAACTCCAGAAGGAAACCATACCAATTACCTATACTGACCAACCTCATCACCCACATTAACTGTGAACAACCACAAATGACATCTGAGGAAACCCAACAGAACAGAAAAAGTAGGCCAAGATGGATCACTGGAAAAACATGCCCCAAAGGAAATATGAGATATCTCAGGAATAGAGGGGGAGGAGGGAATGGGAAGGGATAAATTGGGAGTTCGAGATGTGCAAATACTAACTACTATGTATAAAATAGATAAAAAATTAATTTCTTCTGTACAGCACAGGGAACTATATTCAATATCTTCTAGTAACCTATAGTGAAAAAGAATATGAAAACAATTACATGTATGTATATGTATGGCTGAAACATTATGCTGTAAACCAGAAATTGACACATTGTAACTGACTATACTTCAATTTAAAAAAAAAAACAGTTATTTGTGGAGTTCAGACATTTAGGCTTACTTTGTGCACAACAGAATGAAACCCACTTCTTGTTACACAAAACAATATAAACATTATTCACTGTGATGAGATAAGAACAAATATAACTGCAAAACCTCAGATGGAAAAGAGTACTGGAAATGGGTACATAATTCACTGTTCATAGCAGAGAATCAAGAGTTGCTTTCTAAAGTTGATATAACATATTGAAAGCTAGACTATTAATGACTGGAACTATAAAACTGATAAAAAGTGGTTACACTTTGGGAAGTGGGACTGGGGGTGGGGGAGAGGAGGCTACTTTCCCATTTCACGGACTTTTTTTAAACAATATACCCATGCCATTCTTTTTAATTAATAGGAAAAAATGCATAGTATTCTTATAAGTATTCTCATGCCTCATTTCCACAGTAACCTTTAAACAAGACCATCTCTTCACCTGCTTCATAAACACGCACACACACAAAACGGTGCCTCAGGAATGTGAAACCCAGGGAGGGGCACTGAGGCCCTGAAGCCTCAGAGCACGCTTCATCTTTACAACCCACTTGCTCTGCTTCTCCCCAGACCCCAGGTCCCCTTGCTGTCCTTGGGGCCAGCGTCATTCACAGGAACAACGTGTATGACATCCTGATACACAGTTCTATACAAGCATCACAACTGCGTCCCCTCCAAATTCATGCTGACCACACTCCTTCCGGCCTCACGAGCACTGGCATTGCTTTCATTGTTTCATTAATTCCTCTCAAACTCCCCTGCACCTGCTGCTCTAACTCTTCACATTTCTCAAAACCCCATGCTTCCATCTTTCTGAAGAATCTTTTCCCTTTAATCCCACACCTATTTCCTCTCCCTAAATCATTTTTTTTCAACCAAACCCTTCTTTCTAGTTTCAGAGGGAGAGTTGCTGGTCCCTCCAGTCCCTCCACTCCAGCCAGGCCACAGCCCCGCCATCCTGCTCCCGAATTCACCCTCATCTACCCTCCAGGGATCTAATCTGTGCCCAAATCTCCCTAGCCAACTCAATCGTTTCTTTTCTCAGCCTCCTTTCTTAGCCTCCCTACGCCTATAAAGATTTCCCAGTATCCTCAATTATTAAAAAAAATAATAATAAAGTAAAATAAATTAGTACTCCCCGACTCCGCCCTAGTTCTTGCATTCCTTTTTCCCCAGCTTCAAAATGAGAAGCCTACACTCATAGTTTCTGTGTCCTCATCACTTTTTAATATAGTCTCTGATTCAGCCACAGGACTGGAACTGACTAATCCAATCATCTGCATTCCCTCATCTAATTCTCCTAACCTCTCTATGGCTTCAACACTGTTGAGTATTTATCTCTGTAAAAAGCAGCGCAACTCTCATCCCACCCAGTCCACCTCCTGTTCTGTGATCACCTCAGCAGACTGGATGATTTCTTTCTCTCACTTCCTGAATACAGGCATTCTCCATTAGCTTCATTCTCCACTTTCCCTTTCAAAGATCTGATTCACCCTGATGAACCTCATGAAGATGACACTCAAATCCTTCAACTGCTCCAGGACATAATTCACCATTCCTAACTGCCTATTGAACAGTCTACCTATCCTGCCAGTGCCACAGATTCCATACGCCCAAGATGATACCTATCGTCTTCTCTCCAAACCAGCACCTCAGGTATTTCTATGTATAACACCAACATTCCCTGGGTTCCCCAAAATTAAAATCTGGGCCATCTTTGACTCTGCAGTTTCCAATTTCCTCACATATTATCTTTCTTCCCCTCAATGTTTTACGACAGGGCAAGTAATGTAAGACACAGTTTCCAGCCTCTAGAAAGAATAAAGAGCAATAAGCGAACAGAAGCATTACAAAAGATAAACACATAGGATGCTGAGGCTGGAGGGGAGGGAGGGACAAAGGGAAGAGGAACTGCATTAGGAGGGGAATTCAACAAGCTGTAAATTGTAAGAGTCAGAACTGAAGTCCTGTCCCCTAACCTTCACTAGGCCCAAGCAATGATAGCACACCTCCTGAATAATTAAGTGTATACATTCGCTTTTAGAAAATTCAACATGTAAGTTTCAACTGAATTAATATAAATTAGGCAATTGATGATTCTCACTATACATGGATTTTCTTTAAATAATAACTGTCCTAATGAATCTAAAATAGGACTTCCTTTCCATACATTTTCATAAACATACTCACAGGTCATCTCAGGAATTAAGAGCCGGGAAGAACTAGATTCTCTCATCTAGCCATTTCATCTCCCAGGGGCTAGGAGAGGTTAAATGACTTGCCCGAGGTCACAAAGCTTGTAAACAGCAGAAATGGGACCTGAACCCAGTGAGCTTTCCCCAGTTACCTCACTCACTGCCTCTGACCTGCTTCTCATCTCAGAATGCTTTCCCAATTGATTCTCATAAAAGGCAACAGAAATGAGAACCCGTGAAGAGGGTCCAGATGTCACGTTTCTTTCAAAAGTCTTGAACGTGCCGTTAGACACAAACAAACATAACATAAATTCCAGGAAAACAGGGATCTGGCTAAAATTTAATCCTCTGTAAAAATGAGAAACTGGTCCTCAGCTTGTTGATGCCAAATTGACCCGAAGACTCTCCTGTTCCCTAGGTTCTCCCTAAATGCTGATAAAGTCATTTTTCTTGCCCCAAATAAAGGCCTAACTGGAGTTCTAACTACTCAACTAATGGCTAAAATACTTAGAACTTGGGAGAGTGAGGGGGAAGCACACAAGGTTCCTGCCCCACCATCAGAAGTTTAGAGAAAATGAATTCTAAGTATTGAGCCAACTGAGATACCAAATTCCAATTAGCAAATCTTAGTCGAACTTGGGAGAGTGAGGGGGAAGCACACAAGGTTCCTGCCCCACCATCAGAAGTTTAGAGAAAATGAATTCTAAGTATTGAGCCAACTGAGATACCAAATTCCAATTAGCAAATCTTAGTCAACCTCTGATTTCACCTTCTGTTAACAGACAAAATTTACTTCTCTCCATCTCCAAAAATTGACAGGTGCTTTTTGCATCATAAACCTGCCTTCCCTGATAGGGCAGTTAAGTAAGTGACTAGAATTTGCAACTTGCTCTAAGCAAAACACCCTTTACTCTTAGAATCTGATCCCTTCCTGAAAGATTCTCTGCTCATTTTATAGGAAACATGTTTTAACATGTGAGAAATGCAAAAACAGAAGTAACCAGCACTCAAGTACCCTACCCTGCCTCGTACCACTTAACTGTCACAGGCTGATTTGCAATAATGGCTGGTAAGGTTAATAGCAAAGGAAAAAAAAAAATCAGCCTCACTGGGTTATTTAATTTCAACGAAAGCCTACAAGCCTAAAAGACCCATCCTTACTAATATATTTTCCCTTAAAGAAAGTTCCCGAGAAATAAGTAGTCTTGATTAGACGGATAATAGAGAATTCTAAACAAGTCGGAACTTATTACTAAACAACTGCTAATTGAAACCAAGTGGACACTTTAATATTCTTTAGATTAATTCTAGGTAAAGCCTGCTGAAGTCATTAAGTAGGGTCATGACTTGTTCTTCATGAGTCACTGTGACACTGTCACATCCTTTCTCACTACTACCTCTGCTTCTGAACAGACAAATCATTTCAGATAACAGGTTGACAGAAGTTGGGAAAGCAGTTTCCTGTCAAATGAATCAGAAATAAATCACTGGAAAAGCAGCCCGGTTAGAACCAGAGGAGTTGCTAACAATGAGTTACTCTGCTTCACTCAAGGCTCTGTTCATTTTATCTCAAAGAGGAAAGAGTGAGCCTCCCGCACTGCCTCTCCTCCTACTTCCCCAAGATCGGGGGACAGTGTGCTGCTGGCGGAAGGCTCCTGGGGCAGGATGAAATGGCGTGCACAGGGGTGTGTGTATCCCTTCTCCCAGCTCCCAGCCACTCCCTGCATTCCCGTCTGAGACTGGAGACCTCTTGTCTCACCTACTTACTCATCCTCCTGGGCGCATCCTTACCTCATCTATCCTTTATGTCGCTGACCACAACCTTGTGTGTGCCTACAATTACCTGTCTGTGACTCTCCATGTAAGCACAGTCTCTTGAATAGGGGGTGGCTTTTTTGTATGTCTTCACAAAATGTTTCCCAAGGATACACACACGATACTCATTCTTAATTTATTTTTAACTCAGAGAATACTCATAAGACCATCAGGAGAGAACTCCCTCAACTTCCTCCTCCACCATCTGTAAATATCTGCCTCTGCTCCCATCTTCTCCTCTTTTCCTTCAGTCTCAATAGAAAAGGAGGCACTCCTGGTATCCTGGATAATCACTCCAGAAGTGCTTAGAAGCTCAAACTTTCCTGACTCCTGGATACTGTTCCAGCACATCCTTTCTCCTCTAAATCTCCAAACCCTCCTCTCCAAGACCGCTTACCTTTCCACCCCTCGAACGAACATTCTCAAGTCTCTCCCTTCTTAACATAATTCATTAATTCAGCCATCAAATATTTATTGAACACCTGAGTACCAGGAGCTTTTTTCTACCCTAGAGGTAAAGCAGTGAATAAAACAAAGTTCCTGCCTTTGTGCAACTTACTTTCCAGTGAGAGAGAAAGAAGAGAGAAATGTATCAGCACCTACACCTGTTCTTTCTCTCCCTCACTTCACCCAGCCAGGCTCCCTAGAGCAGGGCACGCTGCCCGCCTCTACTTCCGCTTCCTCTCCCACCTAGATTCCTTACCCTCTCCAACAGGTTTGTGTCCCAGCCCCCATCACCACTGAAACAGCTCAGGCAAAGGTCACTGCCAGTAACCTCCTCCACCTGTAAACCTTGATGGCATTTCCTTCTTTGGCCACACGTACCTCTGACCATTTTTCCGCAAGGTCCTTTCCTTCAGCTTCCCCCTTAAATGGGGGTGCTCCTCTCACCATGCTCTCCTCAGACCACCTCTGCCATACTGTCAGTGATGCCCACTCGGAACACTGAAAAGGAGCATATCCTCAGGCCTTTCTGAAGCGCTCCATACCCAGGGCCAACTCCCCACTACAGATCTCCACCCGCAGGGCCCAAGGACCTCTCCAATTCGGGATCACTGAATTTATTTACCCCAAACAGTTCTTCCCCTGCTTCCTGTACTAGGAACGAGTGGCGTCTTTCCCTCAAGATGCTGAGCCAGAAACCTAGGAGTCAACTTTGCGTCTTCATCAAATCACATGCCCTCCCCTTCTCCACACCAGTCTCATCAATTTTGTCTCCTTAAATACCTCTTGTCATTCCCTCTTCCCCAATCCCACGGCAGAGGCCACTAGCTCATTTCAGTAGCCTCTTTGTAAGTCTCTCTGTCCTGTTCTTATCCATTTACAGTATTCTGCATTGTATTCTATGTGAACGGTGACCCCTGACTGAGTGACACAGGAGCCTGAAACATCCTACTCTAGGCTAATCTCCACCAAGTACAGATGTCGTCCCCTCCTGCTTACAGTCCCTCACTGATTCCCCATGACCTACATGGATGCTCTTTAAGCTCTTTCACCTGAAGACAGTGATGGGGGTTAGGGGTGGAGGGTGTGAAAAAGACACAGCCTGAAGAAGCCAGCCACTAGGGCAAAATGTATTATTTTTTACTTAAAAATTTTAAATATTATCTTGGATTTTAAATCCTATATTATAATATATTTATGTTTTAGTATAGCAATAATTTCTCCAAAATGCAATTAAATGGATACTCCAAGAAGAGGTACCATGGTTACCCCATAGCTCTGAGTACCCCTGGCACATCCATACAAACCCCTACTGGGAAGCAAAGACACACAAGACACAATTTAGGATTCTAACTTCCACCCTTGCCATGTTCTTAGCCCTGCCCACCCGTTCAGGCTTACTGGACCTACTGAGCTTACTCTTTATGCTCTAGTGATGGCTACTAAATCACCTAATTCCTCAAACCCATGCCTTTCACCAAACCTAAAGTATCCTCCTCCCTCATCTGTCTTCCCACCAAACTCCTATTCAACTGATGACTCTGAGCCTAACTGATACTCCTTCGAGGAATCCTCCCCAGAATATCACAGGTACACTAACACCCTTGGCCTGAGTACCCTCAGTATTTGTACATGCCTTCGATATAGCATTTATTATGCAATAAAGACACTGTTTGCAATCCCTTATCATAATCATCTAAATCATATTTCTTTCAATCTTTGCTAAAATAGGATAATCAATTATTAAGATGTTTCACAAGTTCTATTTCTCAGCCACAAAGAAAAACTTGAAGCTGATGACAGAATAACAAATAAATGCAATATTTGAGATTTTTACTATATTTATCCTATGTGCAAAATCACAATAAATTTAGTGTTTGAACAATGTGTTGGACATAGGTACTCAGAGAGGCACCTGAGAGAAAACAGTAGGAGCTAAAATTGTTGTGTGTGTACAGCTGGACACAGTGTGGATGTCCTCAGAAGTCTAGCTGGCCACACCATTTGCATAAACTAGGATAAAGTGAACAAAGGTTTGACTTAGTTCAACAACATTTAGCCAATATTTACCATATGGTTAAATTTCACTTCCCTGGTCTTCTGACATTTTGCAAAAGATGTAACATGGTTAAGAAAAGATGTTGGAAAACCAGACATGGGAAATATTCAGTTTTTCCCAACCAAGACTAACCAATTAAATCAAAATGAAGGTTGCTTACACTATCTGGTCTATAGAAAAACCCACTCAGTCAGCTGGCACCTCAGATCAGATCCCGTGGGTAATGCAGTTGGTCAGGGCAGAAGAAAAAAGAATCAACACACAGGCAAAGTACAAGGCAACGCAAGAAGCAGACGTCCCCCGGGGCAGGGAGTAAGGGCACCCCGTGGCGTGGCTCTGGCTCTGGCATGAGAACTGCACCAGGCTTGACCTGTGTCTTCTATAAGTTTCTGCATCATAAATATCAGCTGAACTGAACGAGCCAAGCAGCCAAGCAGGCCGATGAAATGGAAAGTTGTCACGTACCATCTGACTGTAAAAGTCACATGGAAAACCAGAGGGTGTAGATACATAGGTGAGGGAAACAAAGGAAAAACAAACCAAACATGAGAAACTAACCAAATGCCAGGAACCGTCATGGGCCCTGAGTTCCAGCCCTGGCCAGCTTCCACAGGGGTCCCTTTCCCTTCCTGGCAGAGGCCGAGACAGAGCCAACACTTCTTTACTCTGTAAAGCTGCCACCATCTAAGGAATCCCGTTGGAATCTTCTCCCTGCAAAGTCCATCTGTTCACGAGCAAGTGTCTACTGACAGTCTTCGATTCCAGGCCCTGGGCATCCAGCAGGGAGCAAGACAGCAAGGTCTCTGCTCTCACAGAACTACATTTTACTGGGGGGGGGGGGGGGAATCAGATAATGAACAAACAAACACATGTACAAGATCATTTCAAATGGTGGTAAGTATTAAGTAGAAGACTTTAAAGAGGAAAAAAAAAGTAGGAAGATGAGATGGAGAAAGATGGGAGGAGTTGCTTATTTAAACTTGGCAGTCAGGGAAGGCATCTCGGAGGTCACTTTTTCTTTTTTAAATTGAGTCAGTTTACAATGTGTCCATTTCTGGGGTATAGCATAATGTTTCAGTCACACATACATACATACACATATTCCTTTTCATATTCTTTTTCATTGTAGGTTACTGCAAGATACTGAATATACTTTCCTGTGCTGTACAGTATGAGAAAGTCACTTTTGAGCTGATACAGAAAGGAGGCAAAGTTGAGGCAAGTACAGCTCTTGGAGCAGAGCATTCCCAACGGAGGAAAAGCAAGGAACAAGGCTGGAGGTAAGAGCAAGCATGGTGAGTTCAAAGGAGAGGAAAAGCCTCATCACCTTCAGGTTTCTGTTCAAGTATCACCTTACAATGAAACCATCTCTGACTTCCTATTTTAAATTGTATGCACTGACAGGCCCCAGTATCCTCCATCCTTCGTTATGACTTTTCTCTACTAGAATTGTTACCATCTGACAGGCAATATGTATTACTTATCTATTTCTGTCTATTACAGAATGGAAGCCCTTAAGGGCAGGGATTTTTGTTATTTTTAACCATTGCTGTACTGCCTGTACCTATGTGGCACAGAGTAGGCACTCGATAAATAGAAGCTAAATAAATATAGGAAAAGAGAACAAGAGAAGGAAGGAAGGAAAGGAAGGGAGGGAGGAAAGGAGGAAGAGACGGTAAAAAGAAAAGAAAGAGTGAGGAAAACAGGAAGGAGAGAAAGTAGAGTCAGCCGGTGTAACTGAAAGCACAGTGGATGAGAACAGGACTCTAGGCCTTGTACACCATGGAATGGGAGTCAAATTTATTTAAAAGATAGACTCCATTGAAGGGACAAGGACACCAGGTAAGGAGCAATGGAAGCTGGAGATGTGGTTACAGAAGCAAGGCCATGATCAGCAATCAGTGATGGAGTGAAGCGGACGCAAGGGTATGTGTCAAGGTAGAACCAAAAAGACTTACTGATGGACTAGATATGGACAGCTGGACTCAAGGAAAGAGAGGAATCAAGACTGTGTCAGTTATTAATGTACTGCTTCTCAGCTCCAAACCTCCACTTCACTGCCCACTCCGTGAAAATTAAGATGGATCCTTTAACTATTTTTCCTTTGCCGGATGCCAAGACGTTAGGCTTTGTCTAGAGGCACTGGCAAGATACTGCATGAGAAACAGGCTTTTCTTTCTGGTTCCAGTGTGCTGTTCTTGGCAGGATAAACAGAGTATCAAGGATATTACAGTATCAGTATTTCTGATGTCCTATGGACTTCTGACCAATTTATTTTAAGATCTTTTCTGATTCGAGACAATTGGAGAGATAGCTGATTTAAGCTGTTAAAAATTTTGCATTTTCATAATTATTTTTCTTACATATACAGGATTTGGGCACTTTGTTCTGTTTGCTCATCCTATGTACATGTTAATACCATAATACTTTGAGTATGGTAATTTTAGAGTCTGTTTAAATACATAGTAAAGCAAGGACCACCTCGCTATTCTGTTTCTTAATTTTCTTGGCTATTCTAAAACATTTATTCTTCCACATGAACACAGATTGTTTTACCTAATTCCCCACCCCACCCCCAAAGAATTCACCTTTGGAGTTACAATTAATTTCCATTAAACTTATACATATTTTAGTCTTCTCATCCACGAACATGGTATGTATTTCCATTTTTTTCAGATCATCCTCAGCATTCTACAATTTTCTTCACACAGATCCTGTGCCTTTCTTACACTTACCTTTGGAAGTATTTTATAATTTTTTAAACACTATTATAAATGAAGTATTTTTCTCCTCACCAAGGCAGTTCATTACCATACTCCCTCTGCCAACATCCCAAAGATAGCAAAGAATGCTTTTAATTCCCCCTCACTCCCACACTACTCTGTTCCACAGTGTCTGAGTTTTGCTGGTATCATTTAGGGTATTTCATTCGGACAAGGTTTTCTCCTGCAATATGTCTCCTCAATTTCAGTGATCCTTACTTAGCATTTACATTACACACTCCTTGTTACTCTCAATATGTGTAGTTATATATGTACTGAAATATATATATTTCAAAGTCCACTGTCCATCATTGTTTTCTCCTCCGGCCTTGGGGACTCTGCTTCCTATTATGTTTGACTGGAGTATATTGCTCAGACTGGAGTCTATGGGTGATATAATCTGAATGCCTGCACACTCACACAGAGCTTTCTTTTCCCTGAAAGGTGAATAATATTTAGACTGCATATAAGATTCTTGGAGTGTAGACCTTTTCTCTAAATAATCTGCTTCTTACACCATCACTATAGTGTTGCAAATAAGAACAGTTTTGTTGTTGTAGTTTTAAATTTATCTTTCTTTTGTATCTTTATCTTCTTTTATATGTTTCTTTTCTTTTGTATTGTTATCTTTCTATCTAGGAGCTGTTAAGATTTTTTTCCCCTCCTTTATCACTGAATTCACAAATTTTATCAGATATGCCCAGGTTTGTGCCTTTTCTCACCAATCCTTCCTGGAACACAGTGAACTCATTCAATATGCAGGCTTTTCCAATCTTCAATCTTTTTTCAGTTTAGAGAATTTTTCTTCTGTTACTCATTTCTCCTCCTAAAAGGTTGCATTTTTGGTTTCCTGGATCTATCTTCCAAAGTCCTTCAACTTTCATGAGCTCCCATTCCAACTCTTCGTATTTTTGTTCTAAGCTTTGAAACTGTCATTTTTACTTGAACTGAGTTTTAAAGAAGTGGGCAGCAGAGATGCGCTCAAGCTGCCATTTTCCCAGAATCACTTCAAATCCGGTGTTTAAAGGCTATCTTATCATTCAAGTAGGGGGGGAGGTTTCTACATGCTCAAAAGACAATTACTTAAAATTAATATTTTTAAAATCCAAACAGCTATTTGTTGAGAAGTTATAGGACTGAAAGCTCCTTGTAAGCAGGGAATCTACCTCCTATGCATCTCTCATCCTCTCCATAGATCTTGTCGATAAATGTGCTCAATACATCTTTATTGATATACTGATACATTCAGCACCATCCAAGTTCCAAAAGGTAGACCTTGTCATTACAATCACAAAATGTAGAGTATAACTGAGGGGGCAAAAATAAGAGAAATGAAACAAATAAATAGCTGTCAGTTCAGTGTTAAATTGTTACTGAATACAACAATACCCTAAAAATAGAAGAGATTAACAAGGACTAAAGTAGTCAGTTGGTTTCATGATGAAAGGGACATCAACCAGGCCGTGAAACACAAGTAAATTTTAGCAGGAGAAAAGGCAGTCCTGACAAAGAACACAGTCACTGCAAAGGCACAGCCATGGGAATGAACCAGTCGGGAAAGAGTGAAGAAACCATCTGGGTGGTAATACAAGAGTCTGTCAGATACCAGCAAGGAAATAAGAATAAGAAGGGAAGTTGCTGACGGAGTCTAGATTCACTCACTGGTTGCGTAAGTACTGAAAAGCACTCATGCTGAAGGATGCTGCGAGCTGTCCTCAAGCAGCTTGCAAAGGGAGGCGAGAATATGTATACAAATGATCATTTCATAACTTTAAGATAATATGAAAAACAGCTGTAATGTAGGAGTTACATTAGAGATTAGAACTCAGAGAACCAACAAATGAGGAAATTGTCTTTTTTTTTTTAAACAGGAAGTTCATCTTCTAGGACTTCCCTTGGTCTCCTTGAAGAAAACAATAAGCAAAGAATCATGGGAGGAAAACTCATACCAATGCTTTTTCAATTTAAAAATGAAAGTTTCATCAAAGCAGAAAGGAAGTCCAATAAACAAAGAATGACAACTCATGACAATTTTAAGACAGGAAAAAAAAAACTAACTATGTATGGTGACAGATGTTAACTAGACTTATTGAGGTGATCATTTCCCAACAAATAGAAATATCGAATCATTATATTGTACACCTAAAACTAATATAATGTTGTATGTCAATTATACCTCAATTAAAAAAAAATTAAGACAGCCTGCTTGCCTCAGTCACAGATTTACTGAACAAGAAACTACCAGAAGCTTCTCCTAATGATTCCTGTTGGGTTCACTTTTTAAAAAAAGATTCAGTGGCAAGACTGGCCAGCACTGTAATGCATTCATGCCTGACCAGAGTTAAAACTCACAAGTTCCAGTCTGAATAAACTGAGACAACATAACCCAAATGCCTTAAAGAGAAAAAAAAAACCAAAAAAAAAAACCCTACAGCTGCTTAAATTTATCACTAAAAGCCAGAGTCCTCTGAAAAGAGATATTAGAGCACTATTTCTTCACACACAAAAAAGAAATAATTCCAAGAAAAATCAATTAAAGTATATGTCATTTATAGAAATATCTGCACTAATTTAAACACTAATTTTAAAACCAAACACTAAATATCCTGAGGAAAAAACAAAACGCTAAAAACTCTTTCTGAGCCAGAATGTAACCACAATAGTCTATCTAGTCCAGAAGCTCAAGTTCAGGGCACACCAACAATCTTTCAAAGATGCCAGATCTGTGGACTTTCATTTACGGCTGTCCTGTGTTGCATCCAAAATATTTTCCCTCTGGATTCTCCCTTTTCGGCTTCTCATCATCTCCATTCAATTTAAGGAAGAAAAATTAATTTTACATCAAAATATAAATACATAACATTAACTTTTACTTTCCAGGTAAACAGTCTTACAGGATTTTACTCAATATTTTTTGTTCTTTTAAGAAGTAATAAAGTCACATCTTGCCAGAAGTTAGGCTGACACAAAGGAAACCCTCCAAATACATTTTAGAGTGCTAACCCCCTGGTTCTGGCAAAGCAAGGTCAGAAATAACCAACATCACTCCTATTTCTCTTAGATAAGATAGAACGTTCCATTCTTTTCTCTTCAGAGAGCCCTACCTCCAAAACTCCAAAGACAGAAGTCGTATCCTAAGAAAAGTCGGGCCCAACAGTTAAAATGGAAAAGAATTTTGCTAAAACTACTTGAAACATGATTCAGGGAGATGGACACAGATGGAGGTGTGGAACCACTGTGGGGTTTGGAGCCAAGCCGATTTGGGTTCCAACCCCAGAACACTATACTTTGAGGCTTCACGTTCCTTAACAAGTCTCTACAGAATGGAAACGACACACCTATCTTTAGGAGTTGTTAGGATTTAGAAACACATTTCAAAGATCTGTCTGAGGTCACACAGTAAGGAGCAGAAACAGGACTTGAACCTGGTTCTAAATGACTCAAGTTCAGTGTTCTCTCTCCTTGGTCATTCATTTCAGAACATTAGTTACTGGTAGGGAGAAAGGGAAAGACCAGGTCATGTGTAACACTGGCAGGATCGGGCACACTCTGCATTCCACACAAGGTTCAGGTGCTTTTCACTAGCTCAGTTCCCTCATCATCATAATAGGAGCTCTTTATTCAGCACCTACTTACCGGCCAGGCAGGGTATATAAATAAGTGCTAAGCACAGGGCTTGTTACATAATAAGCACTCAATAATTGACTGCTACTTATATAGAGATCTTAACTTCCTAAGAGAGCTTAGAAAAGGCTAGTTTCTTACAGGAAATTGAATGGAACAGAAATTAACTAGGCAGAAAAAGGGGAAGAACATGCTAGAGTGGGCACTTCTCAGAGAAAGGCGATGTGTAAAAGGTATGGAAGTGAAAAGGCACCATACATTCAGGGAAGAACAAGTCACTAGGCATGGCTGGAGAAGAGAGAAAACATGGAAGGTGCAGGAAGCAGGGCCAAAAAGACAGGTGGGTCTTGATACACAAAAGATGCTTGGATTCTATCCTGTGGATAGGGGAAGCCAATGGAAAATGTTAAACAGGAAAAGGACACAATTAGATCCTTGTTTCAGAATGATCATTCCATCACACAATAGAGAAGGATGAAATGGAGGGAGAAGAGACTGAGGCAGGCAGAAGAGTTAGGGATCTACTGCAATAGTCTCAGCAAAAGATGGTAACAGCCTGAACAAAATGGTCTCAGCAAAAGATGGTAAGAGTCTGAACAAAGACTGAAATCATGGGAATGGGGATGAGAAAGCAGAACCAACAGGACTTAGTTACCCATTAGAAGTTAAGGATGACCACCAAGTTTTTGACCTGGGTAAGTGGACATTCTGAAGTAGGAAATATTTGTAGAGCAGGTTGAAACAAGGATTACAGTTTAGACAGTTTACTGAGTTACAGGGTGGGGTTTGTTTTTTTTTTTTTTGTAATTTTTTTTTCGTTTACTAAGTTACAGTTGTCTGCGGGAATCAATGGGATGTTTGGAGCAGAGGGCAGTCAAGGCTAGAGACACAAACTAGGGGGCCATCTCCCGGCTGTGACAGCTGAAGCCCTGGGCATAGATGAGATTACTCAGCAAGTGTATGTGAAGTGAGCTGAAGGCTAATGACAGACATCAGGAACACCCACACCAGTGGAAGACAGAGAAAAAGCCCACGAGAAAGCATAAGAAGGAACAGTTAGAGGGCTGGAAGGAAATGACATCATAAAAGCTAAAAGAGACTTTTATGAAGATACTGGTCCACAGTATCTAATGCTGCAGAGAAAGATGCTGTATCCAGCAGGTACTTTTCATTGTGAAATTAGAAGTCACCAGTGGCCTTGAAAGCACTTGTTTCAGAGGCTTGATGAGGCAGAAGCCATGGACTGAGGAGTGAATAAAGGTAAGAAATAAGATAAAGCAAATTTAGGCTACACGTTCTAGAATCTATGACTGGGAGAGAATGCTAGCACACGAGAGCAAACAGATTCCAATACAAGATCGTGGGAAGACACTTTTTTTTAAGATGGGAGAGACTTCAGCATATTTATAGGCTGAAGGGAAGGAGCCAAGTGTTAAGTGAGAGGCTAACGATGAGAGGAAAAGACAAAAGACTGTGAATGAATAGATCAATCAATGAAGTAAGATCCCAAGATCCCAGAAGAGAAGGGATGGTACTGAGAACACAGTCAGAAGGACATGCTACAGATCAGGAGGGGGACAGTTCTTCCTCTGAGAAAAGAAGAGGATAAGCGTGGGAACTGATACAGATAAGCTTGTGAGTGTTGAGGAGCGCAGCTGAGGGAGTTTGGCTTTCCTCACAAGCTAGTAAGAATGAAAAGTGGTAATACATTGACTTGGTTCTTAACTTTGCTTCATAGTCCTCTTTAAGAAACTGATGAAAACTGTAGACTCTGCTCCACCAAAAAGGCACATAGGCACTCACATTCAAAATTTTTTGCACACAATTTCAGAGAGTTCCCAGGTCCACTGAAGCCAACCCATGCAACCAAAGAGTCTGTCGGCTGTGTATGAATTCTGAAGATATTTTGCTCATAAAGGGGCATCCACATGGGAAAGCAACTTAACCATTATAAGCACAAACATATGAAAAACTCTTACTTAAACTCAATACTCAATCCCCAAAAAGGTTCTATTTGATGTGCATAAAAGCACTTACTTAGACTCCAGGGATAAAGGATACAGGAGACCATCCCTGCCTTCATGAAACTTAGAATTTAAAGATGAGTGACAGAGCCTTAGATTTAGTGATGGCTTTAGATAAAAATAGTATTTTTAAAAGATGAAAGATCAATCTACAGCCAACCCTTAGGTCTAAAGATGAAAGACTGAACAAGGCTGGTGGTAAATGCAATTCAAAGGAAAAATGGATGCAAGAAAACTTTTGAAGGAGGAACCGAAAGGATTTGTTCACTAAGGACAAGTGGAGGAAAAGGAAGAGTCAAAGACCATTTGAAGGTGGAGCAATCACATATGCCTTTTCATAGCTTGGAGACGCCTGAGTCTAAGAAACCATGCTTAAATTCCAGAGCCATTTGCCGGAACCTACAGGCTTGGAAATGTACGAATGCCAGATGTCTGTGTGAAACAAACCAGCTACTCTTTTCTGCCCTAGTCAACTGCTTGTAGTGACCCAACACGTGTTGAACGAGGCTAGAGGGTGTCGACAGGAGCAACTGATGGCAGAGTGAAGTCTTACTTACAAAAAAAAAAAAAATTATACAAATTGATTCCATTCACCACTTCATATACAGCCATATTCTGTGAAGTAACACAAGATACTAAGAACAGCCAAGTCACTATGCATCCACTCACTATCAGAAACAATAAAGATTACATGTACCAAGCACTCACTGCACGGACACACCACACTCAACTGTTCTCCTGGGATCTCATTTTAAATCTGCTTACAACTCTGATAAGGATGTCATTCCTTTTATTTTTAAGAACTGAGGAAACTAAAACCAGGAAGGTTAGGCAGTCTGTCCAAGGTCACAGAGCAAAGTGACAGGCCAGGACTTGGACTCAGGCCCACCAGATGCCAAAACCCGTGCTCCTCAAATGATCACCCAACCACAATTTGTGCCAAAATCAAATCCCCAAGACAGACTTTATGTTTCAATTCAAACTGAACTGAGGTGAACAAAAATTTATTGTACTCCTAAAAAAATACAAGAAAGAAATCATTGAGGAGCTGTTGAAAGGCATTAAACAATGACTTCTGTAGGAGCTTACACTGAGGCTTATTTAATTAATAAATCAGAAAACCTGTGATTGGCAAAAATGATATAAACTGTGAATGCTGTAAGGTCTGAAGCAAGACAGCTCACAGTGGTCAGGGGCAGGTTTACAAAAAAAAGCAGTACTTCAACTAAACTCGTAAAGAACTGTGAGAAATTGTGCAGATAAGCAGGAAGGAGTGCTTCAAAGAGCATTTCTGATTAATCATGAGAGAGGACTATGAAGAACGGTAATAATTATAATACAAATACATGTGAAGGGCCTTTCTAGCCAATCATCTGAACTTTCAACCCTGAGCTGCTAATCCTCACTCAGGCCAGGAAAGAAACTGGCCACCAAGGGCTGGGCTGAGAGTGAAGGGTTAGCGATTTCTCTTACTCAAAAATCCAGCTCCATGTTATGGGACTGTCAAACAACAAGATTAAATTTTCAAAACACACACCAGAACTTGGGTGTCGAAACAAGTGCTATAGTTTACAGTAAGGTGAATCATTCTTCCAACGAATGTGTCTGTCACTTCTCTTCTGAAACGGCCCTCAAAACCAGTTTACCATCATTCTAATTTTTTGATAGTCACAACTGAAATACATTTATATTCATTCCAATTTTTTTCCTTCTTTACTTCTATTTTTTATTGAAGTATAATTGACTTATGATGCTGTGTTAGCTTCCAGTGTGCAGCACAGTGATTTATACATATATATATGTTCTTTTTCATATTCTTTTTCATTATGGGTTATTACAAGATACTGAACACAGTTCCGTATGCTATACAGCAGGACCTCGTTGAATGTTTTCATTCTTGGCTAGTTTGGACTCCAAAAGAACATCAACCTGCTTTCCTCTACCTGACACCAAGCAACCTATACAATGAAATTATACTTTCAAAGAATTAAAATTTGCCACCATGAGGATTTTCAAAGGAATGTGCAGCAGGCTCTGACAGCAATTCCTAAAGATGACTTTCAACCAAAGACATGTATAGTACACCAAAAATACAGACATGCACTCAGAGGGTAGATCACTTAGATCATGCCCAGTTTTGGTTTTTTAAAAATCCACACACTTTCTTTTCTTAATACTCCCAACATCAGGTATGACAACAGCTTACACATATTTTCTGATAAAGGTGTTTCTTATAAATTCACGACTATAGTACATATTTGAGGGGGAAGCGGCCCACTTTCCTACTGTAAGTAAAGAAAAGGATTTACCAGTTTTCTGATGGCTTAATTCCAGCTGCCCACTTGGGAGACTGTGGAACCCCCCTCAGGCCAGGATCTCTCCCCTTTCTTCCTCAGCTCCCCCTCCTCTGCCCAAGTCCTAAAGGGATTCACTTCAACTCTTAGGAAGTAGCCCTCTTTTCCCCTCCACCTTCAGGAGGGACCTGTACCTTGCTTTGAGGACTGCCGAGACATGTGATGACACAGACAGGAGAAAGGGAGGATGTGACCGTGTTTGTTGTTTTCGTGCGCAGAGAAGTATTCAAACAAAACAAGGGAGGGTACCTTCCTGTAAGTGCTATTTTACCTTAAGTATCTTTCCAGTTGTCATCTGGGGACTGTTCTCAGACACCGAAAGACTTGCACTCCTTCCGACAGGTCACAGAACTGCGGGATTTACAGCCTTCCTCCCTTCACACTTGGGACTGAACTGCACCAGCTAAATCACAGCCCTCTCCACCAGCCTCACAATCCACTCTCGGATTTGTGGTTCTCTGCTGTTTGTTTTTCACGACGACAAAGCAGACGGCTTCCTCTTTCTTAGAAGGCAGTCTCTGTATAGAACTCCCATGTACTGCTACGTTGGTATTTTTAAGGATTCCCCTCCTGGACTCCGAGCTCCTTGAAAGTTAACATGGCACCCTGCTCACCTCTGTATCCCTAGCACATGGTAGGCAGAAAAATCAATGTCTGCCGAATCAGATAAATGAATGATAGATTTGAAAGAGATTTCAGAAAGAGAATCAACAGGACTCTTTGGAATTGTGGCACACAACTGTTTTGCAGCATTTCCTTACTTAGATGAAAATTAGTCAATAGCTTGTGCAATAACAGTAAAGATTTAAATCATTTGATGGTAACAGATGCCATAATTACATGGCAGCTTAAGATAATGGCACTGATTAGTGAGCAACTTTAGACAAAACACTTAACCTTCCTGAGTAAGTTTTCCCTTCTGTTAAACTGGGGGGGAAAAAGGGAGAGAAGTGTTAATACTATCTATTCTACCTAATCACGAAGTTGTCATAGTGAGGCTCAAGTGACACTATGTATAAGCTCATTACACAAAGACAATGTATTATCAGACAGATTTAAACAAATTCTCGTCATCAGCATTATTTTACGTGCATACACTGGACTACAATATATGAGTGAAGTTCAGACAACAGAGCTTATTGACAAACATAATAAATACGATAAAACATGTGCATCATAAAAAAATTTTCAGTCATAGGAATACTTGTAGAACCCCCCTATCTATTCAGTTCGTCTACAGAAAAGCTTGTGATTATGTGTCAGTTCAATTTTAAGTGATTCTCAGCGTCACAGCGTCGGGCTGTGCTTTTTGCTGCAAGAGCAGGAGGCTTTCAGCTCCAAGTCCACCATGACCGGTGACCGTCCTGAAGCCCCAGACACAGCACCGGGCTCTGCGACGCGCTCTGCGGCAAACAGCCGAGGGAGGCCCGACCTGCGTCACAGCGCAGAGCTGGCTCGTCTGGGACCAAAGCCTGCAGCTGCAAACACAGGCAAGCACAGAGAAAATTCTTCAACAATTCTGCACAGCTCAGACTATCACTAACAGGGCCCAACTACAGCCTGAACCTTAAAAAACGAATAGAATCGAGGAATGAGTGCGCCAAAGTGAGCAACACAATAAACATGTAGTTATAAAGCATCTTTTTTTTTTTCAAGAAGAAAAAAGTACTTTTGTCAGAGCAGTAAGTGTAGAGAAAATGTAAAACTAACAAAGGTTCCTTTATAATACGCTACAGACACCACAAATAGCAACATGCTCTAGATTTGGGGGTTGCTGGGTGGTTTCAACTTCACTTAAATTCCTTAAAATGTCTACCTACTTCTTCAGTCAACCACCCTCTGTACTTTAAGCAAGACAGATGGCCAAGATGCTGATACTGCAGGAACAATGTTTCTCAACTATTTTTTTTTTCCGGTTTTCCATTGCTAAGAGATGAAATACAGAAGAGTGTAGTATAAATCTTTAAGGAACCAACTCAGACTGTCACATGCCAAACCAGAACAATCCTGCATCAGAAAACAAACCATACACTTGTCCTTAAAAATGTTTAAGACTAGGCATCACGGTTTGTAGGAGTTTCACACCTTCCTGAAGCAGAGAAAGGTGAGCTAATCAGTGTGAGTCCTAGAAATAGTTCCTCGGAAGCATCTCTAGAAACACCCAGAGAAGTATGTGATAATCAGCTGGAAGCAGATATACCAAGAATAAGGAGCTTTCAGGATTTCCCTCTCCATGTGAAAGCAATCAACTCCTATTTTTAATCTCACTCTGACGCAAACATCCAAACTTCTCTCCTCCTGGCTAATCAAAGAAAGCTGATTTGTTACTATAAAGTAACTGCTTTAAAAGTCTGATTTGAATGAAAGTTATCACAGATTGAATGACATGAGGTATTCTGTGAGGCAGAACCAAGACGGCAATGCCCTAAACATTTCACAGAAACACACTCATCCCCCACAACGGATTCTATGGACTGGCCAAAGAATAACTTTCCAATTGACTAACTGAAAAATAATATGTTGATAATTAAGTGCAAATGAGACCAGCATTTCCCTATACACTGGGAAAACCTAACAGGGTTATTAAAAATAATTATTTCACTCGTGCCCAACTGCCTTTATAACACTCAGGTCTACTTGTGGTTTTTCACTGTAAAGGACTGAGGGGTGGGAGAGAGAATGCCTTGATAACTCAACAAAAAGTCAGAACTCTCCTGGGAACTTGTCACGTTCTTCTTTTCCAATTAACAATTTTTTAATCCACTTGAAAAATGCCAGTGAAGAGGGCCTTTGGCAAAGAACTCAGTAAGAATATGCAGCTCTGGGGTCGCCAGCACAGTACCGACATGAAGCTTGCAGAAAATGCTGCTTTTGTCTCAGAGGCAGCCTGTGATAAAAACAGGAACTTTGTAGACAACTGATCCCAACTGCACAAGAAGCCTGATCACATGCCCACAACAGAGCAACGTTTCTCTCATTGTTGTCCAGGGACTTTTCTAATAATAGTGGCTTGATTTATTCCATTCTTTTAATTCTCAAAAATCAATCCGACCCTCCTGTAACAGTCCATTGTCAAAAGAAAGGGGGTGCCCGCCAGGATTTGCATATAACCGGCAGCCACCTCTCTCCCTCCCTCTTCAAAGACTCCAAAAGACGTTCAGATGCGGAAAATTCAGCCCGAACAGCGGCACCAGGAAAAAGCCCCTTATGACAAAGATGGTCTAAAAGCAGCCCCGAGTGTCTCCGGCGGGGTTAATGCCACTGCTTCTGGCCTCCCTAGGACCCTCAACGGCCCACTCTGCTTCTATCTCACTCCTGTCACTGGGGAGGCATCTCACATTGTTAGAGGAGGAAGACGAAATGCTGCGGATTTCCTCTGTCTTTCTCTTTTTCTGAAGAGGGGGAAGGGGAGCTGAAACTGGCGTGGGGCCCTCCCCTCGTAAAGGGTAGAGGAGGACGGGAGAAAGCTGTCAGCCACCCTGCTCGCGGCCTCACCCCCACCCCACCCCCACCGTGCCCCGACGCCCGGGCAGCGGCGGGAGGGCGCAGCTTTGTCTCGGGTTTTGGGGGGCAGGGGGCTCAGCTGCAGCCCGGGCCTGGGGAGGACCCTGTCCCCAAGTCCCTGCTTACCCCCTCCCAGGAAACACAATGAACCACGCAGAAACCCACTTCTCGGGGTGGGAGAGGAGGGGAGCGACCCTTCAGAGCCCGGGCCAGATTTCCGGCGCCCTCCTCCCCTCTGCCCGCACGGCCACCAGGGCGCGCGGCGGGGACCTGGTCTCCCCTCGCCGCGAGCCGCAGCGGCGCCCGGGCGCCCGCTCCCCCGCCCGGCTCCTACCCTCAGAGAGCTCCAGCTCCAGCTCCGCCAGCTGCGCCCGCACTTCGGGCGGCAGCGCCGCCACCGCGGCGGGCGCGGGCTCCAGGCCTCGCTCCGCCATCCCGGCTCTGCCAGCCACTCTCCGGAAGACAAGCGAGGGGGCCGAAAGAGGGACGGACTGACGCGGGCCCACACCCCGGCTACAGGATCCGGCTCCGGCCGCCGAGCGCCGCCACCGCCGCCGCTGCCGCCGCCATGAGCGAGGGTCACGTGAGGGCGGCGGCCCCGCCCCCGGGCCGCGGTCGCGCCGCCTCCGCAGCCCAGTCAAGCTGACTAACGTGCTAAGGGCGCCCTCTACTGGGAGTCTCCTGAAACGACGCGCTCAAGCCCGCCACCCCGATTTCTCCCAGGCGAAATGGGCTCATGGTGTTGATGTCCACATGGACGTGGAGCTTACCTTTTAGAAACTCACGAGCAAGGAGTTTTCAAGGGCTCCAGGTCTTGCTTTTTCCAGTTCTCCTCACCTAGCAGTGTATGCCTTTGTCTTGTTCCTTCTTCCTTTTACCTCTGATTAATACCTACCCTTTTGTGAGGACAGTTCTTTCCCTGGGGTTTTCCGATCCCATATACCAGGAACACTTTCTTTCTATTTCAATTTTGGCATTTAAGACAAAGGAGGGAGAATCTGCCTCCTCCTGCCTGGTCTTCTAACTACTTGCAAGAGGGGAACTTCGTCTTCATCTTTTTATCCTAGTATTAACATTTTAATTCAGTATAAGGACTCAGGCGTGTGTATTTTCACCAGAAACTACTGGGGTAGATGCTTTAAATTCATTCATAGTCCTTCTTTAATAGCATTGAATCTTTATTTTTTTATGCCAAAACTCCCCTACACAATTTGAGAGAATTCAGTATTTTTACTTCCCTTCCATGCTGATCCAAAATTAGCTCTATAAGAATAAGGCCTCGGCATTTACTCGTTAGTAGTTTCCAGACCGTATTATATCACTCATGGGCTGGAAGGGGAAAAATTTTTTTTTAAGTTGAGAAAAGAATTTCAGCTTGAAAAAAGGCATGTGACATCATGGCTGATTGGGAGGTGGACTTGGAAATTTCCTTTTAACTGCAACAGTGTAATGAGACCAATCCATTTACTTTTTCTATTTCTAGCTTAATCCAGCAGGCACTAGAGGCATAAAAATGGGTAAAAAACGAACAAACCAACCTTCTATTTGGAGGAATATGCCTGTAGGAAATGATATAAAGGCAAATAGCAAACTATACAACTATATGTAGAAAATTAATTTAAAACGAAATTACAGGGAAGAGACAAATCTTCCATGCATAAGAACTCCAGGTAAGTTAGGTAACTATTCCTCCCTTCTACGCGGTGGAGCTTAACTCCTCACCACTTGAGTGTGGACTGTATTTGGTGACTTGATTCCAAAGAGTAGATTATGCAAAGAGAAAACCAAAAGTAACTTTCCAGTGGAAAAACGTGGCAAACACAACCTCAGCCAACTGATCCAAATTAGCGTCATTAGTCCTGTTGAGCGTTTGAATCCCTTGTTATGATGTGGTGAAAATGGTGCTTTACTTCTATAGTCTTTCTCCCCAAAATGTGTAACTCTAATCTAACCAGGAGAAAACCCCAAGTTGAGAGATGTTCTACGAAGTGTCTGACCTACACTTCAGAACTGTCAAGGTTGTCATCAAAAACAGTGAGAAACTGTCACAGACCAGAAAAGCAGAAAGAGACATGATGGTTACAAAAAATGTGGTATCTGGATGGAATCCTGGAACAGAAAAAGGACATTAGAGGAAAACTGATGAAATCTAAATACACCATGGAGTTTAGCTAATAGTATGTACTAATGCTGGTTCCCTAGTTGTGGTAAACATACCATAATAATGTAAAATATTAACAATATTGTGAAAACTAGATGAGGGGTATGTAGGAACACTCTGTATTCTCTTGGCAACTTTTCGGTAAATTTAAAACTATTGTAAAATGTTTATTTATGGGGTGGGAAGAGATAAATTGGGAGTTCAAGATTTGCAGATACTAACTAATATATATAAAATAAACAGTAAGTTTATACTGTTTAGCACAGGGAACTATATTCAATATCTTCTAGTAACTTACAGTGAAAAAATATGAAATAAATATATATATGTTCATGTATGACTGAAGCATTATGCTGTACACCAGAAATTGACACAACATTGTAAACTGACTATAATTCAATAAAAATATATATACCAAAAAATAAATAAAATAAAATAAAATAAAATGTTTATTTAAAATAAAGACGTCATGCTTAGCATGTACGAGGCCCTGAGTTCAATCCTCAGTACCTCCATTAACAAAAAAATTAAAAAGAAAAGAAATAAAATAAAGACAGACCAGGGGGAAGTTTTAAAATATTCCCAACATACGTTTAAGTACAAAAAGTATTATAACACATAGCTACCTATTACACTGCTTTTAGAAATATCAACATTTACCATGTCTTATTCTTTACATCGGGTAGTTGCCTGAAAAGCTTCATCCCTAGGCCCTGTCTTTATTTGACATAAATCAAAGCTTTCTCAGTGTGAACAACCATATCCCTAGAGTGTTTGTCAAAAATAAGCAGTGGGTCGCCAGATGAGGGATTCCTTTTGTTCCCACGAAGATCATTCTCATTTTGCACAACTTGCACTTGGCCTCCTCAGGTGCAATTGAATGGACAGCAAAGTGACCCTTGGTGTCATAGATCAGACAGAAATTGTCTTTAGTCTTGTCAATGCTGATGACATCCATAAAACCAGCATGTGGGTTATATCAGTGTGGACCTTGCCATCAATCTTAATGAAATGCTGCGTGCAGATCTTTTTTACTTCATCACCTATTAAGGCATACTTAAGTCTGTTCCTTAGGAAAATGATGACAGGGAGACATTCCCTTAGCTTGTGGTGGGCTGGTAGATGGATGAGGAGCAGACACACTGATCAGCTTTTCCAGCATCCAATGCTTTGAGCTGCTACACACTTCAGGTGCTTCTTGGGATCATGAGCCATGACTGCACTAAGCACAAAAAGTTATTTTTTCATTTTTTAATTGAAGTATAGTTGATGTACAATATTACAAAAGTTACAGGTGTACAACATAGTGATTCACAATTTTTTAAGGTTATATTACATTTATAATTACTAAGAAATACCGGCTATATTCCCTATGTTGTACAATATATCCTTGTATCTTATTTATTTTACACATAATAGTTTATACCTTTTAATGCCCTCCCCCTGTCTTGCCCCTCCCCCTTCTCTCTCCCCATTGGTAACCACTAGTTTACTCTCCATATCTGTGATTCTATTTCTTCTTTGTTATATTCACTGGTTTTATTTTTTAGATTCCACAAAAAGTGATGTCATACAGTATTTGTCCCTCTTGGCCTGGCTTATTTCACTTAGCATAATGCCCTCCAAGTCCATCCATGTTGTTGCAAATCGCAAAATTTCATTCTTTATTATGGCTATTATTCGACTACATCTTCTTTATCTATTCTTCTGTTGATGGACACTTATGTTGTTTCCATATCTTGGCAATTATAAATAATGCTGCTATGAACATTGGGGGTGCATGTATCTTTTCAAATTAGTGTTTTCATTTTTTTTTGGATATATCCCCAGGAGTAGAAAGCTGAGTCATGTGGTAGTTCTATTTTCCGTTTTTTTGGGAAATCTCCATACTGTTTTCCATAGTGGATGCACCAATTTACATTTCCACCAACAGAGTATGAGGGTTCTCTTTTCTCCACATCTTTGCCAATACTGATTATTTGTGTTCTTTTTGATGATAGCCATTCTGACAGGTGTGAGGTGATATCTCATTGCAGTTTTAATTTGCCCTTCTCTGATGATATTGAGCATCTTTTCATGTGTCTATTGGCCATCTGCATGTCCTCTTTGAAAAAAAATGGGTATTCGGGTCTTCTGTCCATTTTTCAATCAATTTTTTTATGTTGAGTTGTATAAGCTGTTTCTATATTTTTGGATATTAATCCCTTAGCAGTTATATCATTTGCAAAAATTTTCTTCTATCCAGTAGGTTGTCTTTTTGTTTTGTTGATGGTTTCCTTTGCTGTGCAAAAAGCTTTTAAGTTTAATTAGGTCCCATTTGTTTATTTTTGCTTTTATTTCCTTTGCTTTAGGAAACAGATCCGAAAAAAATATTGCTATAATTTATGTCAAAGAATGTTCTGCCTGTGATTTTTTCTAGGAGTTTTATGGTTTCCAGTCTTACATTTAAGTCTTTAATAATCCATTTAGAGTTTATTTTTATATATGGTGTTGGAGAATGTTTTAATGTCACTATTTTACATGAAGCTGTCTACTTTTCCCAGCACCACTTATTGAAGAGACTGTCTTCTCCGTTGTATAATCTCAGATAAGAAAAAAGAAATTTAAACGTTGATCACCACATTACCCAAATCTGGATGACACTTGTGTTTCCTCAGGGAAACCATGTCCACAGTGGGTGATCAATGTGTTAAAAAATCCAAATTGGAAAGGAAGCAGTAAAACTGCCACTATTTGCAGACATCATATCATACATAGAAAATCCTAAAGATGCTACCAAAACTACTAGAACCCACCAATGAAGTTTTACTTCTTTATTTTTAATCTTTCTCCCTTCCTCCCTGTGTGTGTCTAACAAATCAATTAAGTCATTTACATTTAGTGGGATTACTGATATATTGACTTATTTCTTCCTTATTTAATGTTTTCTGTTCATCAATCTTTGTTTCTTCTTCCTATTATTGAATTAATAATGTGTTGGATAGTACTTCTTAATGTATTCTGCTGGCTTGGGAGCTACAGAGTGTATTCCTTTTTTTTTTTTTTTTTTTGGTGTGGATCTTTTCAAAAGTTTTAACAATATTTTCTACAGACACAAGTATCTAAACATGCTTTAACTACTTGATTCATCTCCATCCTCATTATTTTGTTATTACCTAGAAATTTAATTTTAACTTATTTAAACACAAACATTTAAAGAATACCACCAAGCTGTATTTTGCTGACATATTATCAATTTCTGTGGTTGACATTATTTCTTATATTCTCTGTTTTCCTTCTGGGCTTGTTTTTTCTTGCTGATGTACATCCTTAATAGTTCTTTTAGGGAAGGTATGTGGAAAATAAATTCCCTTAGTCTTTAGTATCTGAAATTTTATTTATTTTATTTTTAATTAATTCATTAATTATATTTTGACTTAATGCTAAATGACAGCTTACCCAGGTATAAAATTCTAGGTTAGGAGTCATTTTCCATTAGCATTTTGAAGTTCACTTCACTGTATTCTGGCAAGCACAGTTGTTGATAAGAAGTCTACTGCCAGTTTGATATTCCTATTCTTGGGTAATCTGTTTTCGCTCTGATTTTCTGTTTCTCTCTCATGTTTCATAGTTTCATTATAAAGTGTCTAAGCATCTATTTGTTTTATTTCATCCTTGCATAGCTATTCAGAATGTATTCAGATTTTTTTTTTTATTCAGTGCTCAAAACTATCAGCTATTTTCTCAAAAATTGTTTCTCTCATATATTCTGGAAATTCTTCTAGATATATTTTGGGGCTGTTAAATCTCTTCTTCCTGTCTCTCTACTGCTTTTTCAGGTTCTTTTGTGTCTCTGACTCTTTTCTGCATACTGGGTATAGTATTCAATGATGTTTTTTCTCGGCTACTGTTTGTATGGTATATCTTTTTTTGTCCTTTTATTTTCAACCCATCTGTCTCTTTAAATCTAAAATGTGTCTCTTTTAGACAGAATGTAGTTGGATCATGTTTATTTTAATCCATTCTGCCAATCTCTGCCCTTTGGAGTGTTTACTTCATTAACATTTAATGTAGTTACTAAGATTTACATCTCCTATTTTCCTATTTGCTTTCTATGTGTCATGTACTGCTTTTTTTGTGTCAAATAGATATTTTCTAGAATACTATTTTACTTTTCTTGTTATTTTGCTTTCTTTATGGTTGCCCTTGGGGATTACAATGAACAACTTAAAACAATCTAGTTTAGATTAATATCTACTTACTTTTAAATAGCTCTGTTCCTTAAAACTCCTTTGTGCTATTATTGACAAATTACATCTTTATACAATATATATCCAGTGGTCATCCATACAGTTCTATAATTATTGTTTTATGCAGTTATATTTTAAATCAGAAGAAAAGCGTTACAAGTAAAATATCCATTCATACTGTATTTTTATCATAGCTACCTTTACCAGTGCTCTTCATTTCTTCGTGTGGATTCAAGTTACTGTCTAGTGATCTCTCATTGATTCCTGAATGACACTCACTTCTTATAGAAAGAGTGACAAATTTAGTTTTTGTTTATGTAAGAATGTCTTAACATCTTCATTTTTGAGGATAGTTTTGCTGGACATAGAATTCTTAGGTGATAGTTTTCTTCCCTCAGCACTTTGAATGTCATTCCACTGCCTCTGGCCCCCATGGTTTCTTATGAGAAGTCAACTATTAATTTTATTGAGAATCTTTTGTGCATAATGAGTTGCTTTTTTTCATGCTGCTTTCAAGTGTTCTGTCTTTTGTCTTTTGGCAATTTAATTACAGTATGTCTAGATGGGAATCTCTGAGTTTTTCTTATTTGGAGTATATTGAACTTCTTGAATGTGCAGATTAATGTTTCTCATCACATTTGGGGAGTTTTCAGGCATTATTTCTTCAAATGTTACTTCTTATTTCACTCTCTCCTCTCCTTCTGGGACTCCCATTATATACATGTTCATATACTTCATGGTGTCTCACAGGTCTCTGAGATTTTGTCCATTTTATTTCATTTGTTTTTCTTACTGTTAACTCAAACTGGATAATCTCAATTGGCCTATTGTCTTGTTTGGTGATCCTTTCTCCTATCAGTTCATATGCTGTCCCTATGGTAATTTAAAAATTTCAGTTATTGTACTTTCCAACTCCAGAATTTTTATTTAATTATTTTTAATATTTATATCTCTTTAATGATATTCTCTATTTGGTCAGACATTATTCTTATATCATCCTTTCTTTTTTTAAATTTTCTCTCTTTTGTTGAGGGGATGATTAAGTTTATTTACTTAATTTTTTAATGGAGGTACGGGGGATTGAACCCAGGACTTTGTGCATGCTGGGCATGCATTTTACCACTGAGCTATACCCTTCCATCCCCTCATATCATCCTTTAATTCTTTAGACATGGTTTCCTTTAGTTCTTTGAACATATTTATAATAGCTGATTTAAATTTTGTCTAGTAAATTCAATGTCTGGGCTTCCTCTGGGACAGTATGTATTCATTACTTCTTTTCCTGTGGACCCTACTTTCCTGTTTCTTTGAATGTCTTGTAATTGTTGAAAACTGGTCGTATAGTATGACAACTCTGGAAAGCAGATGTTCCTCTCTTCCCCCATGGTTTGTTGTTAGAACTCTTTGTTGTGGTTTTTGTTGCCACTTGTGCAGTGATTTACTGGACTAATTCTGTAAAGTCTGTATTCTTTGGTAAGTGTGACCGCTGGGTCTTACTCAGTTAGCTTGATGTTCAGCTCATGATTACACAGAAATTTTCTTTAAAGCTTTGAACTGTTAAGTCTCCCAGACTTTGCTGAAAGGCAGTCTTTGTGTGTGTGTTGGGGCATGCCTTCAAACCTCCAAAGGCGATTTACAGCTCTGCTTTAATCTTCACTTCCTGCTTGTGCAGAACCTCAAGGTCAGCCAGAGGAAATGTTAGGGTCTTCTTAGGGTTTTCTTGGGCACGCACACAACCCTGAACATGCACATGACCTTCTAGTTGTCAGGGAATATGTCAGAACTTCTCTTTGAACATCTCATTCCTGAGTTTTTACTTTTAAGATTTTTGATTCAGACTCTTGTGAGTCCCAACTGGCATTATAACCACAGACAGATGCAATATGAGACAATTGCCAATGATTATTTTTGACAAACACTCTAGGGATATGGTTGTTCACACTGAGAAAGATCTGATTTATGTCAAATAAAGACAAGGCCTGGGGATGAAGCTTTTCAGGGAACTGTCAGATAGATCAAATATGACTGTTCTCTGGGAATGGGACTTCTGGTGGTTCCAAACCCCTACCCCTCCAGTAGCTGCTAGGCTTCTTGTTTTCAAGGCTACTGCAGAAATGGGGTGAAGAAGATAGATCTGAACAGATCAAGTTAAAACACCACAAAGTTTGCTGTTCTTACTGAGATTCAGCTGCCTTTTTTAGACAAAAGCTCTTTTGATCATTGCAAGTCTTTGGTTAATTTCCAGATTTCTGAAAATGTTTAGATAATTTTTTGCCAGTATTCTCATTACTTTTGTGGAGGAGTGTGTTTTCAAAAGTCCACGCTCTGCCATTCTGATTGTAATGTATTTTGGAAAATCGGATTACAAGCTCATTTCTTGCGAGAAGAACTTTATTCTTCTGTATATCATTCCCTAATAGTCTTATTTGGCTTTCTCCAGGTTCCTAGAGCCCCAGCACAGTACCATGTCTTAAATTGATTATTCAAATCACTTATATCTGGATAGTATTGAGGATACAGCCAATGTAGTCACCAGTGCGGTCAGTTCCCTTTCTCAAGCCTTTCCACTTTTTCCTGTTTACAGCTTCATTGAAGCCTTCTCTTCAGATGGCAGGCAGCAGCTTTGTTTTGAGCCACTGTTCATAACCAGGAGTCTTGACTGCAGCCCCTGGAAGCAATGAGCCTGGTCCTTGATTTCTCCTTCATGCAGAACAATTTTAGTTCCCATTACCCTAATGGATCTAAACTCATAGCCTGTTTTCCCTCCTCTTGGCCCCCAAATTGCACAGGACAAAAGCTTTGGGTCTGTGCTCACTGTTTTATGTTTTTGTTCCATTTAAAGTTCATAAATCATAAACAAATTACCAAGAAAATAAAAAGATGGAAGTGGAATCTATAAATAGGAGATTTTAAAAAGAAAGAAAAAAATTTATGAGAACCTAGACAATTTGAACACTAGATATCTGGAATTATTTTTATATTTTTATATGTGGTAATAGCATTGTGATTATGCAACTTTATTTCATTTTAGTTTTTCTTCAGCTAAGACAGCAGAAGAGATGCTTTATTGTATGCATGTTACATTCAGCCACAACTGAGAACAGAACTAGTCCAGAATATCACAGGTCCAGGGCAAAGGACTAAAAGGGATTGTTTTGATATGAGCATGATGGGTCTCTTAAAGGTAGCAAGGTGATCAGAATGGCAACAGATGTTTCAGATCCACTGAGACAAGTTCTAGACAGTAGGCATGCAGTCCAGCAGTTTCTATCAGCGTCCCTGGCCTCTGGCTTTCCTTGCTTCTGCTTCTGTGGCTTCCATGGGTGTACAGGGTTCACTTGGACCTCTGCCTCATCTTTCTTCTTTTGTGCTTCAGCCTGTGCATTCGCTTCTTCTGCCACTTGGCCCTCATGGCACAGAGGCGTCTCAGAAGATGGTGGCAAGGCCAAGAGCATAACCTTAAAATAGCACTTTTTAAAGGAAAAACATACTCAAATATTTATGGATGAAATGGTAGCAGTAACAGATTAGATGTACCTAAATGATATAGATACGGGGAGTATCACATCCCTTTATCTCTGAGGATCATAAGCCATGGGGTTATACAAGCCCAGAACTCTTGAGGGTGATCTGTCCTGTTGTGTGAAGATTTGCTATATGGACAATGGGGGAGAGAACTCTTTCCTCATTTGGAAGTTGCTGCAAGGACCATGTAAACACTTAACTGATGACGAATCTTTCCTGTCACAGAGAGAGCACACTTGAGGAAGAAGCCAACACACAGCTAGTAGACCAGGCATGGGAGGGGAAAGTGGGGAAGAAAAGTATGAGGGAAGAATGTGAGAGGTAGAGGCTAGAGTAAGATTGGTTAGGCACTTGGATCCAGCTCCATCACTGGACATTTAAAGGAGGCCATTGGCTTCCCTGTACTTGTTTTCTAACCTTTTTTTTTTTCAAGTCCTCTGTTATCAGGCTTCCACTCCTAGTCTGTTGAGTCAGTTTGGTAATGATTACCAATGGACATTTGAGTCGACTCACTTACATGGTATTTACACTACATCTTGAAACTTTTTCCTCCTTTATTTCCTTTAACATCTCTTTCTCCTGCTTCTCTTGTAAGAACATTTAATGCCAGTTTGGGAACTCCTTTTCCTCTGCCTACCTTTTATATTTTAAAAAAATTGTTTTTATGTGAAAACATTTCCAAGTATGGAGAATTATACCTGTGTACCTATCTCACTACCTGTTTCTGCTTCAGAACTTTTAAGACATTATAGACACATTTGAAAACCCCATACATTCATCTCTAGTGTTATATACCTCCCTCCTTCCCCAAAGATGGTTATTTAAAAGGTATCCACCATCTTGCAGCTAGTATCATTCCCAAGTATATTAGTATATTTTTATCCTTTTACTATGGGCATCCATAAACAATATACAGCAATTAAAAAACTATAGATAAAAGGTATCAAACTCTACATGTCAATCTAACTTGCTCTTTGAACATTTGACACATAAGAGCTGTCCTAGATCATTCACTTTAAGTGATATATAGTATTCCATCATAAGACATGCTATAATTATTTTTTTGATGGGCACTGTTTTCAGCTTCTCATTGTTAAAAAAAAAAACAAAAAACCCTGCAACATTCTTGTAGTCTCCATGAATCAAGCCCCAGGGTATATATATCACCTAGAAGCAGAATCATGATATTGCAAGTCATGCTCATCAATCTTTCTAAATACAGCCAAATTGCCCTCCAGAAATAGTTTTACCAATTTAATACTCCCATAACAGTATATGAGGACTGTTGTTTCTTCCCATCCTTGCCAAAATAGCATGACATTTGCATATAACCTATGTACATCCTCCCGGATACTTTTTTCCTCCCGTATACTTTGAATAATCTCTAGGTTACTTACAATACCTAATACAATTTAAACGCTATGTAAGCAGTTGCCAGCACGCTGCAAATTCAAGTCTTGCTCTTTGAAACTTTCTGGAATTTTTTTCCCGAATATTTTAGATTGCAGTTGGTTGAATCTTTAGATGCAGAACTCAAGGATACAAAGGGCCAACTGTATTGATATTTTAACTTAGTGCCAATTTTGACATTTCCCAGGGATCTGTACTTAGTCCTACTCTCTTTTGTAACTTATTCCTAATCTTATTCACTCATGATTTGTCAGGTTACTGACCAGACACGTCTCACAGTCATCCTAAAATCTTTCCCTCATACTCACATCTAACCAGATACCAACCCCTGTCCATTTGACTTCCTTAAATCATATACATTTGTGCTTTTCTCTCCATGTGACTCATTTCCTATTGCTGCTATAACAAATTATCATAAATTATTGGTTTAGAATACCAATAATTTATTCTCACAGTTCTAGAGGTCAGAAATCTGAAACAAGTCTTATGGGGATAAAATCAAGGTGTTGCCCAGGCTGGTTCCTTCTGGTGGATCCATAAGAGAATCTTTTCCTTCCCTCTTTCAGTTTCCAAAGACTGCTGGCATTTCTTGGCACATGGATGCATCACTTTAATCTTTCATTGTCACATTTCCACACTTTTGTGGTTATATTGGACCCACCTGGATAATTCAGGAAAGCCTCATTTCAAAATCTTTAACTTAATCATACCCGCAAAATCCCCTCTACAATATAACTTTTAGATTGTGGTGATTAGGATGTGGCCATCTTTATGGAAGAGAATAATTCATCCTCTTAACTGAAGCTCCCTTAATTCTGACCATCTTTCTCACCTGGACAATCCCCGAACTATTTACATCGCCACCAGGTTTGTGTTCTCAAGTTTGGATCTAACCATAATTCTCTAATCAAGACTTTCAGTGGTTGTCCATTCCCTACAGAATCAAGCCATTTTCTTAGCGTACAACTGGTTATGATTTGCTTACAAATGAAAATACAGCTTTTCTTGCCATACTCTACTGAAACCTATGCTCCTTCCTTTCCAGACTATTATACTGAATTTGCCACAGGGTCGTGCCTCTTTGCCTGTCTTTACTCGCACTCTGTGTCAATTGGCTGCCCAGTCTTCCTTCAGCTACCTAGCCAACACATACTGATCAGGACTCCATTTGGAAGTTAATGCCTTCCCCTACCAGAAGGGCTGACTACTATTCCCTATACCATCAAAATATAACACTTTACAGCAGCATTTTGGCTTATAATGCTTGACTCTAAACGGAACAATTAAAGTCATGGGAGAGTTACTGTGTGGGTATTTTCTGAAGATTTGAATACTAATAAAAAAATGGCATGCAACACAAATAGCCATACATCCACAAAAAAAATGATAGTGGTAAGATACAACAAATTTTTAAAAATTGAATTTTTTAAGTTAAATCTGGAATCTTGAAGGGTATTTGCTATTACTCCCCAGCTTTCCAGATGAGTAAACAAGCTGACAGAATTAAATAATTTGCCTAAATATACCAAGATTGGTAGCAGAGTTCACTGTAGCGATGGGAAACCTATGTCACTCAAGAAGGTTGGGGGAAAACTTCATAGACATTCACATTTCACAACCTTCAAGCCGTGTTTATGGGTGATTTCTAGGACACATCTAGTTTGCTGAGGCAGGCATGAAGTATGCCTTCTAGGGATCTAGATAGAAAAATGGCAAGTTGATAGCAAAGAAAATGTTTATTTTAGTGATAATGAGTTACAACAAGCTTAGTGTTTTTAATTCCTCCCCAATCTGTGACAGACCTTATTGGTAAGGACCAGAAACATTCAATCTTGAACGAAATCATAAGTGCTTAGCACAATAGTTGGTGACATGTTCAGGTGGGAGGATAATGATTGGGATTAAGGTAGCAACAATTAAGACAGAGGAATAAGGGCAGGTACAAACCAAATAACGTTTAGCCCTGTCCCTAACAGTGACTTTTACGGTTAGCTGAAAGAAAATGTGATCTAATGAGAACCACCCTATGCTAGAGATGAACTGTCTTCTAGACTTAAGGGGAATGATTTTACTTTATTTTTGCACCACCCCACCCCCATCTCACCATAGTTAGGATTATCAGAAACATAAAGCAAAAAGAACAAAGCATAACCGGTTGTCTCAAAACTGTATGCTTCTCTCCTTCCACAAAAGATTCTTTGCCAATGTATTCAATCATGGTGAATGCCACAAACTTCCACCCAGTACCAGAGCCACACATTTCATGAGTCATTTTTTACGCCTTCCTCTCATTCCTCTGTATCTGTTCAAGTCTTTTTCCCAAATGTTTCTCAAATCTACCACTTTGCTCCAACTGTATCATCACCAGGTATAACCTAACGGGTCTCATCTGCTCTCCCTAAAGCGTACATTTCAAACCCTAGGAATCTGGCACTTACCTCTTCCTCCAGCTTCAGCTTGGAAGATGGAACAGTGTGCCCCATGCTGTATCTGCAGAACCCTGTAATTCTCCCACTGCATCATAAAGTGATACGTTTAGGTTGTTACCTCATATGAAACAGTCTTTCTCACCTAATTAACTCCTACTCCTTCAGATATCTGTCTTGTTTCTCAGGGAAGCATTCTATCCCTAACTTCAACTGCATGGCTTCTGATTTTGGCTTTAATAATTACTAGTCTAATTTTGCAATCACTTGTGATTGTTTCATACTAAGCACCATAAGGGTAGGAATCTTATCTATCTTTTGCTGCCAAGCACACTGCCTGGATCTTAGCATGCAATAATAAATACTGGTTAAATTAATTCCCCCACCCATCATAACTAGTTCCAACACTAAGTCGATACCCCCAATTTTTGTCAAGGTCACAATTACTTGTACAGGCAGAATTTGGAACGCAAAACAGCAAAATTAGAACTTAGACACATCGTTCAAAATAAATAACAAAAATATGTTATAGGTAAGTAACAGACTACACAACGTCATAGGGAGGCTGGAGTCCTACTATGGTTCTGATACAGTAGGTATACAAAGGAAATAGGCAAGAAGTAGAGCAGCTTCAAGGATTTGCAGAACAGCTACCAAAAAATGAATTTAAAAGACAACATTTTTAGGAAGCATGTTCCTTCCCATAACACCAGAAGAAAAGGAATGTCCTTACTTGGGAGCATTATGAAGAAAATGAAAACATCCCAGTTCCTTTAAACCCTCATACAAATTAAAGACACCTTGATAATTTTCATTCCAGAGACTTTTAAGGAAATTCACAATCCTTTAGTAATAACTGTTAAACATTTTATAAAAACTTTCAGGCATATAATTAAAAGTTAGAGACATTAATATTTTTCTAATAAAGCATAAATATATAAGATATCTCAGTGATGAGATTCTTGACAAACTCATTTTAAATCCAACTCATAAGCCTATAAAACTAAGTTTATCAATTGGTAACTACTTCACTAAAAATACAATTATGCTGCATTCCTAACATGGTAAAGATGAAAATTAAGCTATATACCCCCTCTCTCCTGGCAAAATAAACTGACACACTGATAGAAGGACCTAAAATTCTGTTAGCACATAACCCTTGTAAACATGTTATTAGAGGGACAATTTTGTTCACTGGTATTAGCTATCTTTAAGAGAAATAATTGTCCATTAGTGAAACATTTTAGCTATTGAAAGGCCAATGCTAGTGAGCTAAGTGACTATCAAAGTTAATGTTCACATTAACTGTTCTTTATGTGTATTACTTATAAACACATGGTAGAAGAGTAAACATTTTTGAATATTTGAGAGTTAGAAAATCTAATTTGAAATTAGACAATATTTAAAAGACCTAGATTTCTACTATTAAGGAGTTCATCCTAGCTAGACAATTCAAGAATAAACCATGGCGTAACAGCTATGAAACACTTTGGTGTTTTTTTTAGCAATACTGTATTCAATAAAAGTTGAGCTATGACATTAATTTGCAGATACCAGCTGCTAAAAAGCCAGATGTTATTCCACTTTTCCATTTTTGCCTTGTTATCATAATTACAAAAAAAGAGATTTATTTAAATTTCTCAGTGAACTTTCCCTAAAAAACTCCCCAAACCTTTCAGCTCTAGGGTTTGATACAATCAAAGCAAAGATATGGTTAAAAGGGTAAAGGTAAACAAGTGGTTTCCTCTTGGAAATGAAGTTCAAAGGCTTAGAATTTACATAGTCAAATCAGGTTATAATCTTCCCCATGAAGGCAAAAAGCTTAAGCTGCACATTGCCTTATGACTTTTTCCCTTTCAATAACTGCTTTTGACACAAGAAGACGTTAAGAAAATGCCAAAGTCACCTGAATCTTCTACCTCTCAACCTTTACTTTTATATAGGAAATATCACACATCCCACTGCCCCATCCCCAAAACAAAACAAAAACAGCTGAGAACAGAACTAGAGAATGGGCAACATAAAAAATTATCAAAAAGTAAATACAAGTATTCATTAGATATAAACCACCTGGAGAAAAGGAAACCAGTCCTGCTTTTTAATAATTTTATTTTTTTCTAATTTTGTGTTACTTTAATTTCCCATAGCACCTTGGCAATGTTGAAAACAAAAATACAAATACAAGGTTGTACTCATTTTAACATAATATGCATAAGCATATGTCACATCATTTTGGGGGGGTAGGGGGACAGTTTTGACAACAGGAACAAACCTAAGCAATGGACAAAAGAGAAGCCAGATATCTAGTTCTGACTCCCAACTTCGAACATTTAAGAGATGCCACTCAAGGGACACCTGAATCGGGAAAAAAAAGGAGAATCAATGTTGATGTGGATTGCCTCTTTAGATATACTAATCAATGTTTTCTGCTGCAAAACTGAAAATAAAACCATTTCATTTTATACACAGCCTGTTGACATCTGACTTGTACTTTTGGGAACAATTTACTCAACGATTCTCAGCTCTTAAAAATAAAATTTAAATTATTTAATACTAAGATGAATTTTGAAAAAGAATTACTCTCAACTTGGAAACAAATTCTATTTTAACTTCTTAAAATGTCCTCATTCAATTAATGAAAACTGAAATGTCTATTTATCTTCTTGAAATCTCAGACTAGCTAAAGTAACATACACCAAAAAGCACAAAGTTAAATTAACGGCCACCAAATTTTAAGGAAGTATAAAAAACTAGAAAAAAAATCCCATATATTGTAGTTAAGAATTTATAAAATCCTAAAAGGAATATACTGTCCTCATTTGCATTGTGTCTTTTTAAAAAACAAAACGGGTACTTTAAAAACACCATTAATATACATGGCCAACATAAATAACAGAGACTTAACCCCAGTGCTGTTCAACTGTGTCAGAGTAAAACCAATAGACATTCAAGCCAAAAGACTAAATATTAAGGTTGTAACTAATAAAACTATAGGTGTTCAATAGCTTTTAAATACTACTTTCTGCTTCAGATGCTAATACTCCATCATTAAGCCTCCTGCAAAGCCAATCTGGTTATTTAAAAAGAAAAAGGAATGTGAAATAATATTCAAGTTACCTTAATTTTAGGAACCAAAAATAAATTAAAAATCTGCATGTCATTTGATCACATGCAAACTGAGCCCCTAAGATGACAACAATAAACTCATATCACTGGAAGATCTTATCTTCTTCCAAAATCCAGTTGAAAAAAATTTAGATGTGTCATTCCCTTGAATGCCAGTGTCTATATTGCAAAAATGAAATTATTCAGATTAGAGACAGGCTTAGATATCATGAAAACCTTAATTATCAGGCTAGAAAATGGAGACAGGTTTTGCCATATCTCTATGTACCTTCTCAAGGTGGTGAATTTGTGACTCTTATCATTTGTATCTACTTTTACCCTTCAGCAACCCAGGGAAGTGTTAAGTCAAAAAGATGAAGAGAAAAACCTGACATTTAAATTCCTCCTTCTAAAGAACCAAATAAATAGTTGAACTACAACAAACGCCCAACTCTCAAGAGTTACAGAGTAATGCAGGACAAAAAAAAACCTATCAATCTGTTTCACACAACTCATAGGCATCATTTAGATAGAAACCTTAAATCTGATGTAATAAAATAAATGCTAAATACATATTGTGAATATATATTACACATACACACACACCAATTTATTCTTCCCTATACATCCCATCAAAATGGGAACTATTAGCTGTAACGAGGCAAATTAAATTAAAAACACTATATTTAGTAAGAAATTTTAAAATGGTCATGTCTTTAAACTTCTACTTTCAACAACACATTCTGGGGAAAAGCAAGAACATCCTTGCTTTCTTCAAAAAGAATTCTCTTCTTGTGTATCAATTAGAACATTTAGTTTTTATAAGTTGAGTGGACTAACAGTAAGTCACGCACGGATACAAGTAATATAGGCCTACTTCTGTGATACATTGTTAAAAAAAGTACTGTTTCATTTTAGTGCAATAATTAAGTTTATAATCCTTACCAAGTGATTTTGATAAAATGTTTATTCTCTTAAATCCAATGCATTCACAGAGTGTTAACACTTTAAATGTTTATCATTTCCACCAACTGCAGCATTATCTAAGTAAACCAAAATAAGCACTTTTTATCATAGATGTAGTCAGTGATTATTAATACTTTTTTTTAAAGGACCTAAACTTCCCCCAAATTTCAGCACAGGTAGTTTTATTGTATGTTTCATTTAGTAGATGATTTTTAAAAATAGTGTGTAGAAATGAATAATTTCAAACTGCTTAAGTATATATCATGTTATCAATCCACCAAATCAAAAGCAATTGCCAAGCTGAATAAGTTACAAAGAAATAATTCTGGCTTGTACAGAAATGTGCAGTGTTTTCAAAGCTCTGAACAGTTACCTACTAATACAAATCTCCAAAGCTTAACTTAGAGTTGGAAGATAAGTTTCACAGTAAGGTAAATTTTAACCTCCATTTACATTCATTTTAATATATTACTAAGATGTTTACTCTATGTCACAATGGTGCTTTCCAGTGTTCACAATTTACAGTTTCAATTTGTACATATGTAATTCACTAACATAAGGGACAGTTATTATTGTCACAAACTATCCCTAAAAAGAAAACAAAACCCTACCTTACATAGAACTCTGAAAATGGTATGACTTAAAACATTAATGCAACATGGTTCTTAATTTTTAAGCCATTTTCTAAACACCAGCATGTAAACTTGCCTATTTAACATGAACTACAACTTTATTCACTGAGAAATGATGTATTAATTTTAACTATCTTTCTAATCTTAACAAAAATTTCATGACTTGCTGGTTCGGCTTCTGTGAATTCCAAACTGTATTTTTCTTTTTTTGAGAAATGGAAATAAGGAAGGTGATAAATACATTGTAAACAGAAAAAAGTTGTCCCCAATTAAGCCTTTAAAAAAAATTCTTTTTACTTCTATACTATTTAACACTTTAAGAGTCAGTTACAATCTTTCATCTTTAACACTAACACAAATAAATTACTGTCAGGTCAGTCTGACCTACCATTCTGGGATCAAGAGTTCTAAATACAGGAACAGAAGAGTAAAATACTTTAATGTTCAAGTCAGAAATTTAGAACAATTTATATGATTTGACCAGACTGATCAAGGCAGTTAGAAACATACAATTCTGTAGGTGGTTGGTTATTTTGCTTTTGGGGGTGGGTAGTCAAAGAATAGAGAGAGGGTACAAATGAAGTAACAACAACAAAAAAAACCCTATTTCCTATTTTAGGGGGGTGGAAATCACAGGACAGCTTAAATCTCCGAGCTCCATTTGACCTACCCACTCAGATCTAACACAGATTTTCAATTTTTTAAAAAACTTCCATTTTTTTCTTGAGTATCAAAGTGATTCGTAGTCACATCTCCAAGTACGATTAGAGTTTAACAGCTTGTTGAATGAAATATTAGTAAGGTCAAAGACAGACTAAATTTCAAACTGGAAAAAAAAAAAAAACAACTACTCAAGTATTACATTCAGTTTTTAAATCATTTACTAACGTGACAACAGATTTGGCTTCAATCACCCTTGCACACACACACGCCACAACAGGCACCCCAGCCACTGATCTGTTTTGCGACACAAGGCCATATAGGCAGAGATGGCATCTCCAAGCCAAACTTTAAATAGATTAAAAAAAGTAATTTCTAATTTTACAGAAATGCTTCTTCAAAAAATATTTTCTCTCACTCCCTCATATCCTATACTGAAGGATGTGTAATATGTTTTTTTCCCCAAGCTAAATCTGAACCCTCAAAATTGATTCCAGGCAGAAGATCTCTGCAAATTAAAATCAAAAACAAAAATAGAAAAATTATATTTTTATATATGTATACATATATATATATATATTTATACTGATTGGAATCCTCCAGCATCTTAAAATCACTTTAGAGATGAATTTTGGGATTCTACTGCTCACAACTCCAAAATCCACAATGATTCATGGATGTACTTTCTCTTGTTTCCTTCCTGCCACCCCTTCCCCTCCAAAACAGTTCAATATAGCCATGGCTCAAGTTTAATGGGAAGAGAGAGAAGTTTTTGAATAGTTTTTTTTTTTGTTTTTTGTTTTTTTTTTTACTTTGGTGATCTGGGTGGCACGTATTGCTCTTTGCCATTACGTCGAGTCACTCCCTGAGGTACAGCCCTATGGCCAAACTGGCGTCTCTGTTCCCTGATTTTTCCAGCTGCTCCCCTGGGAATGGCATTGCCTCGGAAGCCAGAGTAATCCTTACTAGCTCTTGCTTCTGACTTCTCATGTGTTTTCTCAAAGGACTTCTCAGGAGCTCCATTCTCTTCATTTTTGGTAGGAGACACTACATTGGAGCGAAGTTCTCGAAGTGGCTGCACAACTGGAGATGGCTCTTTAGGGGGCTTCTGGCACACTTCAGCATAACTGAGCTTGCGGGGTTCCTTTGAAGTAAAGATAAGAAACAAAAACAATTTGCAGTGCATGTTCTCTAAATAATAAAGTACAAAAAGAACAGCAGTAACCACAAGAAAATCAGTAAGATGTCTTCTAGGAAAAGACAACAGGCACTCTCATACACATTGCTATTAAAGTGTACTGGTACTATCTTTTAAAAGACATTGTTGAATATAATAAAAAGCCTTAGCAATTTTATGTATGGTACAATAATTTCACTTGAGATATTTTTCTGAAGGATGTACAAGTCAGCATTGTTTATAGTGATGCAAAAAACTGGAAACTGAGATACTTAGCAAGGAAGGACAGATTAAATTAATAATGGTACATCCGTATGATGAAATAAAATGGTTCCATTCTCTCTTCTCTGGCTCCAAAGAACCCTGAGAGAGATACCACAAGAATGTCAGCAGAGCAGTTAGAAACCAATAATATATTAATAGAAGACTAACTAGAAATCTTAACTACCGAAAAGGAGGACAATAGGGCTAAAGCAAGTAAAAAGTCTTTAGCACTGGTCCTAGCGTATAGTAGATATTTCATAACTGATAGCTGCTATCCTATTATTATTACTAATAATATTATTAAATGACAAGATAAAACATTCTTAACTTAGAAAAAAGAGCTGTACCAAAAATGCTATATATCACCAAATGAAAGAACTACAGGTAAATTTTGTATTTCTTTTTCCTGCTTTTCAGTATTTCCCTAATTATAAAAATGATTCTGGAAATTGAATAAAAATGGCAGGGGTCCCTCATGGTTCTCATAGATTTGTTAAACACTATACAAAAATAATTTCAAGAGGCTCAAGGCCTCTTTAGCCTAGTCCAAAAAAGATACGTTCATCATAACCTGGGTAAGAAGGCAGCTTCACTTAACCATAATGTGATCGGAAATGAAGCAATCAAAAGAAACAAAATAAATGGTAACTCCTTCATTCTCAACAGGGCTAAAATCTCCCATTTCTTTACAGTGACTCTAAACTCCTTAAGATTTATTTTGATGCAGGCAGCCAGGCCCAATTTGGGCTATTTCCAAATTATTCTGCTCCAGCGAAGAGTTATGTGAAAATAAAATTTCTCATTATTTAACCTATTGTTTTTTTCCTCACATAAACTAAATTCATCAAGTTACCTGCAGGGCCACAGCTACAGCTACATTTATGTTATTATTACATGGTAAAGCAGTATTTGTTCTTGATGGCTTTGCAGTACTTGGGGAAGAAACTGGTATAGTTGTCTGGTTGGGAACATCCTTCTGAACAGTGGAATCCTCTATTAGATCCTTTTCCTGCTGAGTTGTGCTAAGGAAAAAAGAGCTTGACATTAGGCTTAGTATGTAGCACACAGAAACAGCTGAGCAAATGATCAGAAGAAAAAGTAACCGTAATGCAAAAGATCTACACTGAAACGTGTACCTTAATACAGAAAGCTCAGCTGTACATGGAGGATTGGTAGTCATGCTGAGTTGCTGGGCAGAGGTGCAGTCTGTCTGTTCATCCTCTGCAGGCACTGGGCAACTAACTCTCAACTCTTCATTATCCTTAAAGTGAAAACATATTTCAAAATTGCACTTATACAGACACTTCTCCAAAGAAGATATACAAATGGCCACTAAGCAAATACATGAAAAGAAGCGCCACACAATTAGCTATTAGGAAAATGCAAATTAAAACCATAACGAGAAATCACTTTATACTCACTAGGATAGGTATTGTAAGTAAGACAGACTAACAAACGCCAGCGATGACATGGAGACATTAGAATTCTCATACACTGAGGGTAACAATGTAAAATGGTGCAGCCTACTTTGTAAAACAGTCCGGCAGCTCCTCAAAAAGTTAAATATGGTTATTATATTTCCCAGAAATTCCACTCTGTTATAAGCCCAAGAGAAAACATGTCTACACAAAAACTCATACAACAAATGTTCTTAGGAGCATTATTCATAATAGTCAAAAAGCAGAAACAAGCTAAATATTCATCAAATGGTAAATGGATAAACAAAATGTGGTATATCCATCTGATGGAATATTACCACACAATGAAGGGAATGAAGCACTGATACAACAGTGGATGACCCTTGAAGACATTATGCTAAGTGAAATAAGCCAGTCACAGAAAGACTAATACTGTACGATTCCACTTATACGAGGTACCTAGAGTAGTCAAAGTCATAGAGACAAAGCAGAATGATGGTTGCCAAGGGCTGAGGGAAGGGGAGAACGTGAGTCGCTATTTAATGGGTAAAGCATTTTAGTTTTACAAAATAAAAAGAGTTCTGGAGATTGATTGTACAACAATGTGAATGTACTTAACACTACTGAAATGCACAAACTTTAACATGGTTAAGATAATAAATTTCATGTTATATGTATTTTATCACAATTAAAAAAAGAAAAACAAGGAAGATCCCTAGAAATTGAAATCAACTGATGAAATAAAAATTTCAATAGGCTTAAAAAGTAACATTCAGGAAAACGTAAGAGAAAACATAGGCAAGTACAAAGATAAAAATTAGAAAAGCCAAACAAGAAAATCAGAGGTTCACATACAAGGTCCAACATCACATTAAATGTTCATCCCGTAATTGTAGGTTGGAATTACAGTAAGTATACTTTATTATTATTTTTTTTAAATGTGTGTGTATCATACATACATCACCAAATCTGAGAAGCCATCAATTGCATTTATTTATTTATTTTAATTTAATTTTTTTCGGGGGGGGGGACCTAGGTTTATTTATCTCTAAAAAAAATTTTTTTTCAACGGAGGCTCTGGGGATTGAACCCAGGACCTTGTGCATGCTAAGCGTGCACTCTACCACTGAGCTATACCCTCTCCCTGCTAAGAAGCCATCAATTATAAAACACACCATTATTTTATATACTACTAAGAGAAAAGAAAATATTGCTACTAAAACTACAATAGCTTTTAATTGTAAGGCAGCTGGATTTTCAAAGGTGGAAAACATGTGAAAAAAAAAAGTCTACGTCAGAATTGGTAAAATAACTACAAAATTGCCTACTTTAAACAATGGAAGACAGTAACAATACACTGAAAATTCTGAGGGAAAATGTCTTCTAATAAGAGATTTCTATAGAGATAAGCTACTGATTAAGGGCGAGAAAACAAAAATTATTTTCAGAATGCAGACGTCAAGAAATTTATACTAAAAACCTCTTATTCCAGGAGCTTGGGAAGATGTGACCCACTATTATATGGGAAAGTAAAACAAGAGTAAGAAAAAGAAGGGATCCACCAAAGGAGAGTAAAGAAAATTTCCAGGATGATGGTGAAGTCCCAGAAACACAGCTGAGCAGCAGGCCACTAAAAGTGTAAGAAAGGAGACATAGTATACTGTGAGGCTCAGTTATGAAAAAAGATGCAATATTGTGATGTGGCTTACAAATGATGGCATGCCCTTTTTACTTTCTTAGTGATACTAAAATAATGGGGCATCTTATAATTGATGGCATCATAGATATGATAAAATACAATATACCGGATGAGAAAAGTATATTAGTTTAAGAGAGCTGAATCCTTAGCTTCTAGAATGGAAAACTAATAGACAAAGTCTAAAACTGAATAGTCAAGAAGCAGCAGTAAAAACAGGTTAATTAGAAATACAGACATAAATGTTGGGAGAAAAAGCTAGAGTTGAAAGTGGTTGAAGGGGACTACAATTTTTCATTATAAGCCTAGGTATACTATGTACATGTACTATTAAAATAAAAATTAAATTAAATTAGAAAAAAGGTAGGAAATGAAAAAAATTGTGGGGTATGAAGATTTAGCATATAAAGAGGTATATACTCAAAATTACTGTAGGATAATTTTGGGTATCTCAACCTTTTTGACATCAACTCTCCATTTGTTCAAAAGACTGAGTTTACCAAAGCAGCTTAGAATTCATTTACATCATAGGTTAACTATATGCACTTAAGTGTTAACTATATGCACTTAAGTGGAAATGATACTTTCCATTCAGCTTATATTAATTAGTTCTGCCAAGCTAGGCTGAATGATACGAAGACATGCAAAAGTGAAGAAACACTTTATTGACCTTGTGTAGCTTTAACACAAGTCTTTGTATAATATTCAAAGTATGTTGAAAACCCCATGAATAAAAACTATGATAGAAATAAGCATTGAGTGTAAATAAAATTTTAAATAATAACCCTGAAAACAGAGGCCCGTAAGGTAAAAGACTGGATGCTTCAATGTTTACCTTTTCTTTGTAGACACCTTTAACAACGTCAGACATCCTACTCTCCAAAACAAGTTCACCTGGCGTTCTTGATGAACTTCCAGGTAAAGGAGGAAAATTTGAGGCTAATAAGTCAAACTTTGGTGCTGGAGTCTTTGCTTCAGTTGCTGAAGGATGGGGTCTCTAAAAGACACAAATCATAAGACAGGTCACATGTCTATCTCATTCTCTAATCCTGTACCACAGAAGCTGAAAGCAGTAAAAAAACAACAACAAAATTCCACCCTAATGAACAGAACCATCCCCTATAAATCTTGGCTTCTCATCTCAGTTGAGCTAGCTTTCATTACTGTTTATCAATCCTACTTACCTTTAGTCAGCTTCCTCTCCCATTTCTTTTGAAAACTTGGCCACACTCCTTAATCAATCCCCACTATTCTCTACTTTCTAAATTTGCTATACTCTCTTCCATAACAAAAATAAAAAAGGAACACCCTACCCCACCTAAATTTGCCATCATCTTTTTTTCCTTCTATGTAGTCTCATGAGAAAACTACCCTTACTTGAAAATCTCCTCCTCCACCTATCACTCTCTATATCCTCTGACAAGCCTCTCATTTATTTTATCTTCTTTACTTCCTCCCCTCTATACTCATCATACCACTAAAATTGCTTTGACAAGTCACCAATGCCTTCCAGAATGCAAAAACTGACATATTTCCATCCGCCCTCCCCGACCTCGCTTTAGCATTTGGCATGGTAAACATTCTTTCCTGTGGGAGCTCATTCCTTCCTGAGCTTCTGATACCTCTTTCTCTTCATTCTCAGATCTGACAAGCTTGTGCCCTTCTCTCTTTGCCCACTCTTTTGCTGGTTTTTGGTTTCTGTATGATTACTATTCTTCTCGCTTTCCATACTTTTCCTGTGTGGTATCCATTATTCACGGCTTCTACTACTACTTATATGCAAGCAACCCTTAAAATAATCTTTTTCACTTTTTGGTTACTTTTTGGCTGTATAACTCTGAAGATTTACCAAAAATCACTGAGTTGTGCACTTTCAATTATTTTCAGACCATATGTTTGAAACCCAGATATCCATTTATCTATCAGCCTTCTCCACTCAGGTTTCACTTGGATACTTCAACCAACATAATGAATAATCTCATTTTTCAGCCCAAAGCTACTATGTTCCTTAAGATTCCATTCTTGGTCTTTTTTAAAATCACTCACTCTAAAGAGAGTACCCTGATTGATCTCATTTACTCTTATAACGTTAATTACTATGTGTAAGCTTACAAATCCTAAGTTTTATCTCTAGCAAAGATCTCCCTCCTACACAAGGGCACCTCCACTCTGCCCTTCCTACTAGAAAACACACCTGTTTTCTTTTTCTTCACCCTAATCTTCAGTCCTCAGTTCAGATATTTTCAACATATTAAACAGATCTCAAACCAGCTGTGCCTCTCCTCAACTGTTCAGGGCCGCTTGAGGATTCACAAGGACTGCTACAATGGTATCCTTAAAAAGTTACTGCCTAAAGTCTCAAGGCTGCCCACAGTATAGAAAGCAATAAATGAAAAAAACAACACTGTTCTGAAAGGTTCACAGCTTGCCCTAAGGACTGTTTTTTCTGTTATAATGCAGCATGTTTTCTTTGAAAATTCCTATCTTTTCACTGCTTAAACATGTGACATCTATATACCTATACGTATATTATATGTACACTATATAGTATACTACACATATATGGATACAATTCATTACTTACACATGTAAAGTAATAAGCATTGTATTTCACATTTATGATATAAATGTAAATTCCAGGTACGGTTTTCTTGAGACCTCCATGTCTTCCTACACTATTTTTATTCCTTAACTCCTTTTCCCACAGTTAAGAGATGGCAAACATTCACCATGAACAAACCACAAAAAATAAAATGTGAATAATTTGAAGCTAGTTAAGCTAGGATTCAAATAGGAACATGCCTAGAACTATAAAAAAGGTTTTAAAAAATCTATGTAAGTGGTTTTATAAGACTGGTGAAAATAAGAATCAGCATTAGGTAGAAAACTGCTCCCAAATAACAATCAATAAACAGCATAACATTTTCTAACATCATCCAACAGAGCTCTAAAAGTGAAGTATATACCCTATCAGACTGGCAAAAATTCATATACTCTGTAAGACTATGGACAAACTGTTAAGAGTAAAAATGAGCACAACCCCTACTGAAAGCTATTAGGCAGCAACTTAACTGAATTGGGACTCAGAAACCCCACCTCTAGCGAATCGATTCTCCTTCAGATACTATTGCACACATAGGGAATGGTAACTGAATGAGGATATCACTGCAGTTTGTAACAGCACTATTTGTAAGATTAAAAAATTGAAACTACTTAAATGTCCATTAATAAAGCAGTAGTTAAAATTTTCATAAAATATTTTCATAAACCATGTAAATAGATTAGGCATTCAAGTAATTAATTTTTTTTCAATTGAGCAACCCAGGTCAAATCTCTCTAACTATATGTGTGCATTATGGGTGAAGCGTAGTGGTGATCGGTGGATATTTCAGGGTCAAGCACAGGGTCTATTTATCTTTGTTGAATATTATAATCAATAAAACAAAAACCCGCAAAGGAAAGACAGACCAGAAGTCAAGGCCATAGGAAATCACAAAAGAAAAAAAAAAAAAAAAAAAAAGAACAGATGTAATTCAAAATTAAAAAAAAATACTTACTGGAATCCTGTCATCTTCCCGTCGTCTTCGTCCTCTGAAAAGCGTTCTCCTTTTAACAATGACAAGGAGGGGTGGGGGAGGGGAGGTGGGGGAAGGGACAACTCATAAGTTTCTTCCAATGTATACATTCTATCAAAGAAGTATCTAAACCCTCTAAATCTCCTTTATTATTAAAAGATCAATATATATTCTTCTGAAGGGATCCTAAGCTAATCTACCAAACACTTCACCTTACCACTAAATAAGCTGGGCCCATTTTTATTAGTAGTGCTCCCTTCATATCAGAAGCCTATTAGGGTTCAGTTTTTTTGTTTTCTTCAGGCAGGGGAGGCAATCTAAACTCCATTTCCACAGTTTAGATATTGCCAGAAATTAAAACTATGATGTAGGTGGGATCTTATGTTCCTAAGCAAATCTTTCCTTAGTGCACTGTAAAGAACTTCAGAATAACTTTTATAATTCTCTGACTCAAGGCTATATTCTATATGGGCACTCTAAATTTCTTAATAATTATGAAAAACTATTAGCCAATATTATGTGAACAAAATATTTATTTAGCATAACTACATACTAGTAACGAAATTAAAACGAAAAAAAGTCACTAGATTATGGTCTTCTAATATTCACATTATGATCAAAGAATTTTCATACACCTTATTTCCATATTTATTATCGTATTTCCTTACCTGCCCCTACCATAATCCCCATTCTGTTCCATCTGCAAAGTGGGAGTCTCTTTTGGAAGGTAGCTTTGCTCCTGATGCCCTGTTACTGTAGGGTTATGTCGTTCAGTTGGAAAGTTCCTTGAACCAGATCTGTTCAGTGGTCCATCCCCCAATGACACAGAGCCCTCTGTTGAGTGTTCCGAACCACTTGATGATCTAAAATGAGGCTTCACACTATAAGAAATATAAGATTACATATATGAAAGGATAAATTAAAACAGCCAGAAAAATCTTTCCTCTTCATGGTAGAAACTCTTAATAGGCCAAGTTAAAAAATTGCCTTCTGCTGTATTCTCATTTCCTGTACACTGGGTTAGACACAGAAATGTCATGTTCTAAAAATTTAAAACTTTTAATGTCCCAGATGTATTATTTTTAAAAGGCAAAGAATTTTTACACTAAAAAAAGGCTGTTTGGAGGGATTTGGGAAAGATCTAAAGTTCTTGAAGATAAAGCTACTTCTATGTCAGGATATTCAGGATATAACTAGGATTTTACCTAATTTTTTTAACATGAGCTGTAGTTTTGACACATCTAAATCACCCAGGCTGGAAGTTTATCGAATCTGTCAAGCATTCTCAATGGAGCAACATTATGCCAAAAGGGAGTAAGAACTGGTTCTTTGGGGTGGGGGGGTGAATTAAAAAATCTTTACCTTACTCATTTCATATAGGAAGTACATACATTACATAAATAGATAGACAATAATCTCTAGTATTAAATTTTCATGGGTGGAATAGGGGAAAAAACTGCACAAAGGCTCTTTAGGGGAATGACGAAAATGAGAGTAAGAAATGGTGGAATACATTAAAATTTCAGCTTCTTACTAGGCATCCCTCACCAAACGAAATTAGTTATTCAAAGATCCAACAAAGATGTGGGACAAAAACAACTAGGAAAATATAATGCAACTAGTAAACTGGAATGACTTCATGAATTAAGGTATGGAATCTGGTAAAAAGAAAAAAATTATTTCTAACAAAAGTTGCTTTTATCCTGGATGATGCATTGTAAGAACCCAACTCTAACAATCTGTAAGCAGATGAGGCTAGGGTAGATAAACGAGAGAGGATGCAATTTAACCAACAGTTTAATCTAACGTAAATGCAAGCATCACAAGATCTTGGCTCTACAATAGCTTTAAAAAGGAAGTATTAGATTTATATTTAGCCCCTCGCTTGCAGTTTTAGTCCATCTTCACAGTTACGAATTTATAATATTAACAACATTTTGTCAATTCCTGATTCTTTAAAAAGGGATGTAAAACCTCATAACAATTATGAACAGAACAATTAAACATTCATTAAAGTAGCATCTCCAGCTATCCTACTTACTCTTCAGAGAATATAACAAATTAGGTTACTACCATTAAAACTTAAAGATAAAAATCAGGCTATAAAGTTGGGCTAAGTTTCATATGTGATACTTTTCCAGATAATTACTTATATGTTAGAAAACAGATTTTTAACAGCAATGAATATTACAGTATGTCAACTTACACAAAGTGATTTTCAAAATATTTATATTATCCACTAGAACTGAAAATGATTTCATGAGGTAGATATGCTGTTTACATATCTCTTCAGAACTATCACTCACTGGAACTGTCTCATTGCATCTCAATACACCTAATGGACAAATTATTAGGTTTTAAACAGCCCTCAGATCTCATAATCTTATCCTTCAACGAGAGGGACTTACAATCTCAGTCCAGGCAAAAGAAAAAAGAATGATAGAAGAATTAAGTGATAAAGACAGAAAGGAAGAAGTAAAGTGACAGATAAAATTTAAGAAAGGTAGACAATTGCCCAGACTTCTGAAAGTTAGTCCTATTCTCTCTAAGTAGGTCTACTGATCATCACTGGGTTGCTGGGAAAAAATTGTACATGAATGGTTTTGAATAATAAGCAAAATTATACTAAACCTGTCCTGTATCTTCAAAACCAAAGGTACATCTACTTATAAGCAAGGATGACCCGACTGAAATTCTTGGATTTCTTATTGTAATTTCACCCGTCTCATCAAAAAACCACAGCAGACAAAACTATAAATGACAATAAAGGAACACCGTAAACCCATTTAATGTATTTTTAAGTCAAGCATCTGTAAACACCAATACTTCTTGTTATTATTAAAAATTGCTTTTAGTGTATCTTATAACAAAGATATCTAATTCACCCCTTCAAAGAAATACGAAATCAGTAGACATATTTTTACAAAGCTACAGTTTCTAATCATGTGGTCTCCTTGCCAAAAAGACATCAACTGAGAAAATTCTCATTCTGGCAAGAGAAAAATCACTGAAAAGAAATAATTTAAAAGAACTGAAACAAACAAAACAAACCACCAAGGAGGCTCACAAAATATGCAAAGAAATAATATGAAACTATTAAATAAATCTAAACCACTCACTATATAAGCCCTTTTAAAAATTTGGTTACTCTTACTCTGTCAAAAGCCATATTACATATCAAATTATTGAGATTAACAGTTGACATTTATATAAAGAATAATACTTAGAAGACATATCTTTTATATGACAGCAAAATTTCCAAGGTTCTCAATAATTTATTTAGAACAGTATTTCAAGCGTAGGGCTTTGGAATCAAACTGCATGGGCTGAAATCTTGGCTCTGCAAGCTAGCAGTTACATGCTTGTAGACATGATATTTAATCTTTTATGTCTCAACTTCTTTAAATAGACATAATAACTATCTTTTTTACAGGGTTATGGATACTACCTGTGATTAAAAGCCTTAAAAACAGAGCTTTAGAAATTAAGTGCTCAATAAATGCTGGTTGTTTTCTCTTGTACACTATAGTTCATTTCAAGTCAATTCTTAAAAAATCCTAAATAACTCATATTCTCAGCATTTATTACTCAAATCAGTTAACATTTTTATCCTCCCCCCAAAAAACCCCCACAAAAACCAAAATGCATTCTCCAAAATGTTATCTATTGAATACATTAAACGGCACTTAGACACCAGATTTTACGTTGTTACCATATTTTTAAGTTCTCTGTATTATTTAAAAAAAATATACTGTATACAATTTCAGTCCCAAGTCCTTTTTATATCCATTATCAACTCTGAGGTAAAAGTGTGTTTAATGCCAGATTAAACTGTTCACACAGTTTTTTTGGGGAAAAAAACGTTTGTACTAGGCCTGCAAATGAACATTGCTATTAACACAATAACTCTTTAAGAACTATTGGGAATCGTTTACAATAATTTCCAGCTATCATTTTTATCTTACCGATTTTTTTGGAATGGTCGACTCATATTCACAGCAGCAGCAGCAGCAGCAGCAGCAGCAGCATTTGTTTTATAAGATCCTGGTGAATTAAAGCCATTCACAAAACTACCATTGGGAAAGGGAGCCTAAAAGAAAATTTTAATGTTTAAAAATGATTCATGGTGAAGACAAAATCTGGTGTGAAGGTTGTAAGAAACTTCTGATGAACTGACCTAGCATCAATTTCTTTTATAAACCAAAAACAATTTTAAACATTTGTAATACTTACTCCAAGTTATCACTTGATTTACAGAACAAGAAACCACTGGTTCATTACTTAATAAAGAATATTTCTCTCTGAAAAAGTCTCACAAAACTAAAAGCATTTAAAATTATTCAGGGTTCATCCAGTCTCTTAATTTACCCAGCAACAGCTGAAGAATAAAAGTGATAGGAACCAACAGCTCAACTCTTAGTCATATTCATGATTTGATATGGGGGATTAGATACCCTTACCACTATTTAAAAGCCAGAAAGTAACCAATATCAACACAAAACAAAACATGAACTCTAACTCTAGCTGATTTCTTCGAATTTCAGCTTCAATGGAAAAAAATGAATTATTCTATAAGGATCTCACTTACCAGTGGTGTTTCAAAGTAAGGTGCAGGACTTGGAGACCATGACTGAGGCACAATACTATAGACAGAGTACTGCTGATGAGGATTATATACAGGCTGCATGAAGACTGGTGAGGCATACTGTGCCTGAGTTTGAATGGGCTGACTATACATACTAGAATCCATTAATCGATAACCATTCTTAGCAAAAAATGTATTGATGGCTTTTATCCTTGCCTAGAAGCAAGAAGAACATACTGTAATCACAAAGGATTAAGTGTAATTTTCAGAAATATATTTAATTTAATTTTTAACATATTTTACATGACATTATTTCTGTCTACTGTAGATTTAGTAGAGCAAAAGTAAACGACAGCTATAATTTTAAAAACTTTTACATGGCAAATACAATTAATACAATAAACAAGGTAAAACTATAAGTCAAAATATTAAAATTAACTATAACTTATCACAGTCAAGAGGGATAACATTTCTAATTTATACATTCTAAAAATAGAGATGAAAAAGCCCAACAATCCTATATAAAAATGTGTTAGAGAAATGAACAGAATTCATAGAAGTAAAGCAAATGCCTCTTAAACATATGAAATGATGCTAAACTTTGCTCAAAAAGACATGCAATTAAAATGGAATTAACATTGTTCACTTATAAAATTGGCAGAAGTCCAAAAATTTGACAACATACTCCACTGATAAGGCTGTGGTAAAAGAGGCTCTCTGATACATTGATGATGGGCATTCAAAACAGCATTACTCTTTATCAGGTATGTATTTACTATATTCTCATCAACCCAACTTCTAAGAAACTTTACCAAATATACACTGACCAAAAAAAGGTTTTAAAAAAAGGATGTACATGGCTATTCACTGACACTAACTGTAACAAGGAGGGGAAGAAAACCCTAACTCTCCCCAACACACACACACACACACACACACACACACACACACACACACGAAACAACCTCACAGTCTATCAATGGTTGAATACACCATGGTACATTCACACAATTATCAGATGTAAAAAGAACTGAGGAACTGCTCTAAGTATTATAATGGAGTGATTTCCAGAATATATATATATTTTTTTAAGAGGCAAAAAGAGTATGTACTACTGTATTATTTAGCTAAATTAGGTGGGGATATAAAGATATACTTGCATACACATATACAGATCTGTGAATATGAATTTAATATACTGTTTAGATATTTTACCTTTAAGTCATGCATATATTGAATAAAAATTCTAAAAATCAATTTATAAAATTTAAAAGCAAAATGAACCTAAATGTGCACTCAATTAGTTAAAACACATACACACACACAGAAATTCTAAGTGACTCTGAACCATAATAAAAATCAACTGTTAAGAATTTTCCTTAGGAATAAACCACAAAGCAAATTACAGTGAAAAAAGAACTCTTTTAACTTGTTTTCAGAATTATATTGCCATTAGGATTGTTATTCTGATACTTTTGTATGTGATTACAGGATACAGCAAATCAGCAATTATATTGGAATCACTGGGATTAAGATTTTTCACACGGAAGGATATGCAGATGTAAACTGAAGAAGTAAAAACTATGTAGCCTGAATTTAAACTGGATGCATAAGCATAAACTCATCATATACTTTGGTTGGAATTGTACAGTCGGTAGCCTTTTCAGGCTGGCTTCTTTCATTTAGTAATATGTCTTTTAAGTTTCTTGCATGTCTGTCATGGCTTGATAGCTCATTTTTTTTTTTAACTGCACATATATTTTAAAAGTTACATATGTGTACTGTTCATTGTTTTTAAGAACGTTTAGAGCTTTAGCTTTTTAAACTTACGTAGTTACCAAAGGAATGAAGCCAACCACAAAATAAGAATTAATTCAAAAGAAAGCAGGGTTTTGAAGAGATATTTGTACACCCATGTTCATAGCAGTATATTCACAAAAGCGATAACGTGGAAGAAAATCCAACTGTCCATCAACAGATGAATGAATAAATAAAATATGGTATACAAATATCATGGAGTATTATTTAGCCTTAAAAAGGAAGGAAATTCTGCAATATGCTACATGGATGAAGCTTGAAGACATCATGCTAAGTGAAATAAGCCAGTCACAAAGAAAGAAATACTGTGATCCCATTTATATAAGGTAAGTAGAGTAGTCAAAAATCATAAAGACAGAAAGTATAGTGGTGGTTGTTAGGAGCTGGAGGGAGGGGAAACTGAGGAGTTATTGTTTAATAGGTACAGAGTTTCAGTTTTATAAGATGAAAAGAGTTTTGAGAATGGATGATGGTGATGGCTGCATAACAATGTGAATGTATTTAATATCACTACATAGTACACTTAAAAATGGTTAAGATACTCCCAAGCAATGGTTAAGATGGTAAATTTTTTTTGTGTATTTTAATACAATAAATACATAATTAGCAAAATGAATAATGTGAGAAACTCTGTGAGACAAATAATATGGTGATTACAAAGACATACTTCCAATAGTAAAAATAAAGAGGTAGAGGACAAAAATCACACATTTAAAAAAAGAGAAAGGAGAAAGAAAAAATATGAATTGGGAAAATGTGAACAGTGACTGCTGTTCAAGAAATTACTGTTCTTTTTCAAAAAGTGTGGTAATACTGTGCCTATGTTTTTTCTTTTTTAAATTCCTGTTAGAGCTACCAAAATTAACTTACAGATGAAATTAAGTTTCAAATTTGCTTCAAAATACCTGGACAAGTGGGGAAATGGGTGGGATTACAGATGAAATTAATAGCTATGCTCTACTAATTATTAAAACTGTATAACGGGTTCACAGTGATTCATTACTATGCTATTTTCTCTACTTTTATGTATGTTTGAAATTTCCTGTCCTGTTAAATTAATTTTTAACCTCATCAAAGAGCAAGCAGTAAGAAAATCATGTTAATATGCTTAAGGAGTGTTTACATTTGATACAATATACTTTACGGATTTGGGAAAGGAATTACAAAGGGACTCTGTATTGGATAGGGCAGGATACACTACTGCAACAAATATACAAATAATTTTTAAAGCCCAAATACAAAAAAGTTATATTTCTCTTAATGCATTTAACAAAAGATGTGTAAGACGTGTACACTAGAAACTACAAAGCAATGCTGAGAGAAACCAAAAGTCGAAATAAATTGAGATGCCATGTTAGAAGACTCATTAAGGTGGCAATTCTCCCACACTGACCTATAGTCAATGCAATCCCAATCAATCATGACCTAGGAGAGAGTGATTTTTTAGATAAGACAAAAATAATGAACTCTAAAAGAGAAAGGAGATAAAATGACTTCAAAATTAAAAATGTCTGCTCTTCAAAATACAGTTAAGAAAATGAGAAGCAGTTCACAAACTAGGGGAAATATATTTGCAATACATGTATCTAACAAAAAGCTTGTAACCAGTATACATAAAGAACTCTTACGATTCAATAATAAGACTAACAACCAAATTGTTAAAGACGGAGAAAGATTTAAAAAGACATCACTAAAAACCCAAAAATGTACGGGAAAGAACCAAGATGTCTAAGAACAAGTGACTAGTCAAATCAAATTGCAGTACAGGCATACCGAGTTTTATTGTACTTTGCTTTATTGTGCTTCACAGATACTGTTTTTGGTTGTTTTTTTTTTTTAATTGAGGGTCTGTGACAACTGTGTTGAGCAAGTCAATTGGTGCCATATTTCCTGCAGCATTTGCTCACTTTTTTGGTATAGCCGATTTATAATATATATTAGTTTCAAGTGTATAGAACACTGATTCAGTATTTTTAAATCAACAGTATTTGCTAACTTTGTGTCTCTGTATCACATACTGGTAATTCTCATATTTCAAACTTTTACAGTATTATTATATTTGTTATGATCTTTGATATTATTATTGCAATTGTTTTTGGGTGCCATAAACCATGCCCACATAAGGCAACAAGCTTAATCAATAAATGTATGCTTTCTGACTACTCCACTAACAGGCAGTTTGCCCATTTCTCTCCCTCTCCCTGGGTTTCCCCTATTACCTGAGACACAGTAATATTGAAATTAGGCCAATTAATAACCCTAAAATGGTCAAAAATGATTAAGCTTAGTGCAGAAGGCATGCCAAAAGCTAAGACAGGCTGAAAGCTATGTCTCACGCACTAAACAGTTAAGCCTAATTGTGAATGCAAAGGAAAGTTCTTAAACGATAATTTAAAGTGTTACTCCAGTGAACACACAAATGATAAGAAAGCCAAACAGCCTTATTGCTAATACTGAGAGAGTTTCAGTGGTCTGGACAGAAGATCAAATCAAGCCACAACATTCCCGTAAGCAAAAGCTTATTCCAGAGCAAGGGCCTAATTCTCTTCAATTTTAGGAAGTTGAGAGAGGTGAAAAAGCTGCAGAAGAAAAGTTTGAAGCTAGCAGAGATTGGCTCATGTAGTTTTAAGGAAAGTCGTCGTCTCCGTTAACATCAAAGTGCAAGGTAGAGCAGCAAGTGCTGATGTAGAAGCTGCAGCAAATTATTCAAAAGATCTAGGTAAAATAAGCAATGAAGGTGGCTAAACAACAGATTTTCAATGGAGACAAAACAGTCTTATTTATATTGGAAGAAGATGCTACTTAGGACTAAAGTTAATGCCTGGCTTCAAGGTTTCAAAGCTTCCAAGGACAGGCTGACTCTTCTAAGGGGCTAATGCAGCTGGTGACTAAGTTGAAGCCAGTGCTCATTTACCATTCCAAAAATCCTTTGGTCCTTCAGAATTATACTAAATCTACGGTACCTGTGTTCTATCAATGAAATAACAAAGCTTAGGTGACAGCACACTTGTTGACAATACAATTTACTAAATATTGTAGGCCTACTGTCAAGATCTACTGCTCAGAAAAAAAGATTCCTTTCAAAACACTACTGCTCTTTGGCAATATACCCGGTCACCCAAGCACTCTGATGAACATGTAAAGTGATTCATGTTGTTTTCATGCCTGTTAACATAATATCCACTCTATAGAACATGGATCAAGGAGTAATTTCAGCTTTCAAGTCATATTATTTAAAAAACACATTTTGTAAGGCTACAGAATAGCTGTCATATATAATGATTCCTCTGATGGATCTAGGCAGTTAATTGAAAACCTTCTGGAAAGAATTTACCATTCCAGATGCTATTAAGAACATTCGTAATTTATGGAAAGAGAGCAAGATACCAACATTAACAGGAATTTGGGAGAAGCTGATTCCAACCTTCTTGGATAACTTAGAGCAGTTCAAAGGACTTGAGTGGAGGAAGTTAACTGCAGATGTGGTGGCAATAGCAAGATAACTAGACTTAGAAGTGGAGCCCAAATATGTAACTGAATTGCTGTAATCTCATGATGAAATTTGAACAGATGAGGAATTGCTTCTTATGTATGAGTAGAGAAAATGGTTTCCTGAGATAGAATCTACTCCTGATAAGATGCTAGGAAGACTGCTGAATGATAACAAAGGATTTAGAATATTACATAAACTTAACTGATAAAGCAGCAGCAGGGTTTGAAAGGACTGACTTCTATTTTAAAAGAAGTTCTAATATGGGTAAGATGCTATCAAATAGCACTGTGTGCTACAGAGAAATTGTTTGTGAAAGGACAAGTCAGTCAACGCAGCAAACGTCATTGTTGTTTTATTTTAAGAAACTGCAACAATCACCCCAAGCTTCAGCAACCACCACCCTGCTCCATCAACATCAAAGCAAGATCCTCCATTGGCAAAAACATGAGTTGCTGAAGATGCAGGTGATGGTTAGCATTTTTTACTAAGTAGTTTTAAATTAAGGTATGTACTTTTTTGTTTTTTAAGACACACTGCTATTGAATACTCAGCAGGCTACAGTCTAGTATAAACATAACTTTCATAAACACTGGGAAACCAAAAAATTCAAGTGACTCTCCTTTTGCAGTGGTCTAGAATCGAATCCTCTGTATCTCCAAAGTACGCCTGTGTATTTCTACACTAGAATATTCAACAGTAAAAAAGAATGAACTACCAACACATCCAACAATATGGTTTACTAAAAATAATTATGGTGAGTGAAAGAAGTCAGGCACAAAAGAGAACATACTGTATGGTTTCACTCATACAAAATTACAGAAAAAAACAAACCTATAGTGGCAGAAAGCAGATAATTGCCTGGGATGGATATTGGAGATGGTGGAGGGACTGGCTGAGAAAACAACAGTGCATAAAATTGCCAAAACTAAATGTTCAAATGAGTACATTTTATTGTATGTAAACTCTACCTCAAGAAAGTTGATTAAAAAACAGAATTTTTCTTGGAGAAAGCTACCTTAGGAGACTTACCAATTTGACAATCTTGCTACAAAAAAACAGATTTCCCCAGAAATATCACAAACACAATGACAATATAAATAGTTATATCTGACAAGAAGACTAATCTCTAAGAACTCATGTAAATTAGTAAATATTTACTAGAAAAAGAGCCAAAAACATAAATAGAAAAATCAGAGAATCAACTACAGGAAATTTTAAAGAAATCAGAAACACTAAATTTGTTTTATCTATTAAATAAACACATACACTCTTTGATATAGATATTTTATTTCTAGTTTATCCTAAAATTATTTTTGTACATATAAACAACAACAAAACACTGGTAGAACAGCAGAATATGCTTTATGTGTAGGTGCCTCCATTAATTCGATAATTAAGCAAGAAAACAGTGCATGAACATTTACAATAAACTAGGTGAGTGCTTGACAAAGGGAGAGGCTCCTGATCTTTCCTAAGTGAGCAGTATGCTACCATCCACACCTCTTTCAGTGGCCTGTGTTTCTGGAATGGCTGGCTGGTGCCAAGGCACATAATGTGGACTCTGCCCTTCAAAATTCTGGAGTGCACTGTGGTTGGTCTGGTGGAGCCCTGAGGAACCAGTGTCCATGCTTGCCTTAGTTTTGGCCTTCTTCATGGCAGCAGATTCCCCTGGCAACATCGATCAGGAGATTTGAAGGGATAAAACCCTTCACCACCAACACTATCCTCCCCAGAGCCAGACATTTATGGAAATCTCTGCAAGTCACAGGCTGAATGCAGAAATGATGGAATGGAAATTTCAGTAACCCAGAAATAGCAAGGAATATACACTTAGCAAAAATAGTTTTAGAGAAGTCACAAATGAATAGCTACACCCCTCAACAAGCAAAAGATCAGTAATATTTGAAGAGCGAGAAAGAATTTGCTAGAAACCATCCTGGGGAAGCTCAGTCAGTAAAATTATTGGCTAAAGATGTTAAGTCAACTATTTTAAGTATGTTCAAAGAGTTAATGGAAACCATGAACAAACCTAAGAGCAATCAGGAAAAATGCTAAAAAGGAATCAGCACATCTACCCAAGAAATGCTAATGGGAGTTGTTCAAGGAGAAATGAAAACATACCAGACAATAACTCAAAGCTATAAGAAGAAATAAAGACTACTAGTAATTACATAGGTAAATTAAAAAAATATTATTGTACAGTTGTCGCCCAGTATCCACAGGGGACTGATTGAAGGAAACATAAATATGAAGAGCCAACTGCACTTTTGGCATGACTCCTCTTTTTCCTAGTATGATTCAAAAGGGAAATAAATAAAATAATACAAATTGATATCACTGGGCACACATGCATAAAGATGTAATCTGTGACAATAAGAGTATTAAAAAGGGAAGGACAGAGCAGTACAGGAACAGAGAATTTGTATACTATTGAAACTAAGTTGGTACTATTCAATGAGGTTGTTATAAATAAATTTAAGATATAAATCGTAACCACCAAAAGAAACACTTAAAAAAAAAACTTTAAAAAAATACACAGAATAGGAAAGGAAAACAAAATTGGTATGCTACAAAAACTCAAAAACAGACAATAATGGAAAAATTGAGGGAAAAAAGACATGTAAGACACACAGAAAACAAACACCTAAATGGCAGAAATAACCTTACTGATAGTAATAACTTTAAATGTAAATGGTTTAAACTCTCCTCTTAAAAGGCAGAGACTGGGGGGAGAAAAGAGGCAGAGATTGGTAGGATGAACAAAAAAAACAGGATCCATCCATATGCTGTCTGTGAGAGATTCATTTTAGATTCAAAGACACTGAAACTACAGAATTGAAAAGGATATTCCAAGCAAACTGAACCAAAATACACCTAAAATGACTGTATTATAATTAGGTAAAATAGACTTTATGTCAAAAAAGGTTACAAGAGAAAAGGAGATTATATATTGACAGAAAGTTCAATCCAGCAAAAAAGATGAAACAATCATAAATATATATGCAACTACCAACAAAGCCCTAAAATACATAAAGCAAAACCTGACAGAATCGAAAGGACAGACAGTTCTGCAATAATAGAGACTTCAATAAGCCACTTTCAATAATGAATGACAAAACAGAAAAGCAATAAACAAATAGAAAACTTGAATGACACTGCAAACCAATGTGACTTAACAGACACTACTCTCAACACCAGAGTACATTTTTCTCAAGTGTATGTGAAACATTCTCTGACAAACCTCATACCCAGAACAGGTTTTAATAAATTTTGAAAAGCTGAAATCATACAAAGTATCTTCTCTGACCAAAACGGAATGAAACTAGAAATAGTGACAGAAGAAAAACTGAGAAATTCACAAACATGTGGAAATTAAACAACACATGTTCTTAAAAATGAGTCAAAGATGAAATCACAAGATAAATTCAAAAATAACTTCAGATGAATGAAAACAAGAACACAATATATCAGAACTTACTGATGTAATGAAATCACTGCCAAGAGAGAAATTTATAGCTGTAAGCACCTGTGTTAAAAAAGAATGATCTCAAACCAATAATCAAAGCTACCACCTTAAAAACTGAAAAGGCACAAACTAAAACCAAAGGTAGCAGTAGGAGGAAATAAGGATTAGAATGGAGATAAAGAACAGAAAAACGACAGAGGAAAATCAATGAAACTGAGAGGTGGTTCTTTGAAAAGATCAAGAAAATGAACAATCCTTTAGCTAGATTTCAATTCCTAAATCAGAAATGAAAAATTTAAAAAATCAGACACAAATACCGACTTTACAGAAATAAAATACAAGAGAAGAGCAAAAACAAAACACAGGTCAACATATGAATAGCCTAGATGAAACAGATACTTACACAACTACCACAACTGACCCCAAATTAAGTAGAAATATACACCTTTAAGTAGGGAGACTGAATCAGTGATTTTAAAATTTCAAAGAGGAATCAACACCAATCCTTCTCAAATTCTTTCAAAAAAAAATTGAAGAGGAGGGAACATTTCTTAACTTTTTCTTTGAGGCAAGTATTACTCTGATAAACAGACAAAAACTGTAAGAAAAAACAATAAACACAATATTGGCTAAAATCCCTTATGAATAGGGATTTTTAAAAGTCCACAAAAAAATACTATAAAGCCAACCTATCAGCAGTTAAAAGGAGTATACATCTTGACAAAGTGGGGTTTACCCCTCATATGAAGGAGTGGTTCAAATTAAGAAATCATTATAATAGATCACACTAATAGAACAAAGGGAAAAAACACATGTGATCATCTGAAAAGATTTCACAAAATTCAACAGCTTCCTGATAAAAACACTCAAACTGAGAAAGGAAGGGAACTTCATCAACATGACAAAGGCTGTATGTGAAAAGCACACAGTTAATATCACACTCAATGGTAAAAGATGAACAGTTTTCCTTTAAGGTCAGGAATATGACAAGAATGCCCACTTTTGCTACTTCATTCAACATAGTATTGGAAGTTCTAGACAGAACAAAAAGGCAAGAAAAAGTAATAAAAGACATCCAAACTAGAAAGGAGAAGTAAAATCATCTGTTTGTAGATGACATGATCTTGCAAGTAGAAAATCCTTAAAAAACTGATACTCCCTCCCCAACAAAAAGGTCAGCTCTAATCCACAACTACAGCAAACATGCATGATACAAAATCAACACTCAAAAATGGTAGTATTTTATACACTAGGGATGAACACCCTGAAAAGAAAATTAAGAAAATTCCATTCACAACAGCATCAAAAGAATAAAATACCCAGGAATAAATTTAACCAAGACCTATACATGGAAAACTACAATAAATTGCTGAAAGAAATCAAAGACCTAAATAAATATAATGAAATCTCATGTTTATGGGTTACAAGACTTAATACTGTTAAGATGACAATAATACCCAAATAATATACATATTTCATGTACTATCAAAATACCAATGGCATTTGTTTGGAGAAACAGAAAACTCCAACCTAAAATTCACATGAAATTTCAAGTGGCCTTGAACACCCTAAAAAGAATTTTTTATAAGGATAGTAAAATTGAAGAGTTCAGTATTTCTCATTTTCAAATCTTTGCAAAGCTACAGTAATTGTAATAGTGTGGTACTGGGAAAAATAGACAGAGATATGTATCTATGTATCTATATATAGATACACAGATATATATCTTAATTAAAATGGAAATAGCAAGCTCAGAAATAAACACAGCTCCTCCCAAGACACACCAAATTTGCAAAAACCTACAGACTGAGTATCTAGCCTGAAGACTAGCAGAAAAGATTTTCCATAACTAAAGACATAAAGAAGAAACCATAATGAGATGAGTCAATGGAGTAGAAATGTAGCATACTCAGGACCAAAAACCTCCAGGTTGGTGACCCACAAACAGGAGGAATATAATATCACCATTGTAGAGGTCCTTTCCAAGAAGCAAGGGGTCCAAAGCCCACATTCGGCTCCTCAGCCTGGAGGGGTCCTACGACGGAAAGACGAAACCCCAGAAGGTCTGGCTTTAAAGGTCAACAGGGCTTGTGTACTGCCAGCCAGAGGGCTGTATGAAACAGAAACTCTACTCTTAAAAGGTGTATGTAAACCCCACAAGCTCCAAGTCCCAGCCCAGAGGCAATAGTTTGAAATGAGCTTGGGTCAGACCCACTTGCTGATCTTGGCGAGCCTCTTGGAGGAGGAGGAAGTAGCTGGAATTCCCTTTAAGGACAGAGACAGTGGTGGCAGCCACTTTTGGGATTTCTTTCTACTATGATAACATTAATATTAGTAAGCATCATTTTGGAACTATCCTAGTCTACAAGGCCAGGGACCCACCAGCAGGTCCCCAACGGCCCCACACACCCCATCCCTGCCCTGCCACACAAGACAGTCCTGCATGAACCCAGTTCCATGTTACAGTGGGCTGTAGAGAGCCCCCACCAACCTCAGGCAGTGCAGCCAACTGTTCAGGAAGCCTACCCTACCCTATCCTCCAGTGGGTCCACAGCCACCACACAAGGCATGACCTTGCAGCCAACAGGGCCAGGGGCCAGCCTTGCAGACCAACACACCCACAGTAGCTGGCCCTGCCACAACAGAAGGACACATGCAGCCTACATAGGGGGCACTCTGTAGAGTATGTACCTCTGGTGACAAGAGGGGAGTGTGCTGCTGGGCCACACAGGATGTCTTCTACATAAATAAAGCCATTCCTCCAAGATCAGAAAACAAAACCAACCTACTTAACACAGAAATATACACAGACAATGGGGAAGAATGAGGAGACAGAGGAGTATGTTCCCAAAAAAGGAGCAAGACATAATCTCAGAAAAAGAACAATACCAAGTGAAGATAAGCAATCTACTGATAAAGTGTTCAAAATGATTATAAAGTATGCTTACCAAACTTGGGAGAAAAATGGATGAATACATTGAGAATTTCAACAGAAAGCTAGAAAATATAAAGAAGAAACAAGCAGAACAGAAGAATACCCTAAATGAAATTTAAATATCACTAGAAGTAATAATCAACAGTACATTAGATAATACAGAGGAACAGATCAGTGATCTGGAAGACAAAGTAGTGGAAATCCATGCTGAACAGAAAAAAGAATTTTAAAAAATGAAGACAGCTTAACCTATCCCTGCAACAACATCAACTGTACTAACATGCACATTCTAGAGGTCCCAGAGGAAAAGAGAGAGAAACAGGCAGAGAACCTATATGAAGAATAATAGCTGAAAACTTCCCTAACCTGGGGAAGGACAAAGACATATGGGCCCAGGAAGCATAGACAATTTCAAACAAGATGAACCCAAAGAGGTCCACAAAAAGACACTATAATGAAAGAGCAAAAATTATAGAAAATCGTAAAAGCTGCAAGAGAAAAGCAACTAGTCATATACAACGGAACTCCCTGTAAGACTAATAGATGACTTTTCAGCAGAAACTTTGCAGGCCAGAAGGGAGCAACATGACATATTCAAGTTATGAAAGGAAAACCTACAACCAAGAACACTCTACCTAAAAAGGTTTCATTCAGATTTGAAGGAAAGATAGTTTCAGAAAAGTTTAAAAGTTCAACACCAAGAAACTGGCTTTACAAGAAATGTTAAAAGGGACTCCTCTAAGTGGAAAACAAAAGGCCACTACTAGAAATATAAAACTTATAAAAGGAAAAAAATCTCACTGGTAAAGGTAAAACATACAGTAAAGGGAGTAGATCAACCATTCTTATAATGCTAGTAGGAAGGTTAAAAAGAGAAAAGCAGTAAAAATCATGTATATCCACAATAAGTAGTTAATGGATAACACTAAAAAAAAAAAAAAGAAAGGAAAGGTAAAAATATGATGTCAAAAACATGTTGCAGGGGAGAGGGGGAACTAAAACAGCTGTTAGATGCATTTGAATTTAATAGACTGTCAACTTAACAAACACGTAGGCGGTAATATATGAACCTCATGGTAACCACAAAAAACCTATAATATATACACAATAAAGAAAAAGACACCCAAACATGACATAACATTAATGGCAGTCATCAAATCACAAGGGAAGTCAGTAAGAGAGGAACAAAAAATTATTACAAAAAGAAACAGAAAATAATTTAAAAAGTGGCAATGAGCACACTATCAATAATTACTTTAAATGTAATTGGACAAAGTGCTCCAATCAAAAGGCACAGAGTGGTTGAATGGATACAAAAACAAAGCCCATATATATGCTGTTGACAAAAGACTCACTTCAGATCTAAAGGCACACATAAACTGAAGGTGAGGGGACAGGAAAGGGTATTCCATGCAAATAAAGATGAAAAGAAGGGTGAGATAGCAATACTTGTATCAGACAAAGTAGGCTTTAAAACAAATACTGCAAGAGACAAAGGACATGATGTAATGATAAAGGGATTAAGCCAACCAGAACGTATAACAACTGTACATACATATGCACCCCACACAGGGGCAATGGGACACATAAAGAAAATATTAACAAATATAAAAGGAGAAATTAAACAAGGTTCTATTGTAAAGCACAGAGAACTATATTCAGTATCTTGTAATAGCATGTAATGAAAAGTAGGAAAAGAAATATAGATATATGTATAACCAACTCACTATGTGGTACACCAGAAACTAATACAACATTGTAAATTGACTATACTTCTATTAAAAAAGAATAAAAACCTTGCATTTAAAAAATAAAGGGAGGAAGTGACAGTAAGACAATAACAGTAAGGGATTTTAATGCCCCAATTAACATCAGTGAAGAGATCATCCAGATAGAAAATAAATAAGGAAATACTGACCTTAACTGACAGATTAGATTAGATGAAACTAATGGATATAAACAGAACATTTCACCCAAAACAGCAAAATACACATTCTTTTCAGGTACACATGGAACATTCTCTAGGACAGATCATATGCTAGGCCACAAAACAGCTCTTAATGAATTTAAGAAGATTAAAATCACACTGAGCATCTTTTGTGACCACAACGGAATGAGACCAGGAAAAAACGCAAACAAATGGAGTCTAAGCAATCTCCTATGATCAATCAATGGTTCACTGATAAAGTCAAAGAGAAAATTTTAAAAATACCTTGAAAGTGGAAAAAAAAAATCTAGGGGATGTAGCAAAAGCAGTTCTAAAAGGGATGCCAACTCAAGGAAACAAACAAACAAACAAACAAACAAAAACCTCAAATAAACCATCTAACCTTACACCTAAAGGAACTAGAAAAAGAATAAACAAAACCCAAAGTTAGAAGAAAAAGAAGTAACACAGATCAGAGTGGAAATCAATGAAAAAGAAACTAAAAAATGAACAAACAAACAGAAAAGGTCAATAAAACCAAGAGCTGGTTCTTTGAAAAGATAAACAAAATTGATAGACCTTTAGCCAGACTCAACAAGGAAAAAAGAGAGCAAATAAATAAAATCAGAAACAAAAGAGAGGTTGTTATAACTGACACTACAGAAATACAAAGGAGTATAAGAAATTAATAAGAACAATCAGATGCTAATAAAATGGACAACCTAGAAGAAATGGATATATTCCTAGAAATAGACAATTTCCCAAGGTTCAAACAGGAGGAAATAGAAAATATGAACAGACTGATTATCAGTGATTAAACTGAATCAGTAATTTAAAACTCTGAACAAATAAAAAGTCTAGGACCAGACAGCTACACAGATAAATTCTACAAAATCCTTAGAAGTGTTTTGTATACTTCTCAAACTATTGCAAAAAGCTGAAGAATGCTTCTGAACTTATGAGGCCAGCATTAGCCAGATACCAAAATTACACAGATACCACACAAAAAAAGAAAACTACAGGCCAATATCACTGATGAACACAGACGCAAAATCCTCAATAAAATATTAGCAAACAGAATTCAACAATACATTAAAAGGATCACACATCATGATCGAGTAGGATTTATCTCAGGGATCAAAGATGGTTCAATATCTGCAAACAAATCAACATGAAACATCACTTTAACACACTGAAAGTAAAAATCTTATGATCATCTCAACAGATGTAGAAAAAGCTTTTGACAATATTAAACATGTAACATTAAAGATAAAAACTCACAACATGGGTACAAAGGGAACATATCTCAACATAATAAAGGCCATATATGACAAACTCACAGCCAACATCATATTCAATGGTGAAAAGCTGAAACCATTTTCACTAAGATTAGGAACATGACAAGGATGCCCACTCTTGCCACTTTTATTCAACATAGTATCCAAATTGGAAAGGAAATCCAAATAGGAATCCAAATTGGAAAGGAAAAAGTAAACTGTCACTGTTTGCAAGTGACATGATACTATATAGAAAATCCTAAGGATGCTATCAAAAAACTATTAGAATAAATGAATTCAGTAAAGCTGCAGGATATAACATTAATAAACATAAATATGTTGCATTTCTATATGTTAATAATGAACTATCAGAAAAAGAAAGAAAACAATCCCATTTATAACCGCATTAAAAAGAATAAAATATCTTAACCAAAGAGGTATGACTGTAAAAAACTGCAAGGCATTGATGAATGAAACTGAAGACACAAACAAATGGAAAGACATACTATGCTCATGAACGGAATAGCCAAAGCAATCCTAAGAAAGAATAGAGTTGGAAGTATCACACTCCCAGATTTCAAACTATACTACAAAGCTACAATAATCAGAATAGTATGGTATTAGCACAAAACAAACAGATCCATGGAACTGAACAGAGAAACCAGAAATAAATCCACGCATATTTGTTCTATTACTCTATGATAAACAAGGCAAGGATAAACATGGGAAAAAGACAGCCTCTTAAATAGTGCTGGGAACACTGTACAGCTTCACGCAAAAGAACCAAACTGGACAATGTTCTCACACCATATACAAATGGGCAGAGAACCAAAACAGACTTTTTCTTCCCCAAAGAAGACAGAAGGCCAGAGACAGAAAAGACACTCAACATCACTAATCATCAGAGAAATGGAAATGAAAACCACAATGAGATATCACCTGACACCTGTCTGAATAGCTATCATCAGAAAGACAACAAATAACAAGTGTTGGATAGAACTTGGAAAGGGACCCCTTGAGCACCATGGAACTGTAAACTGATACAGTCGATTTGTGAAAACAGCATGGAGGTTCCTCTCGAAATTCTTTTAACCACCATAAGATCCAGCAATTTCACTTCTGGGTATTTACCCAAGGAAATCAAAAACACTACTTCCAAAACATGTATGTACCCTTATATTCACTGCAGCACTGTTTACAGTACCCAAGATAAGGAAGCAACGTAAGTGTCCATCAACAGATGAATAGATAAAAAAAGACGTGATAAACATACACACACAAGGGATTATTATGCAACCAAAAAAAGAATAACACTATTTGCAGCAACATGGATGGACCTAGAGATTATCATTAACGACTAAGTGAAATATGTCAGACAAAAACAAATTATCATATGATATCACATATATGTGGAATCTAAAAAAAGGATACAAATGAACTTACCTACAAAACAGAAATAGACTCACAGACATAGAAAACAAATTTATGGTTACCAAAGGGGATGGAGGTAAGGATAAATTAGGAGTTTGGGATTAATAGATACACAGTAATATATATAAAATAGATAACCAACAAGGACCTCCTGTAAGCACAGGGAACTACAGTCAATATCTTATAATAACCTATAATGGAAAAGAATCTGAAATACATATGTATGTGTATTTCACACACACACACACACACACACACACAAACCCTATGCTGTACACCTGAAACTAATACAACACTGCAAATCAGCTAGATTTCAATTAAAAAAAAAAAAAGAAACAAACCAAGACCTTAGGGGTAAGTGACATATCCAGATCAAAGACTTGAAGCTGAAAGCAGCATCAAGGGCTGGAATACATGATTGCTTGTTCCTACATCTGTCTTTTTGGGTCCAAAGTCATTTGGTTTTAATGAATGGTATAAAAATTAATGTGAATTTCCTAGCAAGAACACTTCTATGCGATGGCTGATCAAAAGAACCATAAATGAAAACCAAAATGGCAAAGAACAAAATTACTTATGATGAAATAAACACACACACACATACACACACCACTATACCTGAGATCTTAGCAAAAGCAGTAAGCTATAAGAAATGGAAGGTATAAGGAATAGTGATTATCTATAGATAATATGATCTCTCAAGCAGATAATCCAAAAGACCCAACAAATCAATAGATATAATAAAGGAGTTCAACAAGGTTGCTGCAAACAATAACATTAAAAAAAAATCACTAAGTTACCAATGAGAAATGAAAAAAGCAAAAGGATATAATAAACATAACAGGCCTAAACAGAGAAAATATATCATAATAAAGTTACCACAAAGTTGAATAATGCAGAGTAAAACCACTGCCAATTGTCCCTAGTTTAACCAATAAATTAAATGCAATTCCATTAATTCCAATATGGCTTTTGTTAGGCTATTTGTTGCTATCAGACAAACATTTTAAAATTCATACAGAAAAGTAATGGTGTAAGAATAACCAAGATTATCCTAAAAAATAAGAACAAAGAGGGAGAACTTGCATAAGAATAAAAAGGTATTATAAAACTATAATTAAAACAGTGACATTGGTTCAGTAAACTAGAGATAGAATAGATGCAACATCACACACAAGTTGTGGAAGGAGAGATCACTTAATAAATAAGTTGAGACAAATGCCTTTCTATGTATGGAAAAAAATGAAATTAGATCCCTATTTCATACCATACATCAAATTAATTCCAGATATATCAAAGACCTAAATTTGACATATAAAACTTTACAGCTGTTAGAAGACCTACAGGAATATCTTTATAGCCTCAAGCAGGGAAAGGAGATAGTAAGGAGAAAAGCTTTCTAGACAGAGGAAATAGAATGACAACTGGCAGGTGTCTTCATCTGTAATATGGAATGTATGTAATACCATCTACCGCACAGCTACCATGAGATTTAAATATGTCAAGTTCTTAGAAGAGTGCCTAACATAGAATCTCTTAATCATGTAAGCTCTCAATCTGGTTTTTTACCTACTAGTATAGAACTGGGTAGGTGACTCTCATGCCTTACTTTACCAGTAAAATGGAGAAAATAAAGAGTACCTACCTTATTAGGTTCTTGTAAGAATTAAATATGTCTATATATACACAGTGCGTGGAGCACACATTGGTAACACAAAGTAAGAGCTCAATAAAAGTTAGCAAGGATAGTGTATTGCATTTACAAATAATTATTATATTACATAGGGAATGAGAAGCATGTCAAAGTAAGTGCACGTTTAGGATTCTATTTCAGATTGTAGGTTTGGTAGTAGTGTGGAAAATGGACTATGATGGGGGGGAAGCTGAAGGGATAACAGTTAAAAGGATAACTGTTTAAGCCTAAACAATGGCAATGATTGAAAGACGTTTTGAAGGCAGATTCCATGGCATCTGAGAACAGATTAGACATGTAGAGACAGTCAGCAAGTGTCATCAACAGTTCCCAAATGGCTCAGTATTAATGTGGTGATACAGTTAACTGAGATGAGGTTGAAAGTACTGACAATGTTTTCTATCTTTGTTACTAAAAAATTATTCCTACTCCTCATGTTGGGATCCACGATTATCTTACATGTTGTCAATCAGCAGCTAACTAAAACTTAATGCTGTCTGAAGTTCTATCTTTGGAAAGAACTGCTGTATAATAAGAATTTTGATGTCCTATCAATTAATTTCCTGAAGTAGCATTTCATATGTGCCACAAATTTCCTTAAAATCATTATGTGTTTTAAATGTTATCTATCTTTAATAGACAACAAAAACTTTCTTGTTTCATGCTGGCCTACTTAAAAATGTTTCTTACCATGATTGGCTTGCCCTGAAATGTTTTAACTTCTTCTCTCAGGTATTTAAAAGCCTGTTAACAAATCAGAAAAGAACATTCATTAACATTCAAACATTTCACTAAAGCCATCTTTATTCTATCAAGAGATTTTGGTACTAGCAACTATCTCTAAGCTAAATAATAAAAAATTCTGAACTTGAACCCATTATGTAGATGATATGGAGTGAAAAAAGTAAAAATTTAAGACCTCAGCTATAGTTTACATTTATTGTGTATTAGCTATTATGGATTACTACAGGAAAAAATGCACAGAATTCAAAACAGACTCGAAATTTCACTATGTATCAATTTTAAAATGGGTTCAGACAGTCTAACATGAAAAAAAAAAGTGAGTGGTTTTAAAATGCTATTAGACAAATTTTTGTTTCAAAGGAATATTACTTCTCTTATCTTTAAATAGGACATAACAATTAAGAATAAAATGTCAAAATTCCAACAATCAAAAAGGAAATTATGTATTTATTGTGGGCTAACCATGTACTAGAAACAGTAACTACTGAGTACATGGTTTCCAATCCCCATGTTAAATTGTCTGTTATTGATAGGAAAGAAACTGTTCTTTTTTTTTTCAACTAAAAAAAATTTTTTTTACAGTTTTAATGTTTTTTTTTAAATTATTTTTATGGGAGGGTAACTAAGTTTACTTATTTATTTTTTAATGGAAGTACTGGGAATTTAACCCAGGACTTCGTGCATGCTAGGCATGCATTCCGCCACTAGCTAAATATTACCCCCAAACTGTTCTTAAATTGGAATTTAAAAAAAGCTGTAGGAAGATGATCAAAAGGCAAACTAATTGATAAGTAAAACCAAAAAGTTGAATAGGGTGCTCAACAGTCTTTACAAACATTACTGGGAGCCCACATTTTCTCAATTAAAATATACCACTACCTCTTTAACCACCAGGACTTGAAATCAGATGAAAAGTTTTCATCTTACCTGTTGTGCATCTGTGTCTGACTGGAAGGTGATATACCAGTTGCTATTGTGTGCAAACTCACAGCTTATCACCTTGGGGCAGTTTTCATTTTTAAACAAAGCTTTCACTTCCTAAAAAGAAAAACTTTAGTTAACTTTGAAAATACATGAATAATGGGCATTATTTTCTCTTCATGTTTTTTGGTCCCTTCAATTTCTTTACCTGTTACCTATTTATGTCTTCTGCCCATTTTTCTATTGAGCAGAATGATGCTCTGAAACAAAAACATGCATAGTTATAGTCTAAATTTTGTGTATGATTAAGGGATGGAATCTTATTTTATAATCAGCAAAACTGACATATTTCATTCCTAGTGGCAAGCTAAATTTTCTTTACAGTAAAATCCTTCCAGTCATGCTATTATACATAAAAAGGAGGAGGGGGGATGTTCTCTGTTAACATTTTCTGGGTGCTAATAAGTATTTTCATGCATTCTCATTTAATCCAGATTCACTTTCTACAACAGTCATAGACACGAGCTATGGACAAAGATCTTCTTATTCACAACTGATACACTTGAAAATGAAACTCCAACAAATATATGGATTCAGAAAAAGATGATTACCAAAACTGAGAACTGTATAACAGTTAACAGCCTGTAAAAAGTTTTAAAAAGAAAACATCTGGAAGTGAATATTAAATATCCCTAAAAAGTTATAGAAAATGAAACAACATCTACTGAAACACCATCCAGGGTGAGATGCTATAATTCACTCTTGAAAACAACTCTGTGAAGATTTTATCATCTCCATTTTACAGCTGAGGAAATGGTGGCTTAGACTATTTAACCTAGATATACTATCACAAATCCAGTTTGTATAGCTTCAAACTCCATTTTGTCTAGTAACTGTTTAAGGAGAAATTCAGTAGTAACTAATGATTCCCAAATATCAAAAGAATCTGATGAGGTTAAATGGTCCCACAAATATAAAAATATCAGTAAGTATCAATTTTTAAAAAGATAATTATTAAGCTGATTGGACAATCAGCATGACAACAGTGAAGTCTAACCTGTATTATGACTCCCTCTAATTTTTAATACAGTGAATTGAAAAAAGAACTTTCTACTTGTGAAGAAATTTTCTTGGCTCAAAAAAACTACTTGATACAAGTAACCAGCTAAGTTTTGTGACACTTGTCAAAGTGGTGAAATATCCCCAAGTTCAGTTAATAAAATTCCGATCCAGTCCAGAATTATATTTCTGGAAAACTATCTGTGGAATTATTAGGCTGCCATTCATTAATCTCTACCTTCAAAAATCCACAGATAATCTCCAAATACGTATAGTTACTTTAAAATGTATAATGAATTAATTTATTTAAATCTTAATAAAATCCCTATATTCACTCTTCATCATTCTTTAGGAGGAGTTATATTCATAGATTTACTTTTCCAAGTATAAGAGATGTCTGGATCTAGGGTAATCAAAATTTATTCCACCTAACAGGAATTTTTCAGGTCATCATCCAAATCCCTTCGGTTTAATCTGAATTTCAATAATTACTGCCAGACTTTCCGTAGCTATTTTAGTATTCTGCACTTCCTTTATCTTTTTCTAATGAAGAGTATATTGCTGCCTTGTTCCCTTTATCATTTTTCATCTGAATATGAATTACAATAACTATAAAAAATTATAAGAATAGCAAATCTTAGAGTGTTTTACATACCAGGTACTGTTCAAAGCTCTTTATATACTAACTCATTTAATTTTCACAATTTTAGGAGTTATTTATTACTATTATTCCATTTAATAGATGAGAAAACTGTGGGTAAAGAGTTTAAATAACTTACACAAGGTCACAGAGCTAGTAAGTAAAAAAAGGTGGAATTCAAATACAGGCAGTCTGGCTCTTGAGTCCCCACTCATATACTCTACATTGTTTCTTAATATTAAAAATATTCTTTCCATTATGCAATCTTCCTTTCAATTTGTAACTTTTGACATATAGTTCATAATTTAATATCCAATATCTATCCAGTGACAGTTTCTCTTCTAATTTCTCTTACTGTTTCTAAGTTTAGGAAACAGTCATTCTGGAAACTTAATACTAAATGACCCCAGGCAAAAAGATTAACTACTAATGTATCAAATATGTCAGGTGACAAGGTTCTAAAAATTCTTTTTAAAATGGCTAATTAATTACTGTATCAGTTACTGATTAGTCCTCCCCATCTCTATTATGTCTTAACACGACAACTTAGTGTGAAGCTCTGTGCTTGGTGGTTAAGAAACATGCGCTTTGGAACCAAAACTATCAAGTTCAAACCTAGACTCTGTCACTTAAAACAGCCCATGTGTCTTTAGCCAAGTTATTTAACCAGTCTAAGGCTCACTACTTTATCTGTAAAACAGAGATAATAAAACATTAGGTTTTAAACAAATTTATACTGTATAGCACAGGGAACTATATTCAATATCTTGCAGTAAACTATAGTGAAAAAGAATATGAAAAGGAATATATATATGTATACAACACTATGTTGTACACCAGAAATCGACACATTGTAAACTGACTATACTTCTACTTAAAGAAATAGAAAAAATAAATAAATACTGCCATTCTTCCAGTATTTCAGAATTTACAAACATATTAAATTTGCTTGTTTACCTCCTCCAATTTAAACAGTTAAAGAACATTTAACAATGCTAATGATTTACCTCTACTGGTGTTGTTTCAGGGATCTCTCTAAGAATCACAATACAACGCTTATGACTTGGTCTCACTTTCTCGCCCTTCTCATCAACTTGTACCATGGGAGAGGCTAAAATTTTAAAAACAGGTTTCATTCAAAAGGGGAAAGTAGTGATATTAATAATTCCATTGAAAAACTATTCATTTCCATTTCCAACTAAATAAGTTAACAGTGGCTAGTATCTTAAAGAAATTAAGTTATAGAATTAAAGTAACAGTTACAATAAAATATCTTGAGATTGATAAACAATGTTGCCAAATGTTAGTCTCAAAACATATATTCATAGTACTTACTTTGTGATTTGGCAGTGTGTCGGAGTTGAAAGGAAGCCTTCAGAAAGTATACAACATTTATATCTAATAGGGTAATTTCCCTGTATATAACTTTATTTGGAGTAAAATCAATGTACTTGCATTAGCCAAAACACTACTCTGGGGAATGTAATGAGTTCTGGCATGTGAAGAAATTCTTCAAGTCTGAGAAGCACTTAAACCAAGAATTACACACAAATGATTACAATCTTTTCTTGATTTTAACATATTTATACTCTTACTACTATAGAGGCCCAGAAGCTATCTTTTAGATGCTGATTTTGAGGAAATAGTAAATGAAGACAGTACCACAAGCCAAGACTTTATTTCTAGTTCCTTCAAAGAGATAATGTGTCACATCTCCCTAAGCAGGTAAGTAGAGAGAATAAAAGAAGTAGTTAAGGAAGAAGGCTTGTATATAAGTACTAGGTTCAAGCCCTTGGAGGTGGAAGATTTTACTTGTCTCCTGGTCAATTTTTTTGATGTTGACAAGACTGGGTAATTTTAAGAAATTATGCCTGTAGAAATAGATCAGAGATTTCATGCATGTTTTTAGTGCTCCCGAGACTGGAAATCCCTATTCTTGTAAGTCTATTATTGGACTTGCTATATTTAACTTTTAAACATTTTTAACACATTTCATATAAAAGTGAAGATCTGCCTTTATTCAGTCAAGTAGTTAACAAAACCCGTAAGTTACCAAGAAATGTTGACAGAAAATACAAACAGCACTAAAAATTCTTAGAACCTCAATCTAAAAATATAAATTCTTTACCAAATTTTAGAGCAGTGTTTATCAAACTGCAGGCTGCAACTCTTTAGTAGGTTGTGAAATCAATTTTAGAATAAAAGATATGAATTCATTGCAAGCATGTAGTATTAACCTGTGTAGTTAACATTTCAGTTGTGTGTTAGTATGTGGTGTGTGTATTGGGCTGTGATATAAAACATACTTCTTACTTGGGTTCAAAAGTTTGAAACAGATCACTTCAGAGGGTGTCATAATGACACACAGCTTTCTAAAAGCCCAGAAAACTGAGGTTTAATTGCTTATATTTGAGTAAATGGGTATCAAGATAAACAAGGTATAGAATTGATATAGAAGCTCTGTATCTACCAGTCAGTAAAAATAATTAGAACAGAATAGCAAAAAACTATGGAGTTAAAAACAATTCCCTTATGATCAGAAAACAGAAGAATATTTAATTTTTTGACTTTAAAAAATAAGCTAAAAGGTATAATTTACATACATCTCAACACTTCAAGGATTAGGTCAGGATCTGTGGTCAGTTTTTTTATTTCTTCCATGTTGGCAACTGTCCAAATTGGGATGAACTGATCACTGTCCATTTGAGATATCAGGTAAAGATCCTTTGACAAATTTTCTCTGAAAGAAATATACAGAAACAACAGTCCTATAAAACAAACAAGTCTTCAAAAGCACCTAAAGAAAAGAGGTACCTTATTCACTTTTATCACTAAACCTAGGAAAATAAAATTATGCTATCAGAAATAACACAGCAAACTATGAAAATACACAATATACAACAGATATATTCTAACAATATCTGAAAAGTTTCTGAATCCCTAAATACACTGGGCCCAAAAGTTTTGAACAAGGGATTTTATGGCATCATATTGATATGGAAAGAGGTTTAATGTTAAATTTAAAGTATATTACAATATATTACATACACCATCTTATACTTGATCACTGATGTTGGCATATGCATATGTGGAAAACTAGTTTAAACCATGAGTTGGATCATGAAGAAATTTTAATTTCTTAATGTTTGCATTTTTAATACTTATTTGACTTTTATTTAAATTTAAATAATAAAGTTAAAATAATAAATTTATAACATCTTAATTTAAGACAAAAAATTCTTTAAGATACAGTTTTTTTTAAAAGGAAGATATAAACACTCTATCTTACACATAAAATCTTGTTAACAAACTGAAGTAGAATCAAATTCATACCTTGTTATTCACATTAAACCCCTGAAGCAGTCTGGTTATAAATGACTAGAAATCTTTGCTTAAAAGCCACCTTCTCAATGACCACCCTATTTAAAACTGAAACCAGATGTGGGGGGGGGGTAAATTAGGAGTTTGGTATTAACATATACACACTACTATATATAAAAGATAAACAATAAGGACCTACTGTATAGCACAGGGAACTATATTCAATATCTTGTAAAAACCTATAATGGAAAAGAATCTGGAAAATACACACACACACACACACACACACACACACACACACAGCTCACTTTGCTATATACTTGAAACTGACACATTGTAAACAACTATACTTCAATTAAAAAAAACTGAAACCACCCAAGCACTCCTGATGCCGCTTTTCTCTTGCTTACATGGCTGTTTTTCCTCACAGCACTTATTACCTAACACACTTCAAAGTTGCTTATTTATTATGTTTTTGTTTTGTCTCCCCCAGCCAGAACACAGGATCCATGAAGGATCACTGTTGTTCAAAATGTGTTTCAAAGCCCTAGTGCCTGGCAAAGAATAAGATCAAAGGCCTTTACACTCAAATTATAATAAAATAGACTAGTAATCACTTTTTTAAGGTTATACAATTGTCAACAAGTGATGGTTACTTGTCTTTGGGGAAAAAAGAATATAGAGGATACCAGTAAAGGCTAAACTCACCTCAGCACAGAAGGAGGAACACACTAATATCACCCTAATCAATAAGATATTAAGAGTTTGAAAACTGTAAACATAATAAACATAATATTCGTACAACTAAAGGCTGTAGTCTAAATCAATTCTGACTTTCAAGTAGGTCTATTCTTTAAAAACTGTATGACACACTATTAAGTCAAATTAACAGATATCTCTCATCTAGGATTTATGACTAATATCTAATATGTCCCAGTGGCAATTGTGCTGAGCTGCAAACATCAACTGCCCAGATGGTTTGAACTGTATCATAGTTCTGAGTAGGATGTGGGAGATCATGAAAAGCCAAAACTCATACTGCAACAACTAAAAAAACTTGGATAAATTACAAAAATCATGTTTTCAGAGATAAAGGAGAGCTGTGGAAAGTACAAGGACAAAGTGAAATTCCAGAAAGATGATCTTTCTTTCTTGAGGGTATCCGCAGATTCTGGACCAGAGAGAAACTAGCAGAACTTCAGGCAGTTGCACAGGTCTGGTATCATGAGTAGGAGACTAAAGAAGCCCCCCCACAACATACAGCTAATTTTCCTCCATATGACATTAACTGAGTTCTAAGGAGGAAGATGGGAGGCTGAGAGCCAGGCTGAAAAGGCAGAGTAAAATCTTTGTGGTCTCCTGTCCCAGTGGAAGGAGGAATCTTGCATCAATCTTAGGACAGGTCTCTCTGACAAGACATTTGCCAGATTTTGAAGCTGTATAGGGTAAGAAGCTAAAGAGCTCATCTAAAACTGCTGAAGAACAAAACTAAATTTCCCTTGGTGTTTTAGGACTGAGATAACAAAAAAACTGGTAAAATCAAAAGCTTAAGAAGGTCATGACTAAGAAATGGAGATAAATTAGAGGTGGATCAAATCTAATTAAAATGGCTGCTCAGCCCTGACTCAGCTCAATTCTTGACTAGATGGAAGCAATCAATCTGCTTCTGCCCATGGGAAGAAAGCTCAAATCTTGTCTAGAGGGAAAAATTATGGTACATGCAGCTTCTAGCTTCTTTTATATGTAGTGTCCAGCATATAATCAAAATTTGTAAGATATGCAAAAAGCCAAGAAATTATGACGAAGAAACAAGAGAAAAAACTCAGAAATACAAGCAGACACACAAATGATCCAGTTAAGCAGGCAAAGATTTTAAAATAACTGTTACAATTGTTATAGAAAATGAACTGCATCATACGCACAACTGACCAGAGAAGAGCCAGAAGGCGCTTTGCTTTTATAAAACTAGGGCCTATATACTATACTATAAAGACAAAGAATAAAAAGGAGAAGTAAAGGGAGATGTTCAGGATGAAGGATCAACTAAACCTGAGTCAAGAATGTATTATGTGTAAAGAAATAAAGAAGTCTATGATAAAATCCAGGTTTCTGGCTTAAAAATGGTTCACCGGTCTTACCTCTCACCAGATACAGGAAAAACAGACAGCATTACATTTGCATGCATATCGAAACTTCTGCTGATTTTGAAAAGGGCAGTTCTACACAGAGAAGTTTTATGAGGTCTAAGCTGTAAATATAATTTTTATCCGTAAAAAAGATATCTTGAAACATCTGCCTCAAAGAACTCTATTAGAAGACACTAGTAATATAAATTCTATGCCCAACCACATATCTTATTAAAAATAACTCTATGATCAAAGGTTACAAAAGCCAACTAATAAAAATAATTTAAGAGATAACAACCTCTTTGAGAACCCTAAAAATGAATACGATCATAGAAAAAACATCCAAGAGAAAATTCATGGGGGAGGGTATAGCTCAAGTGGTAGAGCACATGCTTAGCATGCATGAGGTCATGGGTTCAATCCCCAGGACCCTCCTCTAAAAATAAATAAATAAACCTAATTAGCCCCCTACCCCCAAACAAAAAGAAAAAGAAAAATTCATTATCTTTCTACTGGGAATAGATTCTTTGCATATGCAACTGGTGACTACATCTTTATATCTAGTTAAGAAATACACTAAAAAATGATACCAAAATATATCCGCTGAAGGAAATTAAGACTATTCTTCTACCTTTTTTCACAGGGATTTTATATCAACTAACCAAAATTTCAGAAAAGGAGAAATGGCAACTAAAAAATGATAGTGTACCGTGAAAAACAGAATTCTAATTGTTTCTTCAGACATTCTTTTAAGTCTTCTGTAGAAATTGCTGAATTGCTTTCTCCTGATAGTAGAAAACAAGAAAGGAAAAGTTAATACCTAATTACCACAGGCAGTAAACTTACATACTATTGTACTCAAAATAAGTCACAAGTATGCACAAATTACAATCACCAGAAAATTGTGTTTTTATTATTTTTAGAATTCAGATAGCACAAAGTCTAATAAATTTCTTTCAACCTATCTATTCTTCTCTTTAGATAGAGTTCATATCAGTTTTGGGTTTTTTTTTATTCTTTTCTTGGTGGGAGGGGGAGGTAATTAGGTTTATTAATTTTTTTTAATGGAGGTACTGGGGATTGAATGCAGGACCCCATGCATGCTAAGCACATACTCCACCACTGAGCTATACCCTCCCCACCTTAAAACTACATATTTTATCAATTAATTAACAAATCATCATTAATACTAAAAACACCTGGCTACCATATTGTAAAACTACCCTAAATAATTAAAAAGTGTGATAACTACTTCTTCCTTTAATAAAAACTCAAAGAACAAAAGTAACAATAATTTAAATTTGAAGACAGGAACTAACTAAACCAAGTAGGTTATATATAGCTCCATATCTATATTATGGGTGGTAAATCCAATGTGAGTCACATTCCTTAAACTTCTATCTTTTAATACTCTTTTCATTCCTTGATTTTAGAGCACTATATATTCCTAGGAATAATGAAGGCACTCAAATGTCCAAAAGATCAGATCAACTCTCTAATAGCCCTCTATGCTTTCTGTTATTTAGACTCAGAACATGAGACTTTTTTTTCAGCACTCCAGTCTGGAAAACCATCAGTCTCTCATTAGAATCTTACACAAAACATTACAGGCTCAAAGCATATAATATGTCCTCTTCTTAAAAAGCATTAATGATTAAGTAGGCTAATTCCCTTTAAATACACAGACAATAGGATGTATGCAAAGATAAATTCTGTGCATGATTTTACCACTACTTTGTCTTACTACAAGATTCAAAGTGATACTAGATATTAATTTAATCTTATTAAAAATGAATATAAGCAGCATTCTATTTCTATGTAGTATGTGCAACCCCTCTAATACAAAAATTATTCACTCAAATGTTGGTTAAATGAGGAATAAGTTAATTTAACCTTTCAATGTCATTATAGCAAACCTATTAAAATACCAACTGGTTTAAGAGAGGTGACAACTTCTCTTAAACCAACTCTATGTTCAAAGTAGCCAGTGGTTAGATATATTATGACAAGTAGGAAGTAAACCTAACCACTTTAAATTATTATACGGAAACATCTCCCTATTCCACTTCAGAAATCAACTTACAAGCTGACAGACCTAAGAAATCTAGTTCAGATATTTATATTAAATAAGGAAACTGAAGACAAAGGTTTATTTACTTTGACTAAAGTTAGAGAACTAAGCAGCAATAGAAGAGCCTACTTACACTTACTTTCCAAAAAAGCCCTTTTGAAATTAGAAAAATAAAGTTAGATAATCAGGGTCTATGGCCTATTTTTAGTTTCTTTTAAATTTCATCCATTTTAAATCCAAGCAACTTCTAATCCATGCTAATTAAATGAAAAAAAAAAATCTCACAAGTTGAACTGTAGTAGAACTATGTTTTTAATACAACCCTTTTCTCAAAATTAATCCTTGCAATTTTACACTTACAAATGCATTTCACAGTGACAAAAGTGATGGAAAAATTGATAGAACTTGCACTGATCTCAATTAACAGACCAAAAAACTTGAACTCTTTGAAAAATTGTAATTTAGGTATCTTTTATCTAAGGGGAAGGGGAGGAGGGGAAAAGACTAGCATACTGCATTCTCATTTTACTAATAAAACCATAAAGTTTACCAGAAACGTCATATATTTGGTAATTTAGATCTTCTGGTCCTAAAATCATTCCATTGGTTGATTCTTCAATGCCTGCAGTATTTCTTGTGGTTTCACAAGATGAATACATTACTTCATATTCCTTACACATATCATCCGAAAGCTCTCTGTTACCTGTGTTAAAAAATATATATATCGAAAATAAACAGGAATTCTTTAAATCTTATCTTTTGGAACTCTGTGCACCTGTCTTCTATAATAAGATTTCAGAGAATTCTACGAGTTGGGAAAATGTCCACATGGTTTTAGAAAGAGTTCTCTTCCAAGGGAGATAAGATTGACCATTATGGATAAACTAAAATGATTAACGATAGCTAATTTATTTTATTTTTAAAAATTTATTTTCCTTTTTGAGGGGGAAGGATATAATTAAGTTTATTTATTTATTTTTAGAGAAGGTGCTAGGGATTGAACCCAGGACCTCCTACACGCTAGGCATGTGCTCTACACCACTTATGCTATACCCTCCCCCCTTACAAGAGCTTAAATTTAGATAATACTATCTATGTATCAGACAGCTTTGTGTACTTTATTCACTTAATTATTAGATAAGCCTATACCAAAATTCATTACTATTAATGTTTTACAGATGAAGGAAACAAGCACACAGAGGTTAAGTCATATGTCTAAGATCAGTGAGTAAACAGCATTGCCAATGATGGTATAGATCAAAACTAATTTAAAAAAAAATCGTTATTATAAATGGGTTAAATGCTGAACCCAAAGATACAACTACTGTTTGAAATTAGTGGCAACTCATTAATATTGGATAAGTAAGAATGGTATACAAACTTCATGTTAAATTTTAGAAATACATTTAATCAATAATCAAAGGAAGTACCCCCGAAGTTCTATAAACTGGTTTGGCCATATGTTTAACCAAAATGTGATTTGTTCTGATGAAATATTTAGGACTTACCCTCAGGATGAGACCCTGATGTAGCTGCTGTTTCATGCCAAGAGCTTTCAGTTTCATGAGTTACTGGAGTGGCATCAGTATTTCCTGGAGGTATTTCTTGCCAAACTTTGGCATTAGGATTTAAACCAGTTCCTTTAGATGTTACCTGCTAAATAATTAAAAGATCCAGTTGTAATACTTAAAATTCAACGCATTAAAATTACAAATCTAGATAAAAGACTTTCCCACTACTTAAATGTGAAGAAAATCCTGAATGATACTATGTAAGTTAATAATATTAAATAAGCACTATTTTAAAGTTTTTGGCTCAAATTGAAAATATAAATCTTTTAAGCAGATGAGCTTAAAATATCTATATATAAAATTCATCTACCTATACAATAAAAAAGTATCTCTATAAAATACTATTAATTTAGAAATACTGCTTTACCTCAACCTACTCACTATTCACAAATACAAAATTTATTAAAAGTATTCACATCTTTGACATCAGCTTGTGTTTGTATATCTAGAGCAAATTTTTGAGTTATCTAAAGCAGTTTTCCAGAGTATATAGTTTTTATTGCCATCTAAGCTGTGACAAAGACCTTTGAGCCTGAATGATTCTATAATTGGAAAAATTTCCCCCAAGTCAAAAACAGCATTCTGCCTTATCTTAGAATATACTCTCCCATTTGTCCTGAAAGTGTGCGTTCTTAATGTCTAAAACATAACTATTTAACACAGTACCATGTGAAGTGCCCTTCTATATACATCATCTAATCACAGACACACGTAAAGGTGAAAAGCAGAAATGGATCATGGGTTGGGGAGGAAAATATTTATTCAAAAGTTGAAGGAGAGGAAGAAAGCAAGATGCACAGATTTCTCTCACCACATTCAAGTAAACAGGGCTTGATCCTTCTCAAGTACATTAATGTCCCTCCAAAAATTTTACTCCCTTTCCAGAAAGTTACTTTTAATTGTCTTAGCCATTAGCTGAAGGCCCCTCCCCTGGATGGCAGGCATCAGAAGACAGATTCAAAGAGCAAGGAAGCTTATGATCTGTAGGTACTGGGAATTCGACTTTCATAAAAAATAACTGGCACACACTGAACCATTTATTAGGAGGTTGTCATGAATTCTGTGTACCTGCAGGGAGTTCTTACAACTGACCCTGGCTCACAGGGTTTTAAAAAACAAACAAACAAATAAACAAACAAAACCCCAGCCTTTAACACCAAGACTCAAATATAACCAACCAAAGCAGGACTGTGGGTAGGGAGAACTGCAGAGGCCCCAGAGAGCTGCTGAGAAGGCTCAGCTTCTGAGAGGCCTCACTGTACTTCCTGCAATTACATCCCATGAAATTCCCATGTACCCTTTTAATCTAACAAACTGATTTTTCACTTGAGTTTCTTTGAGTGAGTTTCCATACTGTACAATTAACATGACTAACATAACTTGTATGTAAGAACCAAGGAAACATCATTTAATTACACTCTGCAGTTTGCCATATATCTTTGGACTGCTTCCTTTTATGAGCTGAAACCCAATTTAGAAAAAAGGAGAAAGCTCAGACACAATGTCCTCTTCCATATCAAGGTTCATTCATATCTTAGAAACAAGGGCGGAGCCCTGAAATGGTGGTGTTAGTGGATAGTATTTTATCACTGACACTGTTTAGAACTGCCAGGTATAGGATAATACAAACACCTGGCTTTTAGTCAGTTTTATTACTGTTTTTAAATTCTCTATAGACAATACACCGCCCCCCACCTCTTCACCAGGGCAGTAACCTCTCATCACTTTGCCTTCAGAGCTGATGGGACTGACAGAATGTAATCTGGGGATTGAGGTATAGCTTAATTTCTGACTGATGGCAGAAAATAACCGTGAAGAGTCCAGCCTTCCTGCCATGAGAACAGCATTTCATTTGATATTAAGCACTTCAATACAAGAGAATCTATGTATTTACATACTTACCCTCCCTCCCTTTCCTCAATTCTAGAGAATACTGGTTATGTCCCTACTCCCTCCACCCCCAAAAATGGCAAATAATAAAATTACAGCTCTCAGAAAGAAAAATCAAACTTCTGAATCTTGACAAATACAATGAAAGGGTAAAAAATCCATTTAATAAATAAGAGCTGTACATGAAAAAGATACAGCAAAGAAGCCATATACCTACCGGAAATATCCTTAACTTAAAGTTGCTATGCAGAGTTAGCATGTGGCTTTAGTAAAATAAAATAAGTAATAATTATTATCTAAACATATAATGGTTGAGGTTCTAGAATCACACTTGAATTCAAAACCCAGCTCTAACATTAACAATTGTGTGACTGTGAGGAAACTTCTTAACTCACCTGAGTCTCAATTTTCTCAACTATAAACAAAGGTAAGAATTTCTTATTTTAAGAACTAAGTAATAACACTTAAAAAGTAATTAACACTCAGTATAAATACTCCATATTCTTTTTTATAAAATATGTTGGTTTTGAATAGAAGGTAACTTGGCTGTCTCACTCTCAAAAGCATACTACACAAACACTAATGCATTATATCAAAATAATCGCAAGTTGAAAGTTAAATGTAAACTATTTTCATAGAAAATTAGCTCTGAAGAAACAAATACAAGCCACAAAGATAGCTGGATGACTACAGAATATAAAACTGCAACAAAAAACTAAAAATAAAGACTGGGAAAATGAAATTCTAAAAAAAAAAAAATCCACATATACACACAAACAGGAAAATGAAGTACCATTTTACACTTATTAGATTAGCAAAGAACTTAAAAATAATTCCTATATTGGCATAAAATTTGCAAACTTATTCTTTACTGGAGACTATAAAGTGTTACGACTCATTCCCACATACTAGTATTATTTTTAAGAGCCAAGAAATGAAAATAACCCAAAGTCAAACAGCCAGAAAAAAAGGAAATCATGACACACTCACTAGATAAAGTGAGTTACACAGAGACTCAAATTTAAAAAGGTACATTACTACATGTATTAAATCTAAAGTAGTACTAATATTATCAAAGAAAAATTGTTATTTATTAAAATATCACACATAAAATATTGTAAGATGCACCCCAATTTTCAGAGAAGTTACAGTGTGCAACAATGTGCATCTTAGTGTTGATGAAATATGAAAAAATATCAAAATGGAAAATGCTTTCACACGATGGAGTGAGAAAACCCATAACCACTACAATAACCAAAGCAAACATGTTATGCAATTCTTTGGGCTAGGCACTGTACTGAATACTTTGTATCTATAACCTCTCCTAATTCTTAAAATAATCCATAATTACTAGTATTTCCTTTTTACAAGTTATCCTAGTATATAAGAAATAACCTATTCAATGAAAGACACACGTAACTGTAGACCAGCCACATACAGAATACCCTAGAGTCTTAAAACTAGATTGTATATAAAACTGATGAGATCTGGATAAGTTCTGTGGGCTGTACCAATATCAATATGCTTGTCTTTACACCATACTATAATTATGCAAGGTGTTACTACTGAAGAAATCTGGGCAGAAAAGTACATGGTACTGGCTATTGTAAGTCTTACATATCTATAAGAATTTAGGATCAGCTTGTTAGTTTCTATCCAAAACATCAGCTGTTATGGTAGGGACTGCATGGAATCTGTACATCAGTGTGGGAGTATTGCCATTTTAAAACATTGAGTCTTCTAATCCATGAATATGAAACGTCCCTCAGCAGTTTCTCTGAGCACTGTTTTACAGTTTTCAGAGTGCAAGTATTTCACTTCTTTTGTTAAATGTATTCCTATTCTATTCTTTTTTAGCCTATTGTGAATGGAATTGTTCAATGAATTTCATTTTCAGATTGTTTGTTGCTAATATATTTTGGGTTTTATCCTGCCACCTTGCTAAACTTGTTTACTATAGTAGGCTTTTTTTTAAAGTGGATTCCTTGGGATTTTTTTTACATACAGGATCATGTCATCTGCAAATAAAGACACTTCTACTTCCTCCATTCAAAAAAAAAATGGGGGGGATACATGGTATCATCCTCTTAGGGGGCAATTCCTTGTGAATCTATAATTATTGAAAAATAAAGATTTAAAATAGAGGAAAAATATTGTAGAAGACATGGAAAACGTTCACATTTTGAATACATCTGGAAAAGTAATAGAGCAAATTGCTATCGTATTACAGAAATAACAATTCTGTGAAATAATTCACAAGCATAAAAAAAGTGGAAAAACTAAAAATGAGTGTTATTACTGGTTGTCTCAAAGCAGTACAATTATTATTTTCATTTTTGTGCTTCTCTGTATTTTCCTACAATTAACATCTGTTACTTCTACAATCAGAAAATGTATGATAAAATATTTAAGATCCAAATTAAAGGACATCAATTGGGAAAATCATTCTTGGCAAGTGACATAAAAAGACTACTGTCTTCAGAGAAGAAAGCTTATAAAGCCTACCAAATGATAAAAAAGGAATATATGTGTGTATATGTATGACTGAAACATTATGCTGTACACCAGAAATTGACACAACATTGTAAACTGACTATACTTAAGAAAGAAAGAAAGAAAGAAAGAAAGAAAGAAAGAAAGAAAGAAAGAAAGAAAGAAAGAAAGAAAGAAAAGCAGATACAAGTAAAAAGACAATTTGTAGCAGAGTATCCGCAAAGTTAATAAACATGCAAAAACGTTCAATTACACTAGTCACTGAAAAAATGTAAACTAAATTATTTCACTTTAACCTGTATAGTTAATTTTCACAAATAAGAATGCCTGCTGCTGACAAGGATGCAGTAAACTGAGCAATACTAAAAACTGTCATAACCCTTTCGTAAAGCGACCGATATCAATATCAATATAAAAAACTTTAAAGACATTCACTATTTGGCCTACTACAGTGAATTTTATCCTAAGAGCTTCACACACAAGAATGCCCTTTATAGAATTACCTAACATAAAAAAAATTGGAAACTGAAAATGCTCATCAAAAAAAGTTGATGTGTTTTTCTATAATGAACAGTCTTTAAAATGACACAATAATGAATCTGACAAGTCAGTTTAACTAGAACAAAGGCTTATTTTTTCATTTAAATTTTGGATAACCATGTCTTTTGACTAAGGTGTAATATAGAACTCCATAAAAATCCTCTCTCCCACAGAACTAGAAGGAAGCCCTTGAGGCTACACAGTTATATAAAACATCTATCAAAGGATGTAAATTGTCCAAGTGCTTGCTGAAACTATCTGCCAACATACACAAATGTAATATGTAAGCACCAGATACTCTCAAATCACACAAAAATATTCAAATTGTCAGTCTGAAAAACTGACAGATCAGTCAACACCTCTATTTCTAACAATATATGCCATCATTAAATAAGCCAAAAATAGTCCTCAACATTGGCCCATTTTATGACAGTTCCTATCTGGGTAGAGAGATAAATGAAAGGAAAAAAGAGAAACATCAATTTCTTGGCAACAGGATACTCTCATAAGAGAGCAGTTTTAAGGTAACAGAACCAAGAGTTTGCAAAAAGTCACCATGAATATGGTGAAATCATCTCTTTGGTCATATATAACCATTTGGTTTACTTACCTATTTACTATCAGAACCAGAAATCCCATGCCACTTAACCCTACAAATGCTGAAAAACAGAAATAAAGTATATAAATTGATTAAACTTACTTGCCTCATGGCATGGCAACCATCCAGGTTTAATTTTTATATCTCCAATATTAAGAGGACCACCAAACTACTTAAGTACTTAAGCAAACAAACTAGGCACAAAACAAACACTTGTCATTTCACTGAGCATAAAAAAACTTCAGGATCCTACCAATAGATACTTAGGAGTATTATATGGAAAGTAAAAATGAAAATTAAACTGGGAATTTTTTACCCTTTCTGACAAAGAAGGTTAACTAACATTCATGAAACACTTAATTCATCTTCATAACAACTACAGTTAAATTGTATCATTCACATTTTGCAGATAAGGAAAAAAGTTACCTAGAGGTAAAGTAATCTGCCCAAGGTTGTATAGTTAATAAAGAAAAGAGCCAGGATTTGAAGCTAGGCAGTCTGGAGAGTCTGCCACTACACTATAGTGACTCTTAGCCACTATACTATAGTTATCTTACAGAAAATTTTAAGACAATTGGTTACATACTATTTAAGGAATATTATAAATCTCCTCACCAAGCCAAATAGTCCCTGGCCCCAGTTCTCCCTAGAATAGCTAATAATCCAGAAGAAATGAATATAGTAAATAGTCACCAGATAAGACCTAGAGTCCCCAGGGCAAAAGTCAATTCAGCTCTGTAATGATTTCGATCCTAGGGCCAGGGTACAGCAAATTTTCAGTTAAAAAAATATTCATGGTAGCTTATGCAATAAAATTTACCCCCTATTACAAAGAATTTATCCTAATCTGAGTTATTTTGTCTGCAACCTCCACAATGGCAATGACCCCTGCCTATGGTTTATTGTTCTCTAGGATCTTGAACAGTGACTAGCACACAGGAGACCAACAGTAAAATTTATATGCTGTATGAGAATTTCTTAAACTTTACCGTGTATAAGAATCATCTAGGGATGTTGATAAAATGGAGATTCTGATTCAGCAGTTCAGGATAGGACCAGAGAGTTTGTATCCTAACAAGCCACTGGGTTTACTGGGGCTCACACTTGAATAGTAAGGTAACTGGACCACCCTAAGTTATTTGGCCCAAGTTGTCAAGAATCAGGATTCATTTACTTCATACCTGGAAGAAAATCTTTAGTTTATTCATCAATAAAGCTATTACTATAACTGAATCGCTTTGCTGTACACCTGAAACTAACATTGTCAATCAAGGTGTTACTACTACACTTCAATAAAAAATAAAATAAAAAAAAGCTATTACTGTTGGTCATCTGGTATCAGAGGGAAAGACAAGACATATCCTCAAATTCTCACTACCTCAGTCAGAGGCAGCTGACAAGTACTTAAAAACAAAACAAAACAAAACAAAAATCTGAGGCGTCTATAGATTAGTGCCTTAACTTTTGGGGACTCATGGGTTGCTCTGAATACATAATCAAAATTAGACTTCTCCCTAGAAAGCTCTACATATGAAATTTATGAACCTTATTGCTAAATATTAAGAACCCTGTTAATATATGTCTAGCACTTAAGTAATTTAAATAGTCCTCAAACTACTAAGTCATTTTACTTCAAATTGGTCATCTGATAAAGCCAATAGCTAACTATAAAAAAGAACTAAAAAAACTCTCAAACAGCAATACTAAATATCAAAATAATCCCTTTCAACTATAAGTTAGTGTAGCTACTATGGAAAACAGTATGAAGATTTCTTAAAAAACTAAAAATAGAGATGCCATATGATCCAGCAATCCCACTCCTGGGTATATGTCCAGAAAAAACTCTAATTGGAAAAGATACATGCACCCCAATGTTCATAGCAGCACTATTTACAACAGCCAAGCCATGGAAGCAAACTAAATGTCTATTGACAGATGTCTGGATAAAGAAGATGTGATATATACAATGGAATACTACTCAGCCATAAAAAAGAATGAAATAATGCCATTTGCAGCAACATAGATGGACCTAGAGATTATCATACTAAGTGACATTAAGTCAGAAAGAGAAAGACAAGTATATGAAATCACTTATGTGGAATCTAAAATATGATACAAATGAACTTATCTATAAAACAGCAACAGACTCACAGACATAGAAAACAAACTTATGGTTCCCAAAGGGGAAAGTGGCAAGGGGATAGAGATAAATTAGGATCTGGGATTAACAGATACACACTACTATATATAAAATAGATAAACAACAAGGTCCTATTGTATAGCACAGGGAACTATATTCAATATCTTTTAATAACCTATAATGAAAAAGTATGAAAAAATACATGTACAGCTCAATCACTATGCTGTACACCAGAAACTAACACAACATTGTAGATCAACTATACTTCAGTAAGACATAAAAAAATTAAAAATAAAACAAAGGAAATAGCAGGCATAGATTAAGATGAGACATAAATAAACCATACAAGACAGAATATAAAAAAAATTTTTTCAAAAAAGGGTTTCTTTTAATTCCTACTGTGTATAGTCAAGTCAGCAAACCATTTGTTACTTACAAATGAAAACGACCAGAAAACTGAAATGAGACTTATCTTTCATAAGTATATAAGAAAGCAGCAGCTCTCATATTTATTATGTACCAGATACTGTGTTTTACACTGCCAATTCTCTTAACAATCCTTTAAAATAGACAATAACAATATTATCACATATATTGCATTATCCTCAATTTACAAATGAGGAAACTGAGAAAGAGAGGTCAAACAACTCGCCCAAAGTTATACAATGAGAAAATGGCCTAACCTGAGTAAGCAGCCTGGACCTGGAGTCCATGTTTTTAACTACTCTTTTATGCAAACTTTTATATAAATGTTTCTTATCATTATTACTAACACTGCTCTATTTTTTTCCTTCCTCCAACTCAGAAGTATAGAATAGCCTTATTTCCTTTAGCTAGTAAACTGCAAGTTTTTGTTAATCCTATAAGTGTATATTTCCCATAGCTAATTCAACAACAAATATTTTAGTAGCAACTTAATAATTCTCTTGCTTTGTTAATGATATAGAAAAAAACTATCAAAAGCACACAGTGAATCTCTGACCTCTTCTGAAAAATTATCAGACAAACCAGGACATTTTTGAGAATAAAATAGGGTGAGACATCTGTTCCAGAAAACAGATGTACACTTTGTCCAGAACAAAATGGGAGGTGTGGTCACCCTACCTGCTTTGTAGTTTGCAGTCTCCACTGGTATGAAATACTGGCCAACTATGTACTACACAAACCCTGGATTACTCCTGACTTTTCTGCCCTGATACAGAAAATGCTCTTCTCTTCCCTCAGTAATATATAAACCAAGCAAACTTAATTCCTCATCCTTGGAATCTGACTTTATGTCTACAGTTCATATCACATTCCCATTAATATTCATGTGAAGTCTCCTCTGACCTCTGGCTTCCTTAGAGCCAGTCATGTAACACAGAGATTTTTCTGAACCAAAGATCGGTTCAAATGGTCTGACAAGGCAACAAACTAGAGAAGAAACATGAGTATGTGATATTCAAGTTTCTTTTTCTTACATTTACTTAAACTTATGTGTTAGAAAAAATATTTTTTGAAAAAAGCAAATATAAAGTGCCTATTTGCATTCTATCATTTGCATTTCTTTAAATCCCACATATACATGAGCCTGTATTTTAACAGACAGCAATCTTCATTCTTGTTTTAAAAGTTTTCACTTGCTCAATTAATAGAATACTCAAACTACAGAAAATTTAAAATAAGGTTAACTAATCTGTTTGGCTTACCGAGAATCAGAGCAAATTAGTAACAAGGCTAAGATTAGAAATCAAAGTTATATATCCTTTAAATCAGTCCTATCTCACAATTGTTTCTGCAATTAGCAGTGCTATTATCATGTAGTTTTAATAAACTTCCCAAATATTTAATATGTAAAAGCACAAATTTCAGTCATTTTGGAAGGCAATTACTTATATACTGGACAACTTATATCACAGTACACTTTCTGTGATGATCAAATGATAGTGTCTGTCAAGCCCTTAACTAGACTGTATTACAAACAAGGCTTACTACATAAATACCATGAACACAACCTCAACTGTCAGATGAAAGAAATATATATATATTTTAAAAAGTGTAAAAAGGTACAGTTCATCAGTGGTAGAGCACATGCTTAGCATGCACGAGGTCATGGGTTCAATCCCCAGTATCTCCACTGGGGGAAAAAAAATATATATATATATACACACACATATAAAACTGTCAGAATTATTCTCAAATTACAAATAGGAATTTGAAGCTCAAAAAAAGTTGTCACTTGCCTCAGGTCACACTGCCAACAAAAATTTATGTTTTCAAAAAGACTGGGAAACTCTCAAGAATTAAACTTCAAAGAAAACAAAATTTAAGCAAAACACAGAATATAGGAACAATAAGTTAAAATGCTATAAGCACTATCAGAGTTAAAGAGTCATTTTCTATTTTCACTTAAAGATATTCGAAGAGGAGGTTAAAAATCTTTTTTTAAGCCTTCACAGTGATAGCTGGCTTAGTTTCTCAACTTCCTCTACTTTCCACTCCTCTGCAATAAATACACTGACCTCAGAAACAGTACGGTCAAAATTTAAGTTCCTATGTAGAAGACCAAAATTACAGGTTTGAAATGTTCATGTCTAGTACTAAGAATCAGTTCCATTAGCTGATAAGTAATATGGAGCTAGGAGATAGCCTGAACAAACCCTAAATGATACAAAATAGTTGAAAACTAGTATTTCTAGTTATTGGTTTTTCACATTCTAGTTATATAATTTGAAGCACCATGAGAAACTTTTATTTCTTTATGTTCACTTCTGAGCATTTTATTCCACTTTTCACACCTCAAAAATAATTTCTACTTCATTTGCAGTCCACTGTATCCGAAAATATTTTTATTTGACAATGTTTTCATTCATTTTTAAATTCTGCATCCAGCTTCAATAAATATTCTAAAATCTAATAGTTCAAAAACCACTCAGCAATTCACTTATTTACAATTCTCCTTGACAATCATTCACAATTCATTCAGGTACTTTCTTCTTCTAAATCATTTTTGAAAAATCATTTTCAGTCAGTGACTATCTAATAAATAATCATGTATTTATACAAAATTAAGCTAATGGGAAAAACTGATTACTGCACTTGGGGTAAAAGGTACAACACTACCCACAATTACTACAACATAAAATTAATGAAAAATTATCTTGTCAAATATTCTACTTATTTCAGACTCTAAGGCTAAACTAAAATTTTAAATGTTATCACCTAAGAAAGCAGAAAACTTTCGGGTGAGGGAAAGCCCAGTGGTAGAGTGCATGCCTAGCATGCATGAGGTCCTGGGTTCAATCCCCAGTACCTCCATTAAAAATAAATAAATAAATAAACCTAATTATCTCCACCCATTAAAAAAAAAAAAGAGTGAAAAAGCAGAAAACTTTAGAAGTCAGATAAATTATTTTAAAAACTATGCAGCATTATGATGTACACCAGAAATTGACATCATAAACTGACTATACTTCAATAGAAAAAAAATTATGTAAGATCTGGAGGAAAGGGGAATGGGGATTTACTGTTTAATGTGTACAGAGTTTCAGTTTGTTTTGTTTTGTGTTATTTTTTAATGGAGGTACTGGGGATCGAATCCAGGGCCTCGAGCATGTGCTATACCACTGAACTATTTACTCCCACCCCTGAAGTTTCAGTTTTGCAAGATGAAGAGTTCTAGAGATGGATGGCGGTGATGGTTGCACAACAGTGTAAATGTACTTAATACCACTGAACTGTACATTTAAAAATAGTTAAGATGATACATTTTATGTTATGTGTATTTTGCCATAATTAAAAATAACTTTTAAAAATTATGAGTTATTAAACATCCTAGGGTGCATAAAAGTCACTGCTATCTAAACAAGTGATTATAAATATTCATTTTTAGGGAAAAACTCAAATAGAGACAGAAATCCAATTAAAAAATTGCCAAACAACTAGAGCAGACATAACTGGCTGAAAATACTGGAAGGGGGAAATGATCTGAAAAATGAATAAAATGTTAGCAACCATAAATATATGAGAAAATTGCAAACTGTCTCCTTGATGCTCAAAAATTTAAATAACTCACTAGCAGCCAGAAGGGAGCACATTGCTGTTTCAAACTTACGGAATTTGTTGTGACAGAATTTGTTGGAACATATCTGACAATTTTTTTAATTATCCAAGCGTTTTTACCTCTTCCCAAAGAGGCAAACATTTTAAGTGTCTCCTTCAGAACAGAGTGAGAAAAAAACAATTAACTACTCAAGTCAATACAGCTGTTTGTAAGACCAAGTTAAAAAAAGTTACATCTAAGTTATTACTTAAAATAGGATTCCTTGTCTGCCTGTAGATTTCTACTGCAGAATAGCTAGGTAATTTAGAGTTCTAATTCCACCTCCAATAATTACTAGCTGTATGACCTTGGGCAAGTTTCTTAAATTCTCTGTGCCTTAGTTTCTTTATCTCTAAAATAGAGATAATAATGCTACCTATTAGGTTTGAGTAGATGTCTACATATGTACGCATGCAAAAATAAGCCTGACACCTAGTAAGCACAATACACGTGTACACCACTATTACAGTATTACTGTTATCATTACTATTATCTATGCCACTGCTTCCAGTTATAAACTAGTTAAGCTGGGGTCTCTCCAGAAAAATGCACATGAGTAAAAGATTCTGAACACAACTGCAGAGGACTCATGGAACCCAAATTAGAGAAGTCCTACCAAAAAAACTTAGAAAAAGTAAAGTGGTTATTAATGCTCCCTTGTGCTATGGACCTCTTCAGTAGTCCAATTAATCTATGAATTCTCATTTCAGAATGTTTCTCACTATATGAAATACACAGGACCACAAAATAAACCAATTACATTATAGTCATCAAAATATTTAAAAAATTTTAATTTAGTAATAAATGTGCTTCTTTACTAATGCATTAAATAACAAGTCTTTTTACATATAACAAGGAGTTATGAGCATAAACATTTCAAGATACCGGCAAAAACTGTAATATGATATGAAAACATTTCTCTTCTTGCATTCATTTCATTCGCATGAAATTTCAAGAATTTTTAATTCCTTTCAAGAATTTTTAATTCCTTTCAACTAGAAGCTAGTGAAAATAAACAGGCAATTTTTTTTTTGCCTCAACTAAGTTCACGAACTTCCTCAATTCTAACTAGGGATCAGAATAAGAACTCTTGGTTTAGGTAAAGGAAATGCAAAAATAAGTTTTGGAGTCTTGTGTTCCAGACTTCAGACTTTAGTCCCCACATTATTTACACCTGAATGACCTTAGACATCAAACCTCTGAGCTTTGGTCCCCTCATTTAAAATAATTCCTACATCAATGAGGTTACAAGGATTGAATATTAGTTAATAAAATGCCAAATGACCAGTGTGCTATTTTTCATTGATATTAATACCATACGATTAGACCAAGTATTTAGTTGACAGTTAATTTTCAATAAAATTCTTATGTGAAAAATTAAAGCTCACATACTGATTTAAATGGAAATATTAATTATACATAACAGCTTTTTGAGAGCCATGATTTGGCAATAGAATGACCTGTATCTAAATCCTAATTACACTAGTTTTACTAAGTTAACCTCTCCACCTCAGTTTTCTCATCTTTAAAACACTGTAATGTTGTTTTAGAAACAAGAGAAGATCTAACTTAAACACTCAATAAGTGAAACTATTATTAAAGTTCACATTTTTAACAAAGCCAAAGCAATCAATTCGTTAACTCAAAAGTTTATTTTGGAATCCATGTTGATATAAACAAACTTCACAGTCCTTTGCCTGGCAAAACACATATACATTTAAAATCCGCAGCATTTGCTAGGCATAACATTCCTAACACAAACCGGCACTGCTTGAAATCATATCCGATTTCTTATTCTGACCAGCGAAAACGAGGATAAAAAACGATCAACAGAATGGGTTCAATAATTTTAAATCTCTTCATAATTTACTTGGAATGTTTCAATGAATATTTATTATTAATATTAGGCATACTCCAAGGTATCTGTCTCTTTAAAACTCAATTTAAAAATCTCAAAATTATCACCTATACACTGTCAATGAGATTAAAAAAAAAAAAGTAAAAGCCATATATTTACTTTATGCCAGAATACTATAGGTTAAGATCCCCCTGCCCCTGATAAAAACCCGCCATAGACTGGCCCTGGCTCTCGAACCAATATACAACCTGTAAATTCCTTCCCTCATTGAAAAGATTCTTTTTATGGGCATAGTTAACAAGTGCCAAGTTGCCAAGTTGCAGCTTTGCTGGTTTGACGTTTTCACTATGCAAGAACAATATGATCTGGAATTTACTCAAAGCATTAGCCAGGCAGTCAGCTGATGCTCACTGCACACAAGAGAAAGACAGAAATAAGAGAAATTAAAGCTTGTATTTGTGTAAAATAGATACCTACTACCTTTCAAATTAAAATAGGCCAACAGCAGATGTTCCAACTAAATAAAAGTATTTCTATTGTTAAACAGCAATACAAAAAAAAAAAAAAAACCACAAAAAAACCAAAACGCCCAAAACACCTGGCTTTCCCCGAACTAAGTTTGTCTCGTTCTTGGAATTTTTCTTGTAAAGGGTTTTAATCCGTTCATAAAACCAGCCCCTCAACGCGAAGCCGCTGCCTGAGTAACTTTTACAAAAGGTCAAGGCGGTGCCTTTCAAGGCTTCCAAACCCTATTGGCTTCTCCTCCGTTCACGGTAACTCACTTTCCACCCAAAGAACGTTCCAGAGACCTACGGACGGGTACCAAACAAAATTTGGTGGGGGTTGCTAAAACGAGGCTTTCAACTTTCTTTTCAAAACACTCCTACCGAATTTCACCTTCCTCCCTCCGCGGCCCCACATGTTGCTCGCCTCCTCCCAGAGGGCCGCGCGAGGCCTCGCTTCACCCCCGGAACGCGCCCACCTGATTACCCTTTTCTCCGCAGACTCCGCCTCCCCCCCCCCACGCCCGCCCGCTTGCCTCCTTTAGGAGGTCCATATGGGACACTTTCCCCTTCCTCCGATCGTCACGCCGCACCAGACAAGCCTCGATCCTCCACCTTCAGTTCTCCCCCACCACGGCCCTCACCTCCCACCGCCTCCTAAAGTGTTGCGAGCGCGCAGAGCGGAGCCGCGGGCCTGCACGGCCCAGGTGCTGTGTCAGCCTATCTGCCGGTTCCGCGCCCCGTACGGCCTGGAAAGTCACATGGCGCTGGGACCGGCCGGCGCCTCCACACTCCAGCCCTTCTCAGAGCAGGACAAGATTCCCAAGTCCACTCACCTCCACGAAGAGCAACATGTCTTCCTCCGCTCGGCCCAATCGTTCTCGCCGACGCGACTCCAACTGGCTTACAGGCCCGAGCCCCAGACGCTAGGATAAGGACACTCGCCTGGCCCCTCCACCCGGCAGTGGACCCGGCTCCTCCCCCGCCGTCAGCCGCTGCGGCCTGACCCGCCCAGTCCCTCCTCCCTTGAAACAGCAACTGTTTCCGGCTCTAGAGAACAATTGCTTCCGGGAGAAGAGAAAATCCTCAGCGCGCTTAACTTTCGCACTACCTTTTCCAGCCGCAGTATGGACTGTACTATCATCTGGCCGGGGCGGGGGAGGGATCCGAGGAGGGCACCATTCTGTGCCACGGGGGTGTGTAAAAATCTCGGAAGCGGGTTATGCTTTGCCAGATAGCTGCCGCGGCCGTAATAACTCCGCAGTCCTCGTGGCCCAAGACCTAGTTCCGAGAAAAAGCCGAGCTTGTGCAAAGTGTGCTGAAAAACGCCCAGCCCTGCCGAAAAGGCAGCGGCTCCGAGGAAAAAAAGTAGAGGAAGGAAAAAAAATTCAGCAGTAATAGCAACTGCTGTACATTAAAGGCCTACTGGGTGCTTGGCACTATTCTAAGTATTTTACGTTAATTAATCTTAAAACAGTCCAATGCAGTAAATACTGTTTTCCCCATTTTACAGTTGAAGGAGCCCTCTAGGAGGGCGGTTTTCCTTTAGACACACCTTTAAAGAACTTTGCCCCCAATTCCCTTGAATTAGGTACCCGCATCTCTGCTCAACATAAAGCTAGTTGGTAATACTTAGTCTAGATAGCTGGTATTGATGTTTTGCCAGTAATTCGAGTGAAATACAATAAAAACAAAGTTTTGAATTATCTTTATAATTTTCTGTTAGATAATCCAAATTTCTTATTATCTTTAGCAACACCTGCTACGATTTATTCCTCCCTTTATCAGTCCCATTTCGATATCCTAGCTCAGACACTCATCGTTTGAAATAATTTTGTCCTGCTCCTCTCCAGTGGATTTTTCCTATTCTTTTATTTCAAAAAACTTCCTAAATTGAAGGTTTCATTTTCACCAAACTGTTACTATTTGCTTGCAAGACCTTACTATTCTGATCCCATATAATCTCCCTTACTTAACCTCAAATGAATCTCATTTTTCATTTAGACATCAGATTAATTCCCCCATCGAACTGCGGATATTGGGTTCCATACTCTCCCTAATCAGATCCCCCAGTAAACTCAACATTACTTCATCTCTATTAAACCAATCTCCTTACTTTTCCCCTGAAATACAAACTCAGCACTCACCTCCAAAGCCATGGCTCAGGGTGTCTTCCCTATCTGGAATGCCTTCATTTGTCAATCAACCTTCTCTCTCCATAAGGTTTTCCCAAAGACTCTGCTCTCCACAGATCGCTTCTTCATGTCCCTTGTTAGCACCTGAATATTATATTCTATCTTAAATTCTTTCCTTCTTTTTGTTTCTTCACAGGTACCCTATCATATATTCTTCACAGTCTAAGATAATGGTAGCCACATAGTAGTGGCTCAACAAATGCTTGTCAAATTGAAGGATTTTTAAAGTTTGCTTTTAAAAGCCTTCATTTCTTAATTGCTGATGAATTCCATGCTGCATAAAAAAAAATACGAGAGGGAGAGAGCACAATAATGCTAAATTAGTTTAATTGACAAACACGTAGGCTACTTTCTGAATGGCTAAGGTAAGCAATTTAAAGAAAACAAGAGAAATAAGTTATTTAAGGATCTCACAATCTGATATTATTATCAACAAAGTAATTAAATAGGTTAATTGATAATATCAAGAAATGCTGGATAATGATGGATATTTTCATCAAACCTCACATGTATAAAAAAAAATGATTCTCCTTAACTGTGATCCTTTCAGAAAACATGAACTTTCTTGAATAAAGTCTTAATTGTGATTATGGGAAAGGAGGGAGTAATATTTTATGACTTGGGAGAGGGTGCAGTATAACAATAAAGGAAAATATTCTGGGACTTGAAAGTTTCCATTGGAGAGGAGTTTTAAACTGTAATGGATATCCAAATTTTAAACAGTTTCCATGGAGGAACTGAGGAAGAATATGCCAAATGTTGGAAAAAGAAAACTAAAGTACAGCATCTGGTTTTGAGTTCACCAACTAATGGATAGAGACAAATAATATATAGTTACACTTCAATAAGTACTATAAGAGAAAGTTTACAAAATAAGTTGGGAACACAGGGGAGGGAGTAACTTAGATAAGGGGGATCTTTAAGAGAAGGGAAAATATTTTTGCTCTTATATATTGCTTGATATATGTTTTTTAATTAATTTTTTTTAATGGAGGTACTGGGGATTGAACCCAGAACCTTGTGCATGTTAAACATGTGCTCTACCACTAAGCTACACCCTCCCCTCAATTGCTCAACATTTTTAAAAGACAATTTATGATCCCCTGTGTCCCATTCTCTGAAGGACTGAAACACAAATTGTTTAACTTTACAAATTTACAACAAGCACTCAACATAGGACTAAGTTTACAATAAGTTTACCATAGGAACTCAACATAGGAAGTTCTTGTACAGAAACTGTTATACATCCACAATTTGTATAAAACCTTAAACCTACAAAATTATATCATGTAGCTTATGAATTTATACACCTGCAGTAAAACTGTATAAACATAGACAAAGCATAAATACATCAAATTCATGCTTGTTAAGGCCTCTGAAAAGGGACGAAGGGGAAGGGAAGGAGTCTGGGGAGAACGCCCAAGGGGACTTCAACTTTAATCTCTAATGCTTTCCTTTATTTAAAAATCTCTGAAGCAAATATGAAAAAAATGTTAAAACTGCTCATTCTAGGAGATAGGCCCGTGGCTGTTTGTTATATTACTTTCTGGACTTTTTCACATTTTTTTAAAATTAAAAGATAAAAAAGCTACATAGCCAACAAAGCCATCTGTCAATTGCTTGTCCCCTATATCCTTTCACCTCCACTGCAATCAAAAGAGCTGCTCAAAGTACTCCTCCTTCAGTTAGAAGCCTCTAAGCGTTCCTTTCAATTTCTCAGCCAACTATGGAACTTCAAAGCCTTCTTCAGTCAGGTTTGAAAAAACAAGCCACTAGGTAGTGCAGAGTGTGATCTTCATCCAAATACTGTTTTCCAAGTTACTACATATCTAGGAAAAGTTGAGGGGCAGTTGAGGAAGTTGCAACACAATTATTCTATTACAGGCTTAAAAGTTCTTAAGCAAAACCTCAGGAAGAGAGACGAACCAGGATTACATTTCACACACTGGATCTTGAATTCTAACACCTAGACTTTAAGTTCATTTAAGCAGAGCTATATCTTCTATTTCTTTTAGCATTCCTGTTGTCTATTCTTTCCTACCCTCCCTCCCCTCTTCACCATCAACCATCACAGCATATAGAATGCCTAGTTCTTTGCATAGAGTAAGCACTCTTTAATTGTTTGAGTCAATGATAAAGTCACAATGGGTCTATTATGACATCACCATGACTGGAATACTATGGCTAGCATCAGGAGGGAGCAGAAAAGGCCTCTTCTAGCTTCCTATTGGACACTTTTGTTAACATTTCCCTATATTCTGTGAAAAAAGAAGAAATAAAAGAAAATCACTCAACTTTCCAAAACATTTATCAAAATGCAAACTGAGACAGATAATGAACATGAAGCAGAAAAAGAAACTTTGGATTTCACCGTAAGGTACAAAGATGTCCTTGACAGATCAGACATCCCTAAGCTTGAGATCCCATTCACAATACAGGATGTCATCGCTAAGACTGAGCAAGCACAGCTCCATCGAGCCAGAGAGGTAGGTAGTAAATGAAAAGTTTATAGATTGCAACTTTTTTTTTTAACTTTCTGCAACCAGCTACATTTTTTAAAAGAGCTCACTTTATTTCTTAGACACTTGACTGTGTTTGAGGTAACTTTGATTTCAAATGACAATGTCACCTGACTCTGGATAACAAGCTCCAGTTTTATATTAATCTCTTTCATTTTCATATCAGAGTTAATCAAGGTTTTTAAAAAATGAATCATATGTGCCTCTGAGTGATGGGGATAGAAGGAAAAAATAAAAGCTATAGCTAATGTTGATATCTAATTTTAGTCAATAGTTTTCATTTGTTCCCAACTGAGTTTTCATCAACTAGTTATTAACAAGAAGAAACATGATTGAGTTCTAGCTTCGTTTCTTTCCCTTGAACACTTCATGGAAGAGGGGTTTATTGGCCAAAAGAGAAATCCAAGGACAGTAAACAAAGAGCTGAAGTAATACAACAATCAAATAGACCCTAAACCACTAACGCTATACCTATACTGCATTCTATTCCCTCAGACAGAATACAGCAAAATTGGTCAGGTTAAAAGAAATGAACTCAGGGGAAGTTCTTCCCTACGTGTAAGGAGTGTTAAATATTTGTACTTTCTCATTCTCCATTTAGATTTACCCCTGCTCCAATTTCCTACATCTAGCAACAATAACACAGTGTTTACTTTTAACACCTTTATTGAAGTATAGCTGGCATACAATAGACTCTATTTTTTTTAATGTAAGTTTTAAGAAAAAATTTAAAAATACATATATAAAAATACAAGTTTTAATATATATACACACCTGTGAAAAATGTCATCACAACCAATAGAATGAACTTACTCATCACCCCCAAAAGTTTTTTCATGCCCCTTTACAATCCCACCTACACATTCTTCCCTGTTCCCACCCAATCCCCATCCAACCACCAATCTGTTTTCTGTCACTATAGATTATTTTACATTTTTAAAGATTTTCTGTAAGTGGAATCATACAGTATTTACTTTCTTTTGTCTGTTTTCTTTCACTTAGCATAATTCTTTTGGGATTCATCCACATTCTTGCATGTATGAATGAATAACTCATTCCTTTTTACTGCTGAGTATTCTTCCATGGCATAGGCATTTGGGTTGTTTGGGTTTCAGGGTTGTTACAAATAACGATGCTATGAACATTCATGTACTTATTCATGACATTTTGTGGGCATATGCTTTCATTTATTTTGGATACATACTTAGGTTTGGAATGGCTGGGTCATGTGGTATATAAATGTTCAATTTGAAAAATAAGCTACCAAACATTTAAAAAGTAGTTATACTATTTTTATAGTCCCACAAGCAGTATATGAGATTTTACATTGCTCTGCATCTTTATCCATACTTGATGTTGTCAGTCTTTTTAATTTTAGCCATTCCGGAAGGTATGTAATAGTATCTTATTGTGGTTTTAATTTGTGCTTTCATAATAACTAAGGATTTTGAGCAACTTTCCATCAGCTTATTTGCACTTGGTAGTTCAACTTTCCATCAGCTTATTTGCCCATACTTTCAAAACTGAGGGGCCTGGGTTCTTCTTATTCATTTTTGATATAGTTATTTATTCTGAATACAACCCCTTTATCAGACAGATGATTTGCAAATTTTTTTTTCCACATTTTATGGCTTGTCTTTTTCATCTGCTAATAGTGTCTTTCAAGGAACAAAACTCCTAAGCCCAATTTATGATCACTTTCTTTTGTGGCTCACACTTAGGGTGTGGTATACAAGCAAACTTTGCCTGACCAAAGGTCAGAAACATTTTCTCTTATGTATTCTTTTAGGAGTTTTATACTTTTAGATTTTACATTTAGATCTATGATCCATTTTTTCTTAATCTTTCTATATGATATCAGATACGGATCGAGGTTCTATTTTTTTAAACAACTATTCTAGCTTCATTTTGTTCAAAAGCTGCCCCTTTCTCCATTGAATTGCATTTGCACCTTTATTGAAAATCAATTGACTATAGATGTGTGTGTTAACATACACTCTAGTCTATTCTCTTGTTCTATTTTTCTATCTTTATGCCAATACCAGTCTCTTGATTACTGAGGTTTTGTAATAATTCTTAAAATCATGTCGTTTTAGTTCATCAACTTTGTTCTTTTCCCCAACTTCTCTCAGATCTTCCTTTTATCTCCTTTTCCTCTTCTTTATCCCCACTGCTTTTTCCCTTTGCTTTTCTGCAAGAAATTTAGAATCGGTCTGTCAAATTCTACTGGAAAAGAAAAGCCTGCTGGCATTTTGATTGGGAATGAATTGAATTTGTAGACTAATATGGGGAGAATTGAAATCTTAACTATATTGAGTCTTCTGACCCTAAACACAGCATATCTCTCCATTTATTTAGGTCTATTTTTTTTCAGAAGTGCTTTCATAGCTTTTGTCAGATTTATCCCTAAGTATTTCCTATTTTTTATACTATTGTGAATAAAGTTGTTTCTCAATTTCTATTCTCAATTGTTCACAACATAGAAATGCAACAGATTTTTGTATATGAATCTTGCATATTGAAACCTAGTTTATTAGTCCTCATTGATTTTCTTTGTACATTCTTTGGGATTTTCTACATAGACAACCTGTCATGTGCTAGTCGAGGCAGTTTTATTGCCTCCTTTCATATCTGTGTGTATTTAAACTTGGTTCTTGACTTTCTGGATAGGATAGGGCCTCCAGTTTCAAGCTGAATAGAAGTAATAAGACATCCTTGCTTTGTTCTTGATGTTAGGGGAAAGAATTCAGTCTTCCACCATTAAGTATGATAGTAGCTGTATGTATTTTATGGCTCTTTATCAAGTTCAGGAAACTTCTTTCTTTTCCTAGTTTGCTGAAAATTTTAATCAGGAATACATACAGGGTTTTTTCAAAGCTTTTACAGCATCTAGGGGGATAATCATGTGGGGTTTTTTTTCCCCCTCTCTTTCTTTGAATTTGTTAATATAGTAAATTACATTGACTTATGGATGTTAAACCAACCTTGCATTTTGGGGATGATTTATCCCATCTACTAATGATGTAGCATTCTTTTTATTACCTTGTATTTGATTTGCTAAAATTTTGGTAACAACTTTTGTGCGTATGTTTATAAAGTATATTGGTCTGTAATTGTGTTTTCTTGTAATGGTTTTGGTTTTGGCATTAGAGTAATGCTAGCTTTATAGACTCAGGTAGAATATTCTTTTCAGTTTTCTGGAAGAGTTTGTTGAGAATTGGCCTTTCCTTTTATATGTTTAGTATAAACAGCCAATGCTTGGGTATGTTGGGGAGAAATAGTCAAGGAACCATTTAGACTTGGGGTTTAATTCATGGAAAGATTTTAAGCTACAAATTCAACACAACAAAAAAATAATCATAGAAATATTCGATTTAGCTATTTCTTTTTAAGTGAGCTTTCACAGATTGTCTTTCAAGGAACTTGTCCATTTCATCTGAGTTGTCAAGTTTATTGGTCTAAAGTTGTTCATAGTATTATCCCTTTATGATCTGTAAAATCTGTAATAATGTTACCTTAATTTGTCTTCTCTGTCTCTCCTTACCAGTCTGGCTAGAGGTTTATCAATTTTATTGATATCAAAGAATCAGCTTTTGATTACACAGATTGTCTTTAATTGCTTTTCTCTTTTTCTATTTTACTGATTTCTGTACTTATCCTCATTTCATTTACATTGTTTTCTTTGGGTATAATTTGCTCTTCTTTTCTCTAGATTCTTAAGGTAGAAGCTGAAGTTATTGATCTGAGAACTTTTTTCTTTTTTAATAAGTGTTTTTTCCCATATATTTCCCTCTCTGCAAATGAAAATGCTGTGTTTTCATTTTCATTCATTTTAAAATCTTTTCTAATTTCTTTTTAAATTTTTTTCTTTCACCTATGAGTTATTTAGAAAAGTGTTATTTAGTTTTCATAAATTTGGAGATCTTTTTCTCTTATTTATCTCTGATTCAGTTTCATTCGGGTCAGAGAACTTATTTCATATGATCTGAATCCTAGTAAATTTCTTGAAATTTGTTTTATGGCTCAGAAAATGGTCTATTTGGTAAATGTTATGTATGCATTTGAATACAATTTGTATTCTGTTGTTGAATGGCGTACTCTATAAAATAACAATTACATTGTTAGTTTGTAGTAATGTTCAAGTCTTCTGTTGTTTTTTTCTCAACTTTATCAATTATTGAGAGAGGGGTTCAGAAATGTTTGACTATAATTGGGAATTTTTCTAATTCTTCTGTCAGTTCCACCAAATTTTCTTCATGTATTTGGAATCTCTGTTATTAGGTGCCTAAACATTTAAAATTGCTATGTTCTCTTGACGAATTGGCCACTTTACCATTATGAAATGACCCTATTTATCCCTAGTAATATACTTTTCTCTATAATGTACTTTGTTTGTTATTAATATAGCTACTCTAGCTTTCCTTTGATGAGTGTCACTATCCTTTTTTCCCCCCTATCTTTTTATTTTAAACATATTTGGGCTATTATATTTAAAGTGGATTTCTTATAGGAAGCATATAATTGAATTTCTTCTTTATCCTGACAATTTCTGCTTTTTAAATGGATGTTTAGAGCATTCATATTTAATGTGATTATTGATATGGTTGGGTTTAAATTTACCATTTTACTATTTGTTTTCTGTTTGTCCCATGTATTTTTTGATTTCCTTTTTGTTCTTTTTCTGACTTCTTTTAGAGTGGATATATTTTATGATTCCATTTTATTTCCTTTATTGGTTTACTAGCTATAACTCTGCTTCACCTTTTTAATGGTTGCTGTGGGGTTCATAGTGTATGTATTCTAAGTTATCACCATTTACCTTCATATGGTATTACACTACTTTTGAAAGTGTATAAACCTTACAGTGATATTCTTTTTTTCTTCTCCTGTCCTTTGTGATATTTGTATCATACTTCTATATATATTATAAACTCAATATTTATTACGTTCCAATTATTTTTGTTTTAAATAGGCAATTACCCATTTTCAACTTTTTATTAGGGTAAAATACACATAACATCAAATTTATAATTTTAACTATTTTTCATTATACAATTCAGAGGCATTAACTACATTTATAATGTTATGTAAGCATCACCACTATCTATTTTCAGAACTTTTCATCATCCCAAGCAGAAACTCTGACCCATTAAACAATAACTGCCCATTCCCTTTTTCCCTCAAACCTTTGTAACCACCACACGCCTTTCTTCTTCTATGAATTTGCCTCTCCTGATACCTTACATAAGTGAAATTATAAAGTATTTGTCCTTTTGTGCCTGCTTTATTTTATTTAGCATGTCTTCAAAGTTCATCTCTGTTGTAGCATGTGTCAGAATTTCCTTCTTTTTTTAAGACAAACTAATATTCCATGGTATGTATATATCACATTTTGTTTATCCATTCATTCATCATTGGACATGTGGGTTGCTTCTATCTCACTGTCACTGTGAGTAATGCTGCTATGAACATAGGAGTACAAATAGCTGTTTAAGTCCTTGCTGTCAATTTTTTATATACCCAGGAGTAGAATTGCTGGATCATATAGTAATTTTATTTTTCATTTCTTGAGGATCTGCCATACTGTTTTCTGCAGTGGCTGCAACATTTTACATTCCCATCAGCAGTACTCAAGGGTTCCAATTTCTTCACATTCACAACAACACTTGTTATTTTCTAGGCTTTTTTTTTTTTTAATCATAATTGCCACACAAAGGGGTGTGAAGTATCTTATTGTGGTTTTGATTTGCATTTCCCTAATGATTAGTGATGTTTAGCATCTTTTCTTGTGCTTGTTGTCCATGTGTATACATTCTTTGGAGAAATCTATTTAAGTCTTTTGCCATTTTGGAACTAGGTTTATTCTTGTTGAGTTGCAGGAATTCTTTTTATATTCTGGATATTAATTACTTATCAGATATGTGATTTGCAAACATTTTCTCCCATTCTGTGTGTTGCCTTTTACTCTGCTGATACCTGAGATGGTCAATTTTTTGTGTCAACTTGACTGGGCCACAGGGTACCCAGACATTTATTCAAATATTATTTTAGGTATGTCTGTGAAGATGTTTCTGGATGAGATTAACACTTAAATCTGTAGACTGAGTACTGCAGAATACCCTCCCTAATGTGGGTGGGTCTCATCTAGTTAAAGACCTGAATAGAACAAAAAGACTGAGTAAAAAGGAACTCCACCTGCCTGACTGTCTTGGGCTGGGGCATTAGTCTTTTCAGTCTTTAGTCTTGAACTGAAACATCAGCTCTACTTGGATCTGGAGCCTGCTGGCTTTCAGACTGGAACTACTATATATATATCGACTGAAAAAATGCACACACGAGAAATTGAGAATTATGGAGTTTTTTGGGCAGAGTTGCTAGGGATTTACGCCCAGGGGACAACCTGTCAGATAGCTCTGAGGGATTGTTCCAAAAAGATAAGGGAGGAGACAGCATATATAGGAGTTCTTGCCAAAAAAAAAAAAAAAAAAAAAAAAAAAAAAAAAATCAGGTAGTCTGAACATCAAAAGATTACTATTAAAGAAAATCAGACATCTCAAGTTAATGAATTTCGTACTTTTCTATGTATGGGAAGATGAGAGAGAGTCTTGGCTCATTGAAATCATTCCCTTGATATGCACCTTTACTATCTAGGGTCAATATCTTGTTTATTTCCATCCTGAATTCCCCTCAGGGTACACCCTTGGGGGTGACTAGAGTGACCCACGGCTTGATGGCAACATCCTTTATTTACTGAAATAGCAAGAGACATTCTTTGTCCCTATATGTATGTATCCTATTGGTTCTGTTTCTCTGGAGAACTCTAATACTAATAGATCATATTTTGGTACTGAGAGTAGTTCTGGAGGAACAGAATCTTAAGGATGAGTTTTCTTTTCTTTTCTTTTTTTTCCCCAGGTAAGTGCTTTAGTACTGTTACTGGTCTATCATAAAGGATTCAGCTCAGGAAGAGCTTAATGGAAGAGACACATAGGGCAAGGTTTGGGAGGGTGTGTGACACTACAACGGCCCCCTTCCAGCCTCCTCAAGAATGAGTTTTCTGAATTGGGTTTGGGGTTTCTGGAATTGGCTCTCTAATTTGATTAGGTTTAAAGATATAAATGACTCCATTTCCAGTATTAAAGAGAGCACTGATAGTCCTTGGCATGATCTGGCAATTAAGATATGCAAAATGTCACCACTGGATACCCTAATCAACTGCTTATAAGAAGCAAGAATCTGGGCAACTGTATATATGATACTTTCAAACATTTTTGACAAATTAACAAATATAATGAGATTGATTCATTGCTCCTAATGTCACTGAACAAAGTGGGGAAAGAAAAGGATGAGATCAGGGATTCAAATTCTCAGTTTAAGTGCCACATAAGTGTCCTGAAGGAGATCCTTAATTTCGTGTAACTTCAAGCTGAGATGAATGAAAATTAAACCAGAATCTCATTCTCTGACTGGCTTACAATACAGGTTGAGTTCCCAGCCTCAGTGGGTGGCTAAAGTTAAAGTGAGGGCATTGATTGAAGAGGAATAGGGATCTTGAATGTTGGCATGGGGATGTATGGAAAGGCTCAGTTAAAGTTTGGAGCACTGAAGCTCAAATTCTTATGCGTGTTCTTTGCCAGGGGAGTGGTCCCTCCACTCCCAGTAGGCGCAGCCTCTCCAACACCACTGGGAATAGTCTCTCCACCCCAGTCTGAGGGGATTAACCCTGTATTGCCTGAGGAAACTATAATGACCTTTCCTGAGGCAGTTACCATGCTAGACAATGCTGTATTTCCTCAGGAACCACTCCCACAACAGCTTTGTTTCTAGACCTAAAACCATATTCAAATCTCAGTACCACTAAAGATGAGGTTCAAAGTGTGACCCATGAGGTGTGCTACATTCCAAAAGAACTACTCGAGTTTTCTCGGTTTTACAGATAGAAATCCAAGGAATATGTGTGGGAATGGATGTTAAAGGTGTGGGATAATGGTGGAAGGAACATAAAGTTGTTGATGTGGACTCACTAAGCAAAAATTCTGTATTTAACTTTGCAGCTTGGGGAGTTAGAAAAGGTTCTAAAGTTTCACTGGTTGGTTGGCTGAAACATGAACCAAAAGTTTACTCACAGTGAGTGAGTTAGACGTACCAGACTTGTTGTGGTTTGATGAAAGGGAAAGAATTAAAAGGCTTAGGGATATCTGAACATTAAGTGGATTTGCTATTTACAATCTATCCATCCACTGTAGGAGACCCCAGAAGACATACCTTTCACCATGACTGTAAGAAATAAATTTATGAGGGGAGTCTTGGCATCTTTGGAGAATTTAGTGATCACTCTTCTCTATAGGCCAGACCCTACAGTGGAATTGGGAAATCTGAATACAGTGGGAGTAATTGGATCCTGAGGTGGCAGGGGCCAAGTGGCGGCACTGAGCCAGCAAAGGCCAGGTGGGCATGATTACCATAATGGATTAGCAGAGTCAAAGCACCAGTCAGAATGTCTGACTTATGAAGAACTATAGCCTTGGCTAGTTAATCGTGGTGTTCCTAAAAGTGAAATCATTAGGAACCTACCAAATTCTTACCTGATCTATTAAGCAGAAAATCTCTAGGTCAAGTGAGCAAAAGTCTAACCTGAATCATAAAACAGAGAGTCATGGCCCCTCAATCAATTCCCAGACTTAAGCCAGTCTATAGACCCAGAACCCCTTGAATGAAGGGGAAGCTGGGTTCCCTTGAGGAAGGACCTTGTTGAAAACACATACTATTAATCTTTCTCCAAGCCTTCTTCAAAGAGACTTACAGCCTTTTACCAGGATAACTGTGCATTGGGAAAAAGAAAATAATCAGTTCTTTTGGGGGCTAATGGACACTAGCTCTGAACTGACACTAATTCTAGGGATCCAAAATGTCTTCTGTGGGCTATCAGCCAGAGTAGGGCCTTATGGATGTCACGTGATCAAAAGAATTTTAACTCAGGTCCATAACACAGTGGGCCCAGTGGGTCCCTGAACTCATCCTGTGGTTATTTTGCCAGTTCTGGAATATGTGAAATGAAAAGACATACTCAGCAGTTGGCAGAATCCCCACGTTAGTTCCCTGACCTGTGGAGTGAGGGGTATTATGGCGGGAAATGCCAAGTGGAAGCCACTGGAACTGCCTCTACCTAGGAACGTGGTAAACCAATAAATATGGCATTCCTAGAGGGATTGCAGAGATAAGTATGTCCATGAGGGAAAGAGGCACCACATCATCATTCAACTTGCCTATTTGGCTTATGCAGAAGACAGATGGGTCTTGGAGAATGGCAGTGGATTATTGTAAAATTAACCACGTGGTAACTCCAGCTGCAGCTGATGTAACAGATGTGGTTTTGTTGCTTGAGCAAATTAACACACCCTCTGGTACCTGGTATGCAGCTACTGATCTGGCAAATGGTTTTTCTCCATACTTGTCAATAAGCACCTCTAGAAGCAGTTTTCTTTCAGCTGGCAAGGTGAGCAATACACTTTCACTGGTCTACCTCAGGGACATATCAACTCTCCAGTTTGGTAGAATTCACCAGGGAAGCCATCTGGTCTAGGGCTTTTCTTTGTTGAGAGGTTTTTTATTACTGATTTGTTCTCCCTTCTAGTTACAGGTCTATTCAGATTTTATATTTCTTTTTTTTTTTTAACTTTTTTTTTAACATTTTTTTATTGATTTATAATCATTTTAGATTTTATATTTCTTTGTTAGTCAGTCTTCACATGTTTCATTTTTCCAGGAATTTTTCCATTTCATCTAGGTTATCCAATTTGGTGGCATACAAAAGTTGTTAACACTACTCTCATTACCTTTTAAAAATTCTTACCTGTTTATTACTTAAAAATTATTTTTAAATTAAAGTATAGTACAATATTTTATAAGTTACAGGTGTATAATATAGTAATTCACAATTTTTAAAGGTTATACTCCATTTATAGTTAGTATAAAATATTGACTATATTCCCTGTGTTGTAAAATATATCCTTGTAGCTTATTTTATATGTAATAGTTTGTACCTCTTAATCCTCTACCTCAATGTGTCCCTCCCCCATTCCTTCTCTCCACCAGTAACCATCAGTCTGTTCTCTGTATCTGTGAATCTGCTTTTTTTTTGTTACATTTACTAGTTTGTTGTGTTTTTTAGATTCCATATATAAGTGATAACATACAGTGCTTGTCTTTCTCTGTCTGAATTATTTCATTTAGCATAATACCCTCCAAGTCCATCCCTGTTGTTACAAGTGGCAAAAATTGTTTTTTATGGCTGAGTAATATTCCATTGTTTATATGTACCACATTTTCTGTATTCATTCATCTGTTGATGGAGACTTAGGTTGCTTCCATATCTTGACAATTGTAAATAATGCTGCTATGAACACTGGGATGCATATATCTTTTCAATTTAGTGTTTTTGTTAATCCTGTTTATTTCTGTAGAATCAGTAGTAATGTCTACACATTGATTTCTGATTTTAGTAATTTGATTCTTCTCTTTTTTCTTTGTCACTCTAACTAAAGTTTTCAATTTTGTTGATATTTTTAGGAAGAGTTTTTTGTCATTTATTTTCTGAATTGATTTTCCATACTCTTTTATTTATGTTTGTTCTAATCTTTCTAATCCTTCCTTTGCTAGCTCTGGGTTTAGTTTTTCTTTTTCTAGTTCCTTTAAGGTATAAAGTTAGTTTGTTGACTTGAGATCTTTTTTTCATGTAAGTGTTTATCTTTATAAATTTCCCTTTTTGCACTGCTTTTGCTATATCCCATAAGTTTTTATAAGTTGTGGTTTCATTTTCATCTCTAAGTATTTTCTAATTTCCTTGTCATTTTATCTTTGACTTACTTGTTGTTTAAGAATATGCTAATTTCCACACATGTGTAGACTTTCCACTTTTCCTTTTGTGGTTGATTTCCAATTTCATCTCATTGTGGTTGGAGAAGATACTTTGTAAAATATATTTAAAAATATATTGAGGTTTATTTTGTGGCCTAACATATGGTTTATACTGGAAAATAGACCCACATGCACTTGAGAAAATTGTATGTTCTGTTGTTTGATGGAGTATTCTGTATACATCTGTTATATCTAGATGGTTTATTGGTTGTTTAAGTCCTCTATTTCCTATCTTATCTTCTGTCTCATTGTGCTATCCATTATTTAGAGTGAAATCTCCCATTATTATTATAGAACAATCCATTGCTTCAAGTCTATCAATTTTTGCTTCTTATATTTTGAAGTTCTGTTATTAGGTACATAAATATTTGTAACTTTTATCTTCTTGCTCTGTTGAACCTTTTATTATTATCTCTTACAATCATTTAAAATTTAAAGTCTATTTTGTCTGATATTAGTGTAACTCCCCATCTCTCTTTTGGTTATTACTTGCATGGATATCTTTTCCCATCCTTTCACTTCCAACTTCCTTGAATCTTTGGATCTAAAATGAGTCTCTCATAGACAGCATGGATCATTGGTTTTTTAAAATCTATTCTGCCAATCTCTGTCTTTTGATAAAACAGTTTAATCAATTTACATTTAAAGTAGTTAGTGATAAGGTGGGATTTAAGCTGCCATTTTGTTATTTGTTTTCTATTGTCTTACAGTTTTTTTTCCTCTTCATTTCTTTCATTGCTGTCATCATTTGTGTTTTGTTAATTTTTTTTTTTTTTAGTGAAATGTTTTAATTCCCTTCTCATTTCCTTTTGTGTATATTCTATACTTTCTTTCTGGTTATCATGGGAATTACAAATAATTGTAAAGTTATACAATCTTTAATTTATACCAGTTAAACTTTAATAGCATACCACTCTCCCCTATACTGCTCTGTCCACACTCCTTTCAATTACTGATATCACACATTATATCCTCATAGAACATGTACCCAAAAACAAGCTAATAATTGTTTCTTATGCATTTGTATTTTAAATCATGCAGAAAATAAGTGGAGTTATAAACCAAAAGTACATCAATACTAGCTTTTAAAATTTCCCATTTTTTTGCCTTTACCAAAGATTTTTGTTTCTTCATATAACCTTGAGTACTTTCATTTCACCCTGAAGGACTCCCTTTAGCATATCTCATAAGGCAGTTCTAATGGTAATGTACTTTCTCATCTTTTGTTTCTCTGGTAATGTCTTAATTTCTTTCTCATGGTTTTTGTAATTTTTTTCCCTTTGACTGGAACATGCTTTCCTTTTTCTTTGTATGCCTTACGATTTTTTGTTGTTGTTGAAGATTGGACATTTGAATCTTATAATGTGGTAAGCTGGAAATCAGAATCTCCTTCTCTCCCAGGGTTGTTGATTGTTTGTTTTTAATCTTGTATGGTGTCTATGTGCCAGGGATCAGCCTGAGGTGTAAATTTTAGGTCTCCTCAGATATTTTCTGCATCTTTTTATCTTTTTATTGGTGACTTTCTAAGTTCCTTTGAAAATATAATTGCATTTGAATGTCTTATCTTTAAATGTCTGGCTCCCAAAAGGGGAAAAAGGAAACATGAAGGGAAAAAAAAATTGAAACTGTCTCTTTAAATCCCCTGGTAGCTGTTTCAACCTGGTGGAGGTTGCAACCATGGGAGCTTGCCTTTGTATCCTCACCTCTGTGATTTGAAACAGCAATTCACAATCAGTACACAGATTTCTCATATTTGGAGGATGCCCACCCTGGCCCTTGTAAGCTGCTCTAGGAACATGTTCTGTCACAGTGGTGGAGAATAGGAAATGGATAGCTAATACCATGCTAAAGATGGCAATTGACTGAAATTACCCATACTATACTAAGCAAGTCTTTCTTTGAAAGCTGCAAGCCATTGAATAGACTCCAGAATTCCAAAATAGTTAAATCAGACAGATTCTGCCAATACGGTTGTTGTCTATCTGGAGGAATGGATTCCTCATGCTTTCTACTCAGCCATCTTCCCTGGTGTCACTCCTCTTGCCTGATATTTTGATTGAATATTATATATTGTGAATTTTATCTTGTTAGCTGCTAGATATCTTTCTAATTCTATAAATATTCTCAAACTTTTAGAACACAGTTTTGTGGAAGTAGTTTGATCCTTTTGAATCTTCCTTTTGTGCATTGTTATGTGAGACTATGGCAGCATTTATTTTAGGGCCAATTTTGTCTCCACCACTGAGGCAAAAATCATTCTGAGTACTCTACCAGATGTCCCAGGAGCTATACTTTCTACTCCAGCTGGGAACAGAAAAAACTCCTTCTCCCTATGTGAACTCTGGGGACTGTTCCTATTAAACCTTTTAGTGGCCCTCTATTAGTTGTTTCAGATAAGAGGGTAAGTCTGGTCCATGTTACTTCATTAAGGGTGGTAGCCTAAGGTTAATTCTTCTTTTAAAAGCATTTTAAAAATTGTAATAAACATAAGTGGAAACTCACAATTGAAAAACTCAATGAATTATCATGAAGTGAACAAATTAAAAAAAAACTTATCTGCACTACAGAAACCTCCCCATTTGCTCCAAAGATAACAATTATCCTGACCCTTAACACTGCAGGTTGGTTTTTCCTAATAAATAGGAGCATGCAGTATATATTCTTTAATGTCTGGCTTCTTAATACTAAGTTCATGAGATTCTTTATATGAATCCATAGTTCATTAATATTTAATACTATCATTCTATTTTATGATTTTATCCATTCTGCTATTTTTGCCTACTATAAATAATATTGCTATAAAGATTTCTGTGAATGTCTTTTGATGCACGTGTGCATGCATTTCATCTATGAATAAAACTGCTGGGCAGTGAGGTATGCACAGATTCAACTTTAGTAAATAATGCAAAGTAGGTTTTTTCTTTGAGCTTTTAATTTCAAATTAACTTTAGACTTTTAAGAACCACAAAAATAGCAGAGTTTCCATATATTTTTAACCCAGCTTCCCTTATTGTTAACATCTTACATAACTGTAGTACACTTGTTAGAACCAAGAAATTAAAATTGACACAGTACTATTAAATAAAGATCTCATTTGAACTTTCCCACTTTTCCCACTAATATCCTGTCTCTGTAACCAGATCCTGTGCAAGGTCTCGTAACATTTACTTGTTTCTCCTTGTTCTTCTGCAGTCTGTATCATTTCATTAGACAATTGTTCATTGTCCTTTATGATCTTAATATTTTCAAAGAATGTTTTTGAATGTCTCTCAATTTTGGTTCCTCTAATATTTTTTCTGATTGGACTGATGTTATGCATTTTGGGGGCAAGAATACCTCAGAAATGATCTGTGTCCTCAGTACATCATATTACAGTGTTTTGTGGTATGACTAATGTTGACCTTGATCATTTGGCTATAGTGGCTTGGAGACTGTAAAGTTACTATTTTTTCCTTTATAGTTAATAAATATCTTGAGGAAGATACCTCGAGACTATGTACATTCTGTGTCTTCTCAAACTTTAGTCCACTTTTTGGAATCCATTGATAAATACTGTCTGCAACAATTATTTGTGGTGTTTATCTAATGGTAATTTTAATTTTTATTATTTAAAAAAATTATTGAAGAACAGTTGATTTACAATGTTGTGTTAGTTTCGAGTGTACAGCAAAGTGACTCAGTTATATATATAAATATTTATATATATTCTTTTTCATATTCTTTTTGATTATAGTTTATTACAGGATATTGAATATAGTTACCTGTGCTAAATAATAGGTTCTTATTTATCTATTTTATATAGAGTAGTTTGTATCTGCTAATCCCAAACTCCTAATTTATCCCTCCCTCTACCTTTCCCCTTTGGTAACCATAAGTTTGTTTTCTATGTCTGTGAGTCTGTTTCTGATTTGTAAATAAGCTCATTTGTATCATTTTTTAGATTCCACATATAAGTGATATCATGTGGTATTTGTCCTTCTCAGTCTGACAATAATAATGTCTTATTTGTGGAGTTTTACAAACATAGAAATAAAATACTGAACAATAGGATCTTGAAAGGAGACTGATCAAAGTTAAAGCACTAAGATACTTGTGCTATTCAAGATGGGTATTGATATTGATTTACCTTAGAATGTGTTAATTTATGAATACATGTGAAGACATTTTTAAGGAAACAGTTGCTACAAGGCAAAAAAATCAATACAAAAGTCAGCAAGAAAGGTGAAAAAGTGACACAACATTGTAAAATGATTATAAATCAATAAAAAATGTTAAAAAAAAGGTGAAAAAGTCAGAAAAATAAGTATTCCAATCAATCTTATGTAGTTCTCACTTTGTTCCTGCTGTTGCTAATTTCTGATTGCCTCGCTTTCATTCCCTATCTGGCCTTTTTGCTCTTCTATGACATATGTAACAAATTCTCTACTTTAAATTTGTTAATGCTTTACATACCTATTCTCTGTTTTTCTGGTTAGACACTGACTGGTATATTCAATATCTATGTAAAAATTAAAATTAAAATACAAAGGTTGTTAGGTTGGATGAAAAATAATTCAGTAAATGTTCTTTATTTTTTAATTAACTTATTTTGGAGGTAGTTTGATTCAGTAAATTTCGTCAGAAAATTATTTTTTATTATATTTTTATTCTGGGGGGGGGATTAGGTTATTTATTTATTTATTTATTTTTAATAGAGGTACTGGGGATTGAACCCAGGACCTCATATATACTAAGCACACATTCTGCCACTGAGCTATACCCCCACCCTCCCAATAAATATTCTTTAGAAGATCTATATCTAAAACAGAAAAAACAGAGAAATTGAAAGCAAAAGGATGGCAAATCATATACCAGACAAATACTAACTGTTGATGCAGTTGTTTTAGTATCAGACAAATAGACTTCAAGTCAAAAAGTATTACTAGAGATAAAGAGGGTTATCATGGGATAATAAGATTCAACTTCCATATTTGATAATTCTGCACTTGCATGCAGGCCTATGCCCCTAGTGACAAAGCTTGAAAATACATAAAGAAAAAGACTTCAGTGTTAGTACAAGAAGAAATTGAAAAAAAAAAAAAAACTACTATTATACTATAATTGATAAATTAAGCCAACAAATCCACATTGAAGATGTAAAAGGTTTCAACAACAAAATAACAAACTTCATCTAATGTACATATACAGGAACCAACATTAAAAACTGGAAAATATATATTCTCTCTAAGCACAGAGGGAACATTTCCCAAAATCGGCCATGTTTTAGGTTAGAAAACAGGTTTTAAGAATTTCAAAGAATAGATATCATATAGAGCGCAATGAACCAAATTAGAAATTAGTGAAGAAAAGATGCTTTAAAAAAAAAAAAAAGAAATGGGTGAAAACTCCAAAATAATTCATAGGTCAAAGAAGTCACAGTAGAAATTAGAAAACACTTAGAATAACAATAAATGTACTATATTAAATGCACGTGAGATGTAATGAAAGCAGTATTCACAGGGAAATTTATACCTTATATTAGAAAAGGATGTTAAAAATGCATTAGTTAAAAAGGAAACTTAGAAGTTAGGAAAAAACCAACAGATTAAGCCCAGAGGATATAAAATGAAGGAAATAATAAAAACTAAGAGTACAAATTTTAAAAATAGAAAAGAAAGGAAAAAATAGAAAAGAAAAATACAATGAGGAGGCTCAAGAAGGCTAAAAAAGATGCTTCTTTGAGAAGTTGAAGTGAACAATCTTTGTTACAGTTGATCAAGAAAAAGACAAAGTGCAAATAAACACTGAAGGATGAAAGGGGTGATATAACAATACATGCAACAGAGATTGAAAAGACAATAAAGGATATAGAATATTGTGTGCAACTTGGGGACAGTAACTTAGAAAGCTTAGGTGAAATGGGAAATGGGAAATTTTTATACAAACTTTTTCAGGGAAGAGAAAAATAGGAAACTCTTTACAACACATTTTTATGATATTAATATCATGTTACTCTCATAACTGATAATTTTGCTGGATATGCATTTCTAGGTTGAGAACTATTTACTCTTCAAGGCTCTGAAGTTGTTTATCAATATAAAAATTATTAAGATATATATACTGTTTACATACTAAGTCTTCGAAATTCAGCATGTAATTTGTACTTACATATCAAATTGCATGCTAAATTTTCATCAGAAATACTTGACCTATATTTCGATTTCATAAAATATATAGTTGAAGAGCTAGATTCATACACCAAGTTCTTCAAAAATACTTAAATTTTTCCAATAAATGAATCACGTATTAGTTTTTAAATTTCAATTAGTTTAATTAAAATTAAAATTAATTTCCTGTCACATATGCCTCATTACAATAGCTCAATAGATTCATGTGGCTAGTGGCTACCATATTGGACAGAGTGGCTCTAGAAAAAGTCTTGCATATGTGTACCAGGAAGCATGTTCAAAAATTTTATACCATTGTTTGTAAAAGCACAAGACTGGAGACAAATAAATATAGTAATGGATAAGTAAACTCTAGTTCATTTGTGCAATAAAGTACTAAACACACAGCAGTGTAAATGAATGAGCTATAGCTATATACTTCAACATGGATCAACTCAAAAATACTATGTTGAGGTAAAAAGCAAGTCACAGAAGGATAAAGAGAATAATTTAAAAACAAGCAAAACTACACAATCTATTGTGTCTACGGATGTGTGTGTGTGTGTGTCTGCCCTAGAGGAGGCAAAACTTTACCTCAACCATTTTAGGTTTTCCTTCACAAAGACAGATAAACAAGAGAAAAGCAGTTTGTTAATGTGTGCAGTGCACATCACCTGGGAAAAAGTTAAAGAGGAACTCCAAGCGGCTTATGTTAGCATCTTCAACAAAGAACAATAAATTAATGAAGAAATGACAAGATAAAAGAAAGTAGTTTTTGGCTTTCAACCTGGCTGATTGTGGGAAGGTAAATATATGGGAGAAAACTAACAGAGTAAGATTTGTTTGCAAATTCCTCTGGTGCTGATAAGTCTGTCTTCAGTAAAAAGAATTTGTATCTTGCCTTCAGGTAGAAAAGGGGGATGGTAGAGAAAGCTTTTTCTGTGTTTCCTGATTCTTAACTGCCTTAAGATCAAAATAATTTTTATGTCAGAGGCATGTTTTGGGGTGACATTCTGGTTTCCTTCACTGCTGTAACAATTTCTACAACTGCGTGGTATTAAACAACAGATATTTTATTGTCTGACAATTCTAGAGGTCAGAAATTCTAGAAATTCTAGAAGGTCTGAAATCTGTGTCACTGGGCTGAAGTCAAGATGTCACAGGGTTGCACTCTCTCTCTGCACTCTCTCCCTCTCTGAGAATCCATTCCTTGCCTCTTGCAGATTCTGGTAGCTGCTGGAATCCCTTGGCTATGGCCACATCACTTTTATCTCCAAGGCCAGCAGCTTCAAATCTCTCTCTGCTCCTTCACATTGAACTATTTCCTCTATATGTGTCCACACAATACTGTGCCTTCTGCCTTCCTTCTATAAGGACACTTGTGATTGCCACAGGGCTCTCCTAGATAATGCAGGATAATGTCTCCACCCCAAGATTATTAATTTAATCACACCTGCAAAGACCGTTTTCCATATAAAGCAACATTTACACATTCCAGGGATTAAGACCTGATATCTTTTGAAGGAGGGACTTCCTTCAGCTTACTATACTGTTAAAAGTATAGAAACTAAAATTCAGGGTAGTAATTATCTCTGGGCATTGGGAAAGGAACGCAACTGATATAGGGAACACAGGAGACTCTAAAGATACTGTTTCTTCAACTGGAGAATAGGAATACAGTGTTCATTTTGCTATTGTTATCATCTGCATTACAGGTTCTATCTTGCTCTAGATTAGATGCTCAAAATATGGTGCTTTCTCTACCTACCTTCTTACTTGGATGTTTTCACCTTTGTGGCATATAGTAAGCACTTAATAACATTAGCATTTAAAGTGTTTACCAGGTTACCTATAGATAATCTGGTTTAATCCACATAATAATTCAACATAGACAGGTATTACTATTAATCCTATTTCACATATGAGGAAATTGAGACTAACTGAGGCTTGTCTAAAGGTCATGGTTGGTATACATGGTGGATCCTGGAATCAAATACAGGTAGTCTGATTCTACTGTTTGTAACTTTTTTTTTTTTTTTTGGATTGTAGGGTTTTTAAAAAATTAAGGTAAAATTCACATACAATAAAATTCATCCTTTTTGGTATACTGCTCTGAGAGTTTTGACAAAGGCATACAGATGTGTATCCACTGCAAATTTCAGATTTAAAATAGTTCCATCTCAAAAAATCCCCTCACGCCCCTTTGTAGTCAGTCCTTCACTGACCACCAACCCCCTGCAGCCCTTAGTTTTCTGACCTTATAGTTCTTCCTTTCCTGAATGCCTACAAATGGACTCAGATCCTATGTCATTCGAATCTGTGTTAGCACAAAGCATTCATCCAGTAGTTGAAGGACATTTGGGTTGTTTCCAGTTTGGAGCAATTATGAAGAAAGGCATTACAAACATTCATGTAGAAATTATTGTATAAACATACATTTTCATTTTTCTTGACAAAATACCTAGGAATGTTATTGCTATGTCATATGGTAGCATATGTTTATAAGAAATTGTCAAACTGTTATCTTAAGTGGCTTTACTATTTTGCATTTCAACCAGGAAAGTATAAAAGTTCCAGTGGCTCTACTTCCTTGTCTGTGCTGAGAATTGTCATCATTTATTTAGATCTTCTTTGGTTCTTTCATCAATGTTTTGTAATTTTCAAGGTACAGATCTTGCACTTGTTAGATTTATACTCAATTATTTCATGTTCTTAGTATAATTACAAATGGTACTGTTTTATTAAATTTCAATTTCCAGTTGTTTATTGCTAGTGTATAGAAATATGATTTTGATTTTTGTATACTGGTAGCTTTTTTATAGAGTCTTTGGGAGTTTTTACACAGATTTTTTTTTTTTTTTTGGTCTGTAAATAGAAACCTTCTATTTCTCCCTTTCCAATCAATATTCTCTTATTTCCTTTTCTTACCTTATTGCATTGGGTAGCACCTTGATACAAGGTTGAGTAAAAATTATTAGAGCAGAATCCTTAGAGCACTTTAGACTTTCACCATTAAGTATATGGTAGCTGTAAATTTTTTGTAAATGCATTTCATCAGGTTGAAGAAGTTATCCTCTCTTCCTAGTTTGTTATAGAATTTTTAAAAAAAATCATGAATAAATGTTGAATTTTGTTAACTGCTTTTTCTGCATCTATTGAGATGACTGTATGCTTTTTCTTGTTTAATTTTTTTATATAATGATTTACATTTATTAATTTTCAAGTTTTGAATCAGCCTTGCATTCTAGGAATAAATTCCACTTGTTCATAATGTCTTTTTTAAAATGTATTATTTGATTCTAATTTCTAATATTTTGTTAAGCATTTTTGTAACTATGTTCATGAAGAATATTGATTTATAGTTTATTTTCTTATGTCTTTATTTGGTTTTGTTATCAGAGTAATGCTGGCCTCAAAGAATGAGTTGGGAAATGTTCTTTCCTTTTCAGTTTTCTGGGAGAATTTATGAGCAATTGGTTAGCTTGTAATGTTATTCTTCAGCACTTGCCCTAGCAAACATTGTCTCTGTTCTCCTGTATATCTGACTTAAATTATTTGCTACAATTGGATCACTGGTTTCTAATTGCAGTATTTCCAGCACTTAACATTTGATTACTCCTTTTTTAAATTAATTTTTTTTTGTTTAATTCTAACTGTCGTAGAATACACACAACATAAATTTTACCATCTTAATCATTTTTCAAGTGACAGTTCAGTAGTATTAAGTATATTCACATTGTTGTGCAATCAACCTTCAGAAATTTTTCATCCTGCAAAACTAAAATTCTACACCCATTAAACAACAACATCCCATTTCCCTCTTCCCCTTAGCCACTGGAAACCACCATTTTACTTCTTTCTATGAATTGAACTATTCTTTATAAATTTTGAATATTAGCCCCTTATCAGATATGTGATTTGCAAATATTTTCTCCCATTCAGTAGGTTGATTTTTCATTTTGGTGATGTTTTCCTTTTTCCGTACAGAAGCTTTTTAGTTAATTTAGTACCACTTGTTTATTTTTGTTCTTTTAACCTTTGCTATTGGTGTCAAATCCAAAAATAATTATTGCCAAGACCAATGTCAAGGAGCTTGCCATCTATGTTTTCTTCTGCAATTTTCTGATTTCAAGTCTTACACTCATATTTTAACCCATTTTGGGTTAATTTCTGTGTGTGATGTAGGATAGTAGTCCAGTTTCATTCTTTTGCCTGTGGCTGTCCCATTTTCCCAGCACCATATTTTGAAAAGACTGTCCTTTCCCCATTGTGTATTCTTGGATCCTCTGTCATAAATTGACCATATACGTGTGGGTTTATTTCTGGGATCTCTGTTCCATTCCATTGATCTCTGTGTGTGTTTTTATGCCAATACCATGTTGTTTTGACTAGTATAACTTTGTAATATTGTTCAAAATCAGGGAGATTGATGCTTCTAGTTTTGGTCTTCTTTCCAAAGATTGCTTTAGCTCTTCAGGGTCATTTATGGTTCCATACAAATTTTGTAATTTTTTGTTCTATTTCTGTGAAAATGCTGGGAATTTTGAAAAGGATTGCATTCAGTTTGAAGATTGCTTTGGGTAGTATGGATATTTTAACTATATTAATTCTTCTAATCCATGACCATGAAATGTCTTTCCATTTATTTGTGTTTTCTTCAATTTCTTTCATTAATATCTTGTAGTTTTCAATATACAGGTCTTTCACCTTCTTGGTCAAATTTATTCCTAGGTATTTTATTCTTTTTTATGCAATTATAAATAGGATTATCTTCTTAATTTCTCTTTCTGATAGTTCATTATTAGTGTATAGAAAATGCAACAGATTTTTTGTGTATAATTTTGTATTCTGCAACTTTGCTGAATTCATTTTTTAGTTTTAACAGTTTTTTGATGGGATTCGTAGGGTTTTCTACACATAAGATTGTATCATCTGCAAATAGATGTAATATTATCTCCTCCTTTCTAATTTGGATGTCTTTTATTCTTTTTCTTGCCTAATTATTCTGGCTAGGACTTCCAGTAATATGTTGAATAGAAGTGGTGAGAATGGGCACCCTTGCCTTGTTCCAGATATTAGAGGAATAACTTTCAGCTTTTCACCATTGAGTATGATGTTAACTGTGGGCTTGTTATATATGGCGTTTATTATGTCAAAGTATGTTCACTCTATACCTGCTCTGTTGAAAGCTTTCATCATGAAAGGGTGTTGAATTTTGTCACATACTTTCTCTGTATCGATTAAAATGATCATATGATTTTTTTCCCTTCGTTTTGTTACTTTGGTGTTTTTCATTCATTGATTTTCTTTTCTTTTCCTTTCTTTTTTTTTTTTTTTTGAGTAAAGGTAGATTTATTTAGAGAGATACATACTGCATAGAGTATAAGGTAAGAGAAAAGAAAAATGTGTGGGTGTTGGATTCTCAGGTTAAAGTAAAACTAGGTACACACTCCATAGGTAGAGTGTGGGCCATATCTGAAAAGGAGGGGGTGAAATAGAGCCCATTGATTTTCATATATCGAACAATTTTTGCATCACTGGAAAAAATACCACTTGGTCATGACATATAATCTTATTAATGTGCTGTTTAATTCTGTTTGCTAGTATTTCATTGAGGATTTTTGCAACAATATTTATTAGGGATGTTAGTATGTAATTTTCTTTTTTAGAAGCATGTTTATCTAGCTTTGGTATGAGGGTCATTCTGGCCACAAAGAGTGAGTTGAGAAATGTTCCTTTGTCTTCAAATTTCTGGAAGAATGTATGAGGAGTTGGTATTTTTCCCTTAACCACCATGCTATGTGTTAGCTTGTAATGTTATTCTTCGTCACTTGGCTTATCAAACTTTGTCTCTGCTCTCCTGTGTTTCTGACTTAATTTGCTGCAACTGCATTACCTATATCTGATTGTAGTAATCCCAGCACCTAACATCTGATCACTCTTTTGGCATGGTGATTTCATTCACAAAATCCAAATCTCACTCTTATTGTAAGGAGTTCGTTCTGTCTGAACCCAAATTGAAAGAGTAATTGATAAAGTTGGAAAGGAAGAAGCAGTGGTTCTTCATCTATCAGATTTACTGTGCCCTTTTAAAATATTTTTAACATCCTTTTTGTTCCTCTGAAATGAAATTCATAGGTAAAATATCTACACTTATACTTTAAAAAATTAATATGTAAGGGTAAATAAAAGTACTAATTTATAATAACATGAATTTCAATGTGTGAATTCTAGGTCAAACTTCACTGGGAATCATAACAAAGAAATAGAGGCTTGCATCCATATATAGAATTAAAATAAATATGAAAGCTACAAATACAGGCTGATACAAAAGCAGGTTTATTGTACTGGCACTATACACTATTAGCAACAGTGCATTACTAGTTGGTACTGTGGTGTTTCAGAACGGTGAAATTTGATTGCAGAAATTCTTTAGAACATTTTCCTCTCATTTACATAATATTTGCATTCTTGGAAATTTCAATAAACAATTAAACTTGGTTAAAAGATACTTTTTGTTTATATTTTAAATACAGTAATTTTCTAAGCTCAAATAGTTATAGTTTTTTTTTTTTAACCTGTGTGAATGTTCCATGGGATCGTCAAAATTTATGCAGGATTGGGCCAGTTCTTCAATGTGTGTACTGTCCACTGCACTGTAGGATGGTATGGCATCCCTTAGCACCCTTTGCTAAATACAGTCAGTCCTCCCTCCCAGTCATTGTTACAACCAAAAATGCCTTCACAAATTTCTAAATGCCACATATGAGGCAGTAATTACCCTCACTGAGAACTACTGGGATAAAGTGATGAACAGAAGAAATTTGCTGATAGACTCTTGATGAGGGGAGATAAAGAAATAAAAGTTATGTTGAGGAATATTCTGATACCTGCTTTCCAGGTGTAAGGGTTAAGTAAAGAAAAAAAAAGTAACTTCTTTTGGAGGAGGGTATAGCTCAGTGGTAGAGTGCATGCACGAGGTCCTGGGTTCAATCCCCAGTATCTCCATTTAAAAAAAAAGTAACTTCCTTTAATTAATTAGCTAATTAATTCATTTGTTTATAGCAGCCACAGTCTATAAGGCATTTTCACATATCTTACATGTCTCCTGTGAACTTAGCATCTCATTATTTTATAGATGAGTCAGGGCAGATCAGAATTTTTAAGTGAGTTACTAAAAGTCATTTTAATGAAAGCTAGAGTTGTCATCCAGATATGGTTTCAAACCCAGTATTTTTTCCAGTATATCATAGCAATACTAAGATGAAGGCAGAGAAAAAAGTTTTAAGAGAAAAATCTGAGACTTACAGAAAAGCTGGAATTAACAGAACTTTGATTAGACAGATTTGTAGTGACTGTCACTGATACTGTGGGAAGAAAGGTGATCAAAACTTATTGTCAAACTGAGGATTTATTGGGGTGGGTATAGCTCGGTGGCAGAGAGCATGCTTAGCATGCACAAGGTTCTGGCTTCAATCCCCAGTACCTCCCCTAAACCAACAACATCAACAACAAACTGAGGATTTATTAATATATTTCCCCCTTCTTATTCTTATAGGGCCTTAATATGGAGCTGAGTGACATAATGCACAATGTGCAGCGGATATTAAATCGCTATACTGTTGATGAGCATGTGCACTCTGGAAGGAAGATATTCCTTGAAGAACATAAGAAACGGAGAACAAGTTTGCTGGAGAAACTAGCTGCTTATATTAAGTCTGCTGATATTAAAGACAAGACTCTTGCCGACTTCCTGGCCTGGTTGGAAGAATGGCGTAAGTTTCCAGAAGTGGCTTAAAGTTATTAGAAAAGCTAGAGAACAGAAATTTGAAAGATTATAAGTAAATTTATAAGTAAATTTGAAAGATTAGAAGAAGACTAAAGAAGAAAAGACTAAGGAACCGTTGTTCTCTGTTCCAGTAAGAATAAAATAAGGAATATAAAAACTTGCTCACTCAGTATCAGCTTTTCTGGCCTCCTTGCTTTTCTTCAAGCATGCCAGCACGCTCCTCCTAGTGTCTTTATGCTTCCTATTCCCTTCCCTGGAACATTTCCCACCAGGTAGCCAAATGGCTCATTCTCTGCTTGTATCTCACTTTTAAATGAGATATTCTCTGACTATCCCCATTCTCTACCCCTGGCATTGTTCATTATTCTTTAGTCTTCTTTATTTTTGTCTATAACATTTCTTACCATCTGACATACTATATAATTAATGATTTTTATTTTTTATTTTTTATTTTTTGTCTATCTCCTTTCACTAGAATGTAAAAGCATGAAGTCAGGGAATTTGCTATATCTTTAGAGGAGACACTGGTTGAATCAAAGAATGAATAAGCTAAGAACACAAAAAAGAAATTTCATTTAGTTACAAGAAATCTCATGTAATAGGGATTATAAAATACTAGCTAACCTACCAAAGGAATTAACTGGTGTTTAGATCCCCAATATTAAAACACATGTTTTAGGTATCTACTTTCCTAAAGTCAGGAAACTAAACCAAATAGACACCTTTTAACCAGATTCATGTTTTCATGTCCAAGACTTACTATTCAGCCTTCTATTCCAAGTCTCTTCTTTTTTTCATTTCTTCATAGAGAAAAGCCTCAGAATAACAATAAGTATGAGATACCTCTATTTCCTAATACTACAATATTGAGTTGTTAGCCAATATTATAAGTCTATATGGTTATAATTATTTTTCTGCACAAAAGTAATTTTTTTTTACCCCTCTTCAAGATGCCATTCTGTCTGGGATGACTGCAATCAATACTGATGAACACTACCACTGGACAGCACAAATGGAGATGTTACCAGAAACATTCAAATCTATTGAGAACAGTGTTAAGATACTGAGCAGGATTAGTACATCTATGCTTGAAGAAAAGAGGAAACAAAAGAAAACAACAGGTAAGTGCTTTAAGACATTGGAAATAGATTTAACTTTTTCTAAAAAAGAGATTTATTGAGTGATAATTTATGTACCATAAAGTTCACCCACATTAATTGTACAATTCAGTGACTTTTAGTAAATTTAGAGTTGTGGAACTGTCACCACAATCTAATTTTAGAACATTTTTATCACCCCCAAAATATCCCTTCAGGCCCACCTGCAGTCAATCTTCATTCCTACCCTCAGACAACCACTAATCTATTTTCTGCCTCAATAGATTTGCCTTTCCTGAATATTTCATAAAATGGAATTATATTTATTTTATGTAGCCTTTTATGTCGGTTATGTCTGTTTTCTTTCATTTAGCATGATGCTTTTGAAGTTCATACATGTTATAGGATTTATCAGTAGCTTCTTCCTTTCTATTGCCAATTGTACACCATTGTTTGCATATACCAAACTTTGTTTACCCACTGAGCAGTTCATGGACATTCGGATTGGTCCCACTTTTTGGCTTTTATAAATAATGCTGCTATCAACACACACATATAAGTTTTTGTGTGGACATAAGATTTTCATGTCTTTTTGGTAGATACCTACTAGTAGAATTTCTACGTCATTTTTGTCTATTGCTGGTAAACTTGTGTTTAGCTCTTTAAGAAATTCTTAACTGATTTCCCAAATGACAGCACCATTTCACATTTCCATCAATGTATTAGGGTTTCAGTTTCTTTACATCCTTGGTAACACTTGTTATTGTCTTTTTTATTACAGCCTTTCTAATAGGTGTGAGGTGGTATTGCATTTGGTTTTAATTTGCATTTCCCATGACTAATGCTGTTGAGCACTTTTTCGTGTGCTTATTTGTCACCCCTATATCTTCTATTCAAATACTTACCTATTTTTATGATTGAGTTTTAAGAGTATCCTTATATATCCTGGATACAAGTCCTTTATCAGAAAAGTGATTTGCAAATATTTTCTCCCAGTGCGTGGCTTGCCTTTCCATTTTCTTAATGGTGCCTCGAAGCCCCAGAGTGTTTAATTTTGATGAAGCTCAATCAATTTATCATTTTTTTCCTTATATTGATCATGGTTTTAGTGTTGTATTAAGCATGTGATTTGGGGGGAGGGTATAGCTCAAGTGGTAGAGCCACATGCTTAGCATGTGGGAGATCCTGGGTTCAATCCTCAGTATTACCTCTAAGAATAAATAAATAAATAAATAAACCTAATTATCTCCCCCTACCGAAAAAAAAGAAAAGAAAAAAAGAACATGTATCAGTCAGGGTTCAACCATGGAAGCAGAACCAGGAGATTATATGTTATCTCTCTCTCCAATCTATCTATTTATCACACTGCAATTGAGGAACAATCCTTTGTATTTTTTAAATCCTTTTAAATTTATTAGGACTTGTTTTATAGCCTAGCATATGATCTATTCTAGACAGTGTTTCATGTGCTCTTGAAAAGAATACTCTGTTGTTGGGTGGAGTGTTCTCCAGTTGGTATATATTGTTGTTCAAATCTTCTACATATATCTTTACTGATTTTCTATCTAATTGTTCTATCCATTATTGAGAGTGGGATATTGAACTCTTCAACTATTATTGTTACTTTTCTCTTTAATTCTGTCAGGTTTTTTTTTTAACATTTTTTTAATTGAGTTATAGTCATTTTACAATGTTATGTAAAATTCCAGGGTAGAGCACAATTTTTCAGTTATACATGAACATACATACATTCATTGTCACATTCTCTTTCGCTGTGAGCCACCACAAGATCCTGTATATATTTCCCTGTGCTACACAGTGCAATCTTGTTTATCTACTCTACATTTTGAAATCCCAGTCTGTCCCTTCCCACCCCCCATCCCCTGGCAACCACAAGTTTGTATTCTATGTCTATGAGTCTGTTTCTGTTTTGTATTTATGTTTTGTTTTGTTTTGTTTTGTTTTGTTTTGTTTTGTTTAGATTCCACATATGAGCGATCTCATATGGTATTTTTCTTTCTCTTTCTGGCTTACTTCACTTAGAATGACATTCTCCATTAACATCCATGTTGCTGCAAATGGTGTCATGTTGTCGGTTTTTATGGCTGAATAGTATTTCATTGTATAAATATACCACATCTTCTTTATCCAGTCATCTGTTGATGGACATTTAGGCCGTGTCCATGTCTTGGCTATTGTAAATAGTGCTGCTATGAACACTGGGGTGCAGGTGTCTTTTTGAAGTAGGGTTCCTTCTGGATATATGCCCAGGAGCGGGATTCCTGGGTCATATGGTAAGTCTATTCCTAGTCTTTTGAGGAATCGCCATACTGTTTTCCACAGTGGCTGCACCAAACTGCATTCCCACCAGCAGTGTTATTTTGTCAGTTTTTGCTTCCTGTATTTTAAGGCTCTGATGTTAGATGTACATGTGTTTATAATTGTGATAGCTTCCTGGTGAACTGACCCTTTCATCATTATAAAATGTCCCTTACTGTCTCTAAAACCATTTTTTTTTTTGCTCGTAATATCTATTTTGTCCAGTCTTAATATAGTCTTTCTAGGTCCCCTGTGGTTACTGCTTGTAAGGTTTTGGGAGAAAGATCACAGAGGTAAAGTACCATTGTCACAATATCATTTCAAGGATACATATTATCAAACGATTTATGACTTGATGTTGACCTTGATCACTTAGCTAAAATAGTGCTTGTCAGGTTTCTTCACTGCAAATTTACTCTTTTCCCTTATTTTGCATACTGTGCTCTTTAAAAGGAAGTCTGTATGTGCAGCCCACATTTAAGGATTGGAGAGTTATGCTCCTCCTCCTCTAGGATGGAGTACCTACATAAATTATTTGAAGTTTTTATGCACAAGAGTTTATCTATTCTCTCTCATTTATTAATTTATTCAATTATTTATTTATATCAAAATAAACTCACAGATATTTAATACTTTGGGTTATAATCCAATACTACCTTATTTTCTAGGTCAAGTTGTTCCAGCTTTGGGCATCAGGACCTCTTTCAGTTGGTTCTTGTGCCCCTTTGACATGCCTCTAGCAATGTGGTTTATTTATGTATATATTTTAGTACTTCCTTACTTTCTGGTACTTACAAGATGCTTCAAGTTCATCTTGAATATTTCCTGCCCCAGTCCTAGAATCTGCCATTTCCCCAAGAATTTCCAGTTCTTTTAATTGGAGAATACTACTAAAAGCCAAGATCCGGTTGCTAGGTGTGATCATTGCTACTGGGGTCATTTCTGTTCAGCCCTCTCATCTGACAGAGCAATAAATAAATAAATAAATAAATAAATAAATAAATAAATAAATAAATAAATGTGTACTAACCCATGAATATATACATATCTCAAAGTATATGTAAAATCATCTATAACTATGTTAAATTAAACATGAGTACTTCTTGATGTCTCTAATGCTAATCCATTATCACATGGATCATTCTAGCCATAATAAATTTCTACACAAAGAGAAATCTGTTCCTACCTTCTACCATTCATTTACTTAATTGCTCAGTTCCAGTATACACGTATAGCAGTATCAGAATTATTAACCCATATCCCTATGGGAAATAATTTATGAACTGGAGTACATTCCTCATATGTAGTTCCTTTTGCCTTCATTCTTACAGAATCCTTTCATTTCCAGTTACTTGGGTCAGCAACACTCTTCCCCCTCTCCCCTCACTCCCACCATTTCTTTCAGTGAGGTTGTGTCATATATTTCTAACACAGTTAGATTCTCTTTTCATAGACTGAATTCCTCCCTAGGCTCCTTTGACCTCCTAGATGGTTATTTTTAAAAATTTGCCTACCTCAAGTTTCGCTCTTTGTACTGTAGAGTTCTGTGGGGTTTGACAAATGTATATTGTCCGTATCCACCATTACAGTATCATATGGAATAGTTTTTCCATCCTAAGAATCTCCTGAGTTTCATCCTTCCCCTCTTTCCCCAAGACTCTGGCAACTACTGCTTTTTTAGTGTCCCTGTAGTTTTGACTTATCAAGAATGTCATGTAATTGGAATTATGTAGTATATAGCTTTTTCAGACTAGTTTCTATCTCTTAGCAATACATGTTTAAGTTTTCTCTGTGTCTTTTTGTGGCTTAATAGCTTAATTTCTTTTTACTGCTGAATACTATTTCATTGTACAGATGTACCAGAGTTTGTTTATCCACCTATTAAAGGATATTTTGGCTGCTTCCAGGTTTTGGTAATTAAGAATAAAGCTACTGTAAACATTCTCATGCAAGTTTTTTTTGTGTGGACATAACTGAGTAAGTATCTAGAAGCATGATTACTGGATCATATGATAAGACTACATTACTCTTTAAGTAATTTTGTAAGAAACTGCCAAACTGTCTTCTCAAGTATTGGTACCATTTTTCATTCTCACCAGCAATAAACAAGAATTCCTGTTGCTCCATATCCTTGCTAGCATTTGCTATTGTCTGTTTTTTGTTTGTTTGTTTGTTTTGGGCGGTTGGCTGTTTTAATGAGTGTGTAACAGTATCTCATTGAAATTTCAATTCGCTAATGACAAGTAATATTGAGCATCTTCTCATATGCTTACTTGCCATTAGTATATATTATTTCTTACCTTCATTTTTAAAAAAAACAAGGGTTGTAGATGCATGCCACTTCGAAAAGGGCATTATTTCAGGGAATGAATGTGATAGACATTCTGTAACACATTTAGAGAAGTGTTTAAAAACACAGTATCAACTATGGATATGTGAATGTTCACTGCAAGCTACTTTTTGACCGGAGTGTTATTTCAGTAAACAGATGTGATAGCTCTCCTATAATACATATAGGGAAGTGTTTAAAAACACATGAAGTAAGGATCGTTATGAGAGTTGTACATGCATGCTACTTTGAGAAGAGTGTTATTTTAGGGAATGGATGTCTTACCTTCACTTTTGGAAGAATAGCTTTGCTGGATATAGAATTCTTGGTGAGCAATATTATTCTTTCAGCACTTTGAATATATAATCCCACTGCATTCTACCTCCATTGTTTCCGCTAAGAAGTGTCTTGTTAAATTTTCTGTGGTTCCCCTGTTCTTAATGAGTCTTCTTAATTGTGATGAGTCATTTTTCTCTTTTTGCTTTAAAGATTCTCACTTTGTCTTGCTTTCAACAGTTTGACTATGATGTTCTTTCTAGATATGGATCTTTTTGTCTTTATCCTACTTAGAATTTGCTGAGCTTCTTGAATGTGTAGATGAATGTTTTTCATGAAATTTGGGATGATTTGGCCATTATTTCTTCAAATATTTTAATGCCCCTCCCCTTCTTCTGGGACTTCTATTGCTTGTACACTGGAACATTGCTTGATGGTGTCCCACAATTCTCTGAAGCTTTGTTCATTTTTCTTTTTTCTTTTTCCTTCCTGTTCTTCAGATAAGACAATATCTTGTAATCTAACATCAAGTTAGCTGCTTATTTCCTTCTGTCATTTCAAATATGCTGTTGAGTGAATTTTTTGTTTCAGTTGTTATACTACTCAACTCTAATTTTTCCACTTGGTTTTCTAATTTCCATCTCTTTATTGATATGTTCTATTTATAGTAATTGTTATACTTTCCTTTTATTTAAAATATAGTTTCTTTTAGTTCTTTGAACATATTTATAATTGCTTCTTTGGATGTCATTTTTTTCTGGTAAGTCCAACATCTTGCCCACCTCCTTGCCCAAGTCCCTGAGACAATTTCTATTGACTGCTTTTTCCTCCTTTGTATGGGTCACATTTTTCTGATTCTTTGCATGCTGCTTTTATGTTGAAAACCAGACATTTTAGATAATATATTGTAGCAACTCTGGATTTTGATTTTCCTTGCAACCTCCAGAGTTTGTTTTTATTGCCTTTTTGGTTTGTTTTCTTAGTGACTTGCCTGGACTAACTGGGTGGAGTCTGTATTCCCCACAGTGAGCAGCTACTGATATCTCTGCTCAGTTTTTCCTTCTTTTTTTCTTTTCATTTTTCTTTTTAAAACCAAATTTTACTTGTTTTTGCTTTTTTTTTAGGGGGCAGAGGTAATTAGGTTTCTTTATGTATTTTTTATTTATTTTTGTTTGTTTGTTTGCTTGTTTTTTTCATTCTCTTTTTTAAATTAATTTTTTATTTTACTTTAATTTTTAGTGGAGGTACTGGGGATTGAACCCAGGACCTTGTGCATGCTAAGCACGCACTCTATTGCTGAGTTATACCCTCCCCCTTTAAACCCAAATTCTAGGGGTTACCTTTGGGTCAGCATAGCTTAGTGGTCAGTCAATGATTAGCTAATCATTAATTAATCCAGTAAGGTTTCTACTCTTTGGTAATGGATCTGTGTATGGGTTAAGGAAATACTGTTTAAGTATTACTTTGCTCCAGATCAAATCAACCCCCTCAGGCAGTAGAGCTGTCAGCCCTCACAGCTTGCCTCACCCTGATAGAACTAGCAGGCCATAGGGCTGGAGAATTGGAGATGAAAGTAGCTCCAGGCTAAAAGATCATAGACTTCCATTGTTCTTACTGAGGTTCAGTACTTTTTCTCGAATAAATTATTCTTAATTTATTGCATGCTTTTGGTCAGTTTCCAAGTCCTAAAATGGTTGTTCTTGTCAGTTTTGTTCAGTTTTGCCATTGCTTTTTTAGGAAAAAATTGCTGAGTTTCTCATTCAGCTCTTTTGGAAATCCCTTCAAATGTCTGACTTCTGTCTGTTCTTTTGTGATCCTTTTGAAAGAACCAAGTTTAGCTTTGATGTAGAAAAAGGAGAAAAGAAAGATAGAAACCCAAGAAATAAAATGGAAAGCACCAAACATAAGCAAAACCCAAGGAAAGTTTTGGCTTACATTACATCTAATCCCAAAATTGTAACTGAAAGTAAGCTGAAGGCACAGCTGAGTTCTCCTAAACTCTGGAAGAAGTTCTAGCTGATTGTGGAAAAAGAGTCATTCTTTTAAAAATAATACTATTTATTTTGGGGCCAAAGTTTCCTCATGAATCTTTACCCTATGTCTACCTGTTAATTTAGGCTAAATTCCTTAGGCTTAGCCATAGACAGAGCACAACACAAAAGAAGAAATGCAATCTCATTATTTTATGGTTTTGTTTTTTTTTTGTATCTTCTAGCATTTAGAGGTTCTCTATGGAAATCCTGGAAAGAAAGAGTTATAAAGCGACCTGCAGCAGCTCATGCTTTAAGACCAGATCAGATGATTAGTGATGAATTTGCAACAAATACAAAGGTTTCAGAAATCCAAGATATGCTACAGGAACTCATAGGTACTGCAATGTTCAATAAATTGGAAAACAATGCTATTAAATATATATCAGCAACAATAAGAAACCTTTCTAAAGCTTTGAGTACACTAAAGGATGAAGTAAAATTTATTAACCTCCAAAGTGCCAATATGTACATAAATGAGACAAGTGAAGGAGAAAAAGAGATTTCCCTGAAGATAGTACAAGATCTCAGTGAAAAAAATGAAATGCTTCAGCAGAAGCTTCAAGAAGCTGAAGAAAAATATGAACAACTCATTCAATCCAAAGGTGTAGAACACCAAGCATTGCCCACATCAACGTTGGAAGTGTTATCTGAGCCTTCTCCACAATCATCCATGGCCGTTAGCCAAGCTCACATAGAAGACAGTATAGACAACATTTTATCCAAAGAATTTAAAAACACTCCAGATGAGGTCCAAAGAAAAGGGACCAAACTCTTGGGGATCAAGTGGGACTCAGCTATTTCATATATAGATCCAGCAGAAATGATTTCAGATTTAACTGACCAGCAATACTCTTTACCTGAAAAAAAACAGAAAAAGTCTTCTGAAGATATCACTGAAGATAAGATATCAGAGAAGAAAGGTGGTGCCTATGAGAAAGATGAGACTAATCAGTATCAATCACAGAAAGGAAAGCATGTGAAAGGTCCACCTGTCCCCAAAACATCTGAATCAAGTTCAAATGATGATAAAGGTAAACACAAAGTTGCAGGGACCAAACTTGATCACCACTTTGAGTTACCAGCACTGGAAGAGAAGAGAAAAGAAATAAAATCTTTTTCTGAAGCCAAATCAAAGTCATCCACTGAATCAAAAAGTCAACATGCCCTTGCTGATTTCCCTTCTACTGACACAAAGAGCCAAGGTGGCAAAAGTGGAACAAGTAGTTTATGGGAACGACTCAGGAAGGCCAAACCTGAATATTCACTTAGCAAAAGCCAAATTTCTTCGGGGAATAAAGAGGAACTTACCACTGAGTCAACAGACAAAGAGGGCAAACATAAGATGAGTAGCCTAGCAGAACCATTCAGGTTGAGCCAACTGGATTATTCCAATGAGAAACTGAAAACAAAAGGAAAGAAACACCAAACCTCTCCAGGAACCACTGCAAGCAAAGAAGAAAAAACTGAAGAGAAGGATATGTTAGTCTCCAACAAGAAAGTCAAGTCTTATGAACTTGTTAAATCACAACCTAGGACAACTAAAGAGACTTCAGACTCTACCAGAGCTCTAGGAAGTCCAGACAGCAAAAATGAACAAAATAACATAGAAGAATTTCAGAAAGCCATAATGGCATTCCTAAAAGAGAAAACTGATAACATAGGAAAGCCTTTGGATAAAAAGACTGTGCCAAAAGAGGAGTTGTTATTAAATATAGCAGAAGTTGAAAAATTAGGAATCATAAAGACAAAAATGGAGGAATATTTCCAAAAAGTGGCTGAATCTGTGACAAAAATCTTGAGAAAATACAAAGATATAAAAAATGCAGGACAAGTTGGAGAGAAACCTATGAAACAAAAAAAGGAAGTCTCATTTATGCCAGGATTGCATTTTCAGAAGCCAATTAGTGCAAAGTCGGAAATTAGTGCCTTACTTTCACATGAGAGCCTTGACCCACTAACTTACAATTTAATACAAATGATCTTGACTGAAATAGAAAGTGAAAGAGATGTTCCAGTAGCCTCAACAGTAGGGAGAGACCATAAGGAGAAGGAAAAACAAAGACAGGAGGAATATTTGCAAGAGGGTCAAAGTAAGAATTTTGGTACAATTTTCAAACACCACTTGCAAGAAGAAAGGAGCTATGAGACGATAAATCAGAATTTGGAGAAGGAAGGGAAATGGCTCCCAGTGAAGGAGGGAAAGCAAAGGCAACAGAGGCAGATACAGTGGCAAGAAGAAGAGGTGTGGAAGGAACAGCAAAAACAGAGGATGCAAAAGCAGACTAAGCCAGATGAGAAGCAAAAGCAAGGGGAAGAGGAGAGAGAAGGGCATCAGAAGCCAAAGCAGCAGCAGCTGGAAGCAGGGAAGCAAAAAATAAAAGAGCAAGGGGTGCTCTTGGAGAGGGAGAAAAGACAGCAGATGATGCAGGTTCAGGAAGTGAGACACCTGGAGCAAGAAAGCAGTTGGGAGAGAGAGGAGGAGAAGCAGAAGCCAAGGAGAAAGGTAGAGGACCATGAAAGGCAGAGTCAGAAAACAGCAAAGGATCAAACGAAGACTTCTGAAGAGCTAGAACAGTTTCTCAGTCAAACTTCAGTGACATTGCCTCCCACGTGGAAGAGCATAACAAAAGATGCATTCCAGTTACAGCAAACAAAAAAGTTCAAAAGGAATCTTAAGAAATTAGAGATTCTTGAGGAAGGACAGCACCCCATACCAATCACTCCTCCCACTTTCACAGATTCTTCCTCACCCAGGGTCTTTTCTATTTCTGGACAGTCTCCCACAAAGTCCATCACTCTTACCCCTCAGCAGGCTCAGGCAATAGAAATTGATCTCACCCCTGAGGAGACCCAGACACTGGGAATCGCTCCTACCTCTCATCACTTTCAGGCATTGGAGGAAACCCCTACTTCTAAGATGTCCCAGGGTTTGGAAGCAGCCCACATACTTGAGCAGGCACAGGCAGTGAGGACTCTTCTCATTCTTGACCAGATCCTTAAATCGAAGACCCCTTTCAAACTTCAGCAGGAACAGGTATTAGAGGCATCTCTCACTCCAGAACAAGCCCAGGTACTGAGGATCCCAATTACCCCTGAGCAGGCCAAGGCAGAGGGGACCACTGTCACACCTGAGCAGGCCTACGCTCAAAGCATCACCCTCACCCCCCAGCAGGCCCAGGCACTGGGGGTCACACTCACCCCTGAGCAGGCCCAGGCTCAAAGCATCACCCTCACCCCTCAGCAGGCCCAGGCATTGGGGGTCACCCTCACCCCTCAGCAGGCCCAGGCACTGGGGGTCACACTCACCCCTGAGCAGGCCCAGGCTCAAAGCATCACTCTCACCCCTCAGCAGGCCCAGGCATTGGGGGTCACCCTCACCCCTCAGCAGGCCCAGGCACAGGGGGTCACTCTCATCCCTCAGCAGGCCCAGGCTCAAGGCATTACCCTCACCCCTCAGCAGGCCCAGGCACTGGGGATCACACTCACCCCTCAGCAGGCCCAGGCACTGGGGGTCACTCTCATCCCTGAGCAGGCCCAGGCTCAAGACATCACCCTCACCCCTCAGGAGGCCCAGGCACTTGGGGTTACACTCACTCCTCAGCAGGCCCAGGCATTGGGGGTCACACTTACCCCTGAGCAGCCCCAGGCTCAAGGCATCACCCTCACCCCTCAGGAGGCCCAGACACTGGGGGTCACACTCACCCCGGAGCAGGCCCAGGCTCAAAGAGTCACCCGTACCCCTCAGCAGGCCCAGGCACTGGGGGTCACACTCACCCCTGAGCAGGCCCAGGCTCAAAGCATCTCCCTCACCCCTCAGCCGGCCCAGGCACTGGGGGTCACTCTCACCCCTCAACAGGCCCAGGGTTTGGGGGTCCCTTTCACTTTAGAACAGGCTCAAGTATTGCAGGTTTCTCTCTCTCCAGAACAGTTTGGAGAATTAGGGGCCCCTCTCCTCTCAGATAAAGTCTATGACTTAGAATCTCCCCATACCCCAGAACAAATCCAACTTTTGGGAACCCCGTTCACCCCAGGACAGGCCCGTTCCATGGGTATTACCCTTATGTCTGAGCAGGGTCTAAAATCTAGACCTTCTCTCATTAATGAGCAGCCCTCACGATGGTTGGTTGGTCCTCCTTCAGGATATACCCTGGGAGTTGAGGTCTTTTCCATTGCTGATAAATCTGTAACAGCAAGTGCTCCTCACATTCCTAAGCAGTCTCCTGCATCACCTGCTCCTGTTGCTGAGAAGTCCCCTATATTTGAGGTCTCTTCTACTCCTCTGCAGATATCAAGGTCTCCTCTTACACAAGCCCCCCTTGCCCCTGGGAAATCTGTAGGAATGAGGATTCCTTCAGACCCTGGGAAGCTCCTGGCACCACAGACTTTTCCTTCCTCTAGACAGACCCCAGTTTCTCAGGGTCAATCCACCTCTGTTCAGCTCCCAACACCAGTTCACAGCCTAATATCTGGGTTTCCTCCCATTCCAGGGCAGCCCCTTGCACTGGAGGCCCTTCTTAGTTCTAGGCAGTTTCTCATATCTAAGGACTCTCTTCTGATTTCCCAGTCACCTCAGATATCGAAGCTCCCTGTTGTCCCCAGACAGTCCCTTATATCTGGAGTCCTACCCACCTCTGCACAGATTCCCAGTGTCTGGGCTCCTCTCTCTCCAGGGAAGCCCTTGGTTCCTGGGGCCTCTTCCATCCCTGGAGGGCTCTTGGAATCTAGACCCTTAACCCTCTCTGAGCAGCCTCAGGTATTCCAGACCCCTGCCACCCATGAGCAATCTCCCTATCTACAAGCCCCTTTTACCCTTAGGCAGCATCTGGCACCAGCGACCCTTCCTGGGCAAGCTTCCTCACTATGGATCCCTCCTACCCCTGGGTCTTCCCCAACACTATGGGTGCCCTCAATCCCCGCAAAACCCCAGAAAGATTTATCCTCTTCTGTCTCTAAGAAAAGTAAGGGAAGACTGCCAATTATTTCTTCTCTGAAGTCTAAATCAGCATTGGTCCATCCCAGTGCTCCAAATTTCAAGGTACCTCAAGCCCCTTTCACCACTAAGAAGTTCCCAATATCAGAGGTCTCTGACACTTATAAAGAAATCCAGATACCCCAAGATCCTTTTGCCATGGAACAACATAGAACATTTCAGTCTTGTCTCACTGATTACAGGACACCAGTATCACAAACCCCTGATAAGGGGGAACTTCCCACTCTCATGAAGCCTGTAACATCACTACCTTCTCTTACTATTCAACTACCCAAGACATCTCAGAGCTCACTTTCTGAATGGGACCAGAAAACCCGATTCCCTCCCATAGATAAGTCCTGGATTCTGACTTCAGTTTCAGGTACCAAGAAACCCAAGATTATGGCACCCACTTCCTATCCTCAAGAGCTCAAAGAGAAGTATTTTGTTGATGTGGAGGCTCAACGGAAGAACCTGATTCTCTTAAGTCAGGCCACAAAAGCTTCTGGACTCCCTTCACAACTACATACAATGGCTAGGAATCTCATAATTGAGACCCTTCATACGGACGCAGTTCGGCTAAGATACCTATTCCGCAAGTACATTGCCTATAGGCTGATCCAGCGTGCAAGGTAGATGTAAATATTGTGTGTCCAGTTTTCTGGTTTAGTCCTAATTTCAAATATCCTCCCTATTGATCTATAAGTATATAGATATTTGTCAGATCAGATGTTCTAAAAGATTCTTTTATAGATATATATGGGATGGAAGCATATTTAAGATAGCAAAGGAGATAATACTTTTTAGGAAATAAGAAATGTCATGTAACATGTTCCATTATAATCTATTTATATCTCTAGGAGAGATGCTAAGGTATATTTTGTTGATCATGGTTGATCTCCAAAATATCAACTTCAAAAGTTTAGAAATGCTTCCCGTTAATCTGAATTATTTTCACCTTCTTGGGTTCACCAGAAGATCTATGACTCTTAAAGTAGGAGATGCCAGGTTTATTATGTACCAGGTGTTGCTATTGCAGCCTTGCTGCTAGAGTGACCTGGAGGAAACAGGTTCTAGTTCTGATTTTTTAAGATTGTAAATATCAGAAATTGGTCAGGGAAATGGCCAATTAGCCTACCATTCTTAGCGTTTGTGTTTGAGGTTACCAACTTGTTATTTTGGGAAATTTTTAAATTGTGTTATTTTTTAACGTAGAATTTTTTTTCTTTTTTTCTAATAGTTGATATACAATATTGTGTTAGATTATTTTTTTAACCTAAAATTACAAGATGCCAAACTAAGACCTATGATAGAAAAGATTATCATTAATTATAGGAATAATTTATGTCATTAACTCAACAAGTATTTATTGAACGTACACTATGCAGCACGCATTGTTCCAGGTGCTAGGGATACAGCAGTAAATAAAGTACCCTGTTCTCATGAAATTTACATTTTTGAGGACTGAATTCATTTGGAAACTGAGGACTGGAACAACAAGGTGCAAAAGAAAGACTTATCCAAGATCTAGTTCCAAATTTTCATTTCAAAGCTTAAGTAATCTAATTGTTGAAAAATGTTCTGCTCTATACCTGTCTTTAATTTTCTCTTTCCAGACTGAAAGGTCGCAGTCTTTTAAATCTATTCTCACATATAAACACTTTCTTCTACTTGAGCATTTTAAATAACATGTTTCTGGTCATTCTCCAGTTCCCTTATGCCTTTTCTCTTTGTTATACTTAAATTAAAAAATAAGTTACACATTCATTTGGTACAATATTTTAAACTTACGAATGGTAGAGTGAAAATCCTCCTTAATAGCCTTATTCTTGGCCATTGGGCCCCTCCCTGAGGTCTACTAATGTATGTCAATCCAGAAATATTTTCTGCATATGTAGAAAGGTAATATTCTCTTTTATCCCCACTTTAAATAAAGTTATGATGTTTGTTTTTTTCCATAACAAGTTAGATATTAGGTATTAGATAACTTAGGTATTAGTATATAAAGAGCCTTCTCATTCATTTCATAGCTTCATAGTACTCCAAAGTCTGGATTTATCAGAATTTACTTAACCTCTGATGGACATTTATACTGTTTTCAAAATTTTGGATTATAAAAATATACTTCAATGAACAATGTGTACAATACATTTGTGTGCATGTATGTATGTGTGTTCCTAGAAGTAGAATTTCTAGATCGAGGGTAAGCATTTTGTAATTATGATACAAAAATGTCAAATTGTTCTCTAAAGAGGTCGTAACAATTTATATATATTGATCAGCATTATAAAAGAGCATTTCCCCACATCAAGACTAACATGAAATATTATTTTTTTGTTCATTGCCAATGTAATAAATAAAATATGGCATTTCAGTGCTATTATTTGCATTACTTTTATTGTTGGTTAGGTTAAGTATCTTCACATTCTTAAGAGCTTTCATTTTCTGTGAAGATTCTACTCAAATATTTTGCCCATTTTTCAAGTGGGTTGTCAAGTTGCTTTTTTAATTGATTTGTGGGACCTGTTGAAATATTTGGAAAGTTAGCCCCTCAACTGTGTTATAAATTGTCAAACTTCCTCCACTTGTGTTTTGACTCTGCTTTTGGTACATTTTGCTTTCTAGAAAATTTTGATTTTTATGTGTTTATATTAATATTCTTAATAATGTTTTGTGCCTTATTTAGGAAGGCCCTCTCCACTCTGAGAAATATTAAACAATTATTTTTAGGTTTCTTTTAGTATTTTTATGATTGGTTATTATTTTTTACTTGTTTCATATTTATATCTTTGATTCACAGCTTTCTCTTGTAAGATATTCTTGTGATTTCTTCTTTCTCCCACATGATTGCACAGTTTTTTACAAAATAACCTACTTTTCCCCCACTAATTGGAATGTGTGTCCTGCAGGAGCGTTTTAAAGTTTTCATCTAGATCTTGCATATTCTTCCATAAGTGTATGATCTGGTAGTTTCCATTTTTGTTGTTGCTGTAACCATTGTAAATGGACTCTTTTCTCCTATGATATCTTCTAAGTGGTTCTTATTTGTACAAATGAAGGCTAGATTTCTCTATATAATTTTTTATGTAGCCATCTTACAGTATTCAAAAGCATGTGAAAGTTTTTCAGTTGATATTGAGCTCCAACTATATAATCAATATTACCTGCAAATAATGATTTTTTACATCTAGATTTTCTAGTTTTTAAACATCTCATTTCTGTCTCTTGACTACCTGAATTGGTTAGTAGCTTCAGAACTATGTTAAAAAATATTGATGGCCTCAAGGCCATCTTTGTTCATTTCACTCTCCCTGAGTAACAGCTAGTAGTGCCTTTCTATGGACCCATGTTTTTTTTTTAGGAAAAGTTCATCTTCAAGAACATTTAAAAACATTGTTTAGGGAATTCCTCACAATTATGTGGATTCCCCATGTGCACATAATAAAGTTTATTTTCTCCTATTAAAAAAAAAGATTATTTATATTTATATTCTCCTTTCTGAAAAAGTCATAAAACATCTCTAACTTCAGTCAATTTCATTTTTAGGGGGACTTATTTTCTCCACTCCTGTGGAGAAATGTTAAGTCCTTCTTTCATTAATTATTAAAATATAAATATAAATTGACTAGAAATATAGTGTGATAGTAGACATCTTTCTAGTATTTGTCATTTAAAAACATTGGCTTTTGGGTTGAAATTCCCATTTAGTTTTTTTGTTTGTTTCTTTTTTTCATTCAAATTCTAACTTTTTGTTTTGTTTTGAGGGGGAGGTAATTAAGTTTGTTTATTTACTTATTTATTTATTTGATGGAGGTACTGGGGATTGAACCCAGGACCTTGTGCATGCTAAGCATGCATTCTACCACTGAGCTATACCCTCCCCTTCTGTTTCATTTCTTTTTTAATCAAGAGTGGATGTTGAATTATGTTAAATTTGTTTAAATCACATTTTTTAAGTGTGATTTCAGCACTTTATTTTCATGCATATTAAAGAAAATATTTTCTCCTCAGATCTTCTAATACAATTAATTATTTTAAACTACCATTGCATTCCTTGAATTCCTGCTAATATTTTATTTAGGTTTTTTTTTTTTTTTGCATTGACATTCATTAGTAAGTTTGGATGGTCATTTACTTCTTTTGTGCTATCTTTATCAAATTTCGGTATAATTTTAAGTTTGTAACATTTTTAAAATGTGAAAGCTTATCTTTTTCTATGCTCTGGAACAGTTTAATTAAAAAATTAGCTGTTCTTTTAATGTTTGCCAGATTTCACCTCTGATATTATATGGGCTTGGTACTTTTGTGGGGGAGTTCTTTAACAACTTTCTTAATTTTTATATGTCAATTAAATTGTTTAGATTTATTGAAGATTTTGAAGACTTAAGTGACATGATCTGACCTGTTTCAGTAAAATCATTTAAAAATTGAAATATCTAAATCAACATGTTACAACAATACTTAATTTATACAATTATAACTTTAATCCTATCAAGGGTCAATTAATTCATTTTTTCCAGAAAGCTCTTCTTTAATATTTAATGTTATAATAATCAAATCACCAACAAGTATAACAGGAATTAAACATTGAAAAGTGAAAGATTTCACAATAAAAATGGTTGAGTCAAGAAGACACTAACATTACATGGGAAAGATAATATAAAGTATAATAATATAAACTATTTTTGAATAAAGAAAGTTTTGTAGAACCTCTGTAAGTAAAGATTCCATGTTTAAATGCTGAAATACAGTTTTAGAATTGTATTACCACATAATCAGTGTAATAAACCTGAGAAGTAATGATGGAGTGAATGTAAAATTAGACCAGATACTGATAATGAAACATTTCATTTCCATACACATGGGGGAAAGTCCTTAAAGATACTAAATGTTGTGGTGACTACATTGGATTCAACTTATTTAATTCATTGACTTTTTAAAATATCTACTACATGCCAGGGGCTGGGTTAGGCCCAGGGGGTGAAGGGTGGAAGGATACAAAAATGGATAAGTCATATCCTTCCCTTGAGGGCACACAAATCTACTCAGAGATAGTCACACAAACAGAGGATTATATAGTATGGTGTGGAAAGAACAACGATGGTATAATACCAACTCTGTACAAGAGGACTGAGGAGAGAGAGTTAAGTAAAGCTTCTAGGAATCCAGACCTTGGAACTATGCCTCAAAGAACTAACCAGTAAAGTCAGTAAGACAGGAAAAGGCAGAGTGTCTAGCAGAGCAGCGAAAGGAAGCAAGAAGCAGCAAAACGTGTGTGCGCATGTGTCTGGGGAAACTAGTAATTGTTTTGGGGCACCACGAACCATATTCATATAATATAGCAAATTTAATTATAAATGTTGTGTTTGTTCTGACTGCTCCACCAATTAGCCATTCCCCATCTCTCTCCCTCTCCTCGGGCCACCCTATTCCCTGAGACACAATAATATTGAAGTTAGGCCAATTAATAACCCTACAGTGGCCTCTAAGTGTTCAAGTAAAAGGAAGAGTCACACGTCTCTCATTTTAAATCACAAGCTAGAAATGAATGAGCTTAGTGAGGAAGGCATGTTGAAAGCTGAGAAAGGCTTCAAGTTAGGCCTTTTGCACCAGTTTGCTAAGTTGTGAATGCAAAGGAAGTTCTTGGAGGAAATTAAAATGCTACTCCAGTGAACATATGAATGATAAGAAAGCCAAATAGCCTTATGGCTAACACAGAGAAAGTTTAGTGGTTTGGATAGAAGATCAAACCAGCCACAACATTCCCTTAAGTGAAAGTCTATTCCAGAGCAAGGCCCTAACTCTTTTCAATTTTATGAAGGCTGAGAGAGATGAGGAAGCTGCAGAAGAAGAGCCAGAAGCTAGCAGAGCTTGGTTCATGAGATTTAAGGAAAGAAGCCTCTCCATAATACATAAGTGCAAGGCAGCAAGTGCTGATGTAGAAGCTGCAGCAAGCTATCCAGATCTAGCTAAGATTAGTAACGAAGGTAGCTACACTAAAGAACAGATTTTCACTGTAGAACAAACAGCCTTATATTGGAAGAAGATGCCATCTAGGACTTTCATAGCCAGAGAGGAGAAGTCAATGCCTGGCTCCAAAGCATCAAAGCTTCAAAGGACAGATTGACTCTCTTGTTAGGGGCTAATGCAGCTGATGACTTTAAGTCAAAACCAGTACTCATTTACCATTCCAAAAATCCTTTGGCCCTTCAGTTAAGCTTAATCTACTCTACCTGTGTTCTATCAAAGCTTAGATTGACAACATGGTTTACTAAATATTTTAGGCCTACTGTTGAGACCTACTGCTCAGAAAAAAAAGATTTCTTTCAAAATATGACTGCTCATTGACAACACACCTGGTCACCCAAGAGCTCTTATGAAGATGTACAATGAGATTCATGTTGTTTTCATGCCCAATAACACAACATCCATCCTGCAGCTCATGGATCAAGGAGTAATTGTAGCTTTCAAGATATATTATTTAAGTCTTATTATATATTTCATAAGGCTATACAGTAGCTTCCATAGATCATAATTCCCTGATAGATCTGGGCAAAGTCAATTGAAAACCTTCCGGAAAGGATTCATCATTCTAGATACATTAAAGATCATTTGTGATTCATGGAAAAAGGGCAAAATATCACCATTAACAGGAGTTTGGAAGAAGTTAACTCCAAACTTCATGGATGACTTTGAGCAGTTCAAGACTTCAGTGGAGGAAGTAACTGCAGATGTGGTAGAAATAGCAAGAGAACTAGAATTAGAAGTAGAGCCCCAAAATGTAACTGAATTACTGCAATCTTATGATGAAGCTTAAACAGATGAAGAATTGCTTCTTATGGATGAACAAAGTGGTTTCTTGAGATGGAATCTACTTCCAATGAAGATGCTAGGAAGATTGTTGGAATGACAACAAATGATTTAGAATATTACATAAACTTAGTGGATAAAGCAGTGGCAGTGTTTGAGAGGATTGACTCCAATTTTAAAAGAAGTTCTATTGTGGGTAAAATGCTATCAAACAGTACTGCATGCTACAGAGAAATCATGAAAGGCCAAGTTAGTGAATGCAAACTTCACTGTTGTCTTATTTTAAGAAATTGCCACAGCCACCCCAAACTTCAGCAACCACCATCCTGCTGCATCAGAAGTCATCAACATCAAGGCAAGACCCTCCACCAGCTCAGATGATGGTTAGCATTTCTTAGCAATACAGTACTTTTAAATTAAAGTATGTACATTGTTTTTCTGACATAATGCTATTGTGCACTTAACAGACGGCAGTATAGCATAAACATAACTTTTATATGCATGGGGGGAAAATGTGACTCACTTTATTGCTATATTCACTTTATTGTGGTGGTCTGGAACTGAACCGACAGGTATGCCTGTAGTTTGTTGCTGGTAGAACACAAAGAATAAGCAAGATGTGGAGATGTGGCAAGAGATGAGATGGCAAAGAAAGATCAGATCAGAGAAAATCCTAAATGGCATGCTAACAAACTTGCATTTTGTTTTGTACATCACAGAAGATTTTTGAAGAATTCTTAACAAGGGAAATAAAATGCTAATAATGTGGAAGATGGATTTAAGGGAAATAAAGCTTTATGCAGAGGCATAAGTTAGGACGAGCTGGCACCCTCTCAAAAGTTTTGAAGGAAGGTAAAGGTGAGAGAGGAATATTTCCTAAGAGTCAAATATTTCCTGTTATCTGGAAGGGATTCTTTGCTAGGGTGATATTTTAACAGCAGAACTCATACAAAAGAAGGGCATCAGTGTCAGGCAGTCTGGAGGAGTCTGTAATAAAAAGTAGAATCACTGCACATCTGAAACAGTAAAAACTGATAGACTAAAGGAAATATAAGTTTCACAGGGGAAACACAAGTTGCTTAATCTAGAATCCTTTGAGGAAACATTGTATGGACAATGAAAAACTAAATGAAAATAAATTATTTAAAGCTAGTTGTGTGTATACAGTGGATTATAAAGTATCTACAAAGAACAGGAACTTTAGATATGTTACTGCATTTAACTTGGAGATGGGGAATCAGTTTCAGAAAGTGCATCCTATTTGTCCAAGTTACACAGGCACAGCTAGTATGTGGTACAGCTGAATTTAAAAAGCCCATTTTGAAAATTTATACTGTACTAAACTACATATTATAGTGCATTGCCTTGGAGTAGGGAATGTAATAGTTTTATATCCAAATCCTAATCATAGTTTCACTTTGAAGTCAGGAAGACCTTGGCTTGAATTTCCGGTTCTGAACGTCTCTGAGACTCAAATGTGCTGACTCAAATTTGTAAAATGGATGTAGTAATAATTACTTCAAAGAATGGTTGTGAAGATTAAGTGAAACAATATATTTTAAAATATTAAAAATATTTACTTAATGTAAATTTAAAAATAGAAATAAAATTCCTAGCACAGTGATTGATGCATAGTAGATGCTCAGTAAATGTAAAAGCACCTTCCCTTGAATCATAATCCTATATCAAATTGTATAAAAATATTCATTAGGATAGGGCAGTATTTTATCAATATATGTGCAATTTGCCAAGAGATTGGGGGAAAAAGGTAGGAAGAGATGAATGAATGTTTCTAGATAGGGAATTTTAAATGAGATACCTCAGTGGTTACTATTGGATGGGGTGTTTAGATTATTTGATTATTTTAAAATGCATAAACAATAAAATTCCTAAGCTTGAAATGAAACTGTAAACTTTTCCAAGTAGTGACACATGACTTCAATAAGGAAAAAGTATGGGAAAGATCTAAAAGACTGTGTGAACAGACAGAAAAACAGCAGGAAAGATTTGCTGTGAAAAACAAGGATCTAATGCATAGCATAGTGATTATAGTCAACAATACTGTATCATAAACTTCAAAGCTGCTAAGAGACTAAATCTTAATTTTTCTCATCACAAAAGGAAATGATGATGATAATCATGAGACATGATAGAGGGGTTAGCTAACACTATGGTGGTAGTCATATTGCAATATATAAATGTATCAAGTCAACACACCTTAAACTTACAATCATTTATATCTCATATATTATATATATATATATATATATAAAATCACTTGTGTCAGATATGTATAAAAGATAGTTATTAGAATGCTACCCGCTTGCTTCATTGAGAACACTGTTATTTATAGGAATGGATGTGATAGGCATTCTGTAATGCGTGAAAAGAAGTGATTAAAAACACATGTAGTAAAGATAGTTATAGGAGTGGAAAAAATAAAAATAAAAATCACCTATGGGATATGGAAAAAACCCTAAGGCTTTGGGAAAATAAATTTAATTAAAATCAACAAATTAAATTAATTCAGAAAGCAAATATATTTAAGTATTAAATAATCCATATATATAATACGTTCTAAGCTATTATTTATAACCCACAAAAAGAGACCTAAGAGTTATTTCCTTACCCCATATATATATATATAATATATATATTCAGAAAAATTCCTTCAATGGGTTCCTATTGCCTATCCCCTAAAAGAATCCAAACTCAACATGTCTTTTAAAGCCTTCCATAATCCAGCTATTTCAGTCTCATCCCCCACTATATCCTTCTACATATCTGTGGTCTAAAAGTCTCAGACTAATCATCACTCCCAAAATGTAACTTTCATTGTCTTGCCTTGGTTTGGAGTATTTCCTCAACCTGGAATTCTTCAACCCCTTCTTCTCAAACTTTAGCAGCAGCAAAGTTTACCTGAGATTTTGTTTAAAATACAGATCCTGAAGCCTACCACCAAAAATTTTTATTCAAAAGGTCTGGGAAGACACCCTAGAATCTGCATTTTCAACAAGTACCACCCCCTACCAAATGATTCAGTCCAGGTGATCAGGGCCTACACTTTGAGCAATATTGGTATTGTAGAAAGAAAGAAAGATCTGGGTTTCTTCCCAAATCTGTTATTTATTAATTATGTGACTTCAGAAAATTACTTAACTTTGCTCAGATTCCTTTTCCTCTCCTGTAGAACGGGGATGACAAAACACCAAACGTTGTGGTGTACATTAAAGAGAGTACGTTTTTATGACTGTTCCTCACGATCCTATTCAATGTTTTCCTACACGTTTTCTTCTTTATTCCTCTTGTTAGAATTAATTATGCTTTCCTTTTTGCTCATACAGCTGAATCGCTATTTAGCATTTATTTCGTTCTCTCTGACACAGTTAATTTATTAGTCTCCTAATCTGGCTTGTAAGTGCTTTGAAGGCAAGGACATTGTCTTTTTCATAATTGGTTAAGTACCTTCTATATGTCTTATACATATTAATACTAAGATATTAATATATTAAAAATAATAAGCAACACTATTGTAACACTAAAAAACTCCGTGAAGCGTTAATGAAAATTTGACAGTCATTCAGAGTTTTGAAAGTTTAGTCATATAGGGAACTAGATTAAGGTCTCATTAAGCAAGCCTCTCACGCCTATCCTATCTCTACTTACTAAGGATGAGATGAGAATGGAAAGTAACTGAGGCCAGGTTTGCTGAGTTAGGGTCAGTAATTATATCAATCTAATTCTTGTTAATTTTTCCAAGAAACAACATAATCAAACGATTACTAGCCATCCAAAATACTGGGAAAGGTTATGAGACCCAGAACCTCTACATAATGCTGAACAGAATTGATGACTACCAGGAAAAGGTGATGCAGATTTGGACAGAGAAGCAGAAGTCTCTAGAGCAGAAACGGAATCAGTGCCTGAGGAAAATGATGTACTTATTTAGCCAGGTAATCTGTTTTCTATTCCCTCTCCCCAAGTGTGTTGTAAGAATAGTGAAGGCGGTAAGCTTTGAAAATAACATTTACCCGGAGACACCATGTATATTAGTTTCCTAGCACTGCTGTTAACAAATTACAAACTTGATGGCTTAAAACAACATAAATGTATTCTCTTAAGTTCTGGAGGCCAGTTCGAGAAATCAAGGCAGGGTTGGTTCATTCTGGAGGTTCTGAGGGAGAAATTTGTTCCAAGTTTCTATTCTAGATTCTGGTGGCTGTAGACAATCCTTGGCACTCCTTGGCTTGTAGCTGCAGAACCCTGGTCTCTGCCTCTGATTTCCCAGTGTGTTTTATGCCTTCTCTCCTCTTATAAAGCCATGTATCATTGGATTTAGGACCCACCTGGTTAATCCAGGATGGATGATATCAGCTTGAGATTCTTACCTTAATTACACCTGTAAAGACTCTTTTTCCAAATAAGTTCAAAGTCACAGGTTCTGGGTGAACACATCTTTCAGACAGTTCACCATTCAACCCCTACACCGTGACTTCAGTGAAACTCCTAAATTGACAGCAGGAATACTGGCTGGACTCGTTAGATGAGAAAAGATTAGAAAAGGAGAGACTTCCAGAAATGCTCAACTCCTTCCTAGTCAACCCACATCTACCAGCCTCTAGATATGAAAGCTCTTGAAGTCACTGCTTTCCAGATGATTTCTGGTGATTACTTCTCTCCTCAAAACTATCAGAAAGCAAGTTTTAATATCATGCATTTACAAGAAAGGAGAGAGGAATTTAATTGCTTAATAGCACCAGGCACAGAAGATCATGCTAAATTCTGACATCTACTCATTATACCCCAGAGCTTTCTCTGACATAACCATCAGTACGCTTTTGAAAGTGATAATAACCTTCCAAAAGTTATAGAACTGAGATTAGAATTCTTTGCTCTGGGATTACATGCTCCTGTTACTTTCTTCAGCATGGAGTTTTTGAACATTCTTGGAGTTCCAGGAATATTTTATATATCCTTTACTTTCACTAATTATTTTATAAGATTAGTGTACTTGCTACTTTAAAAGTTAATTCTCATTATAGCCTTATCCAAATCAGACATAGCATGAATTTTCCAGAAGTTACATTTTAAATATTAAAGCTCTCTCATCCAAAAATATTATTTTTGATGGTTCTGGGTTTGGAAAATATGACCATCATAGATGGAGTAAAGAAAGATGAACTGGCATTGTCATGAGCTATCTAACAGGAATCACAGTGTCTAGGGCATTTCAGAGGACTATAAGGATCCAGGGTCAGGGAAGTGAGAATCTAGATGATGAGGTGGGTATCAAGGCATAATGAAGGGAGAGGAAAAAGCAAAAGGAAGAAGAGTGTAGAAATGAATAAATACCTTAAACTGAATTAGAGTGCTGGTCATGAGGTTGGTTCTGCTACCAGACTGTCTGGGTTCAAATCAGCTTCACCACATACTAGCTGAGAGACCCTGGGCAAGCCACTTACATTTTCTGAGCTTTAGATCCCCATATGTAAGACAAGGATAATAATAGCATCCACCTCGTAAAGTTGTAATCTGACAGTCAATGTTATCTATCATTACATTTGCATAGTGCCTCACAATTTATGAAGTTCTTCCAAATATATTATCTTATACAACTCTCATAACAACCCTATATTATTATCTTGTTTTAGAAATGAGAAGAGAGAGGTTCAGATAAAATTAACTAACACAGAGTCACACAATTAAGAAATGAGAGGACTAGAACTAGAACTTAATGTGGGACCAGGGTGTTTATATATCTTGGCTGCCAACTCTGAAATTGTGTGTTGGAGGTGGGTAGAGGTTGAAGAGTGGTTGGAGGAAGGGAAAATGGGTGTGGTGAAAGAGGATTTGTAAATCCGTGGAAAAGGAAGTGTCATAGTTCAGCTGGGGCCAACTCAGAAGACCTTCCTAAAGACTCTGGTCCTTTCTATCGATGGTTTCCCTTTTTCTGTTTTATTTATTTTTAGCTCCAAGAGATTTATAAGTTGAATCTCAGTCAACCTATCCCTTTGATCATCGACAAAAAGCAAATACATGCCTCTACCAAATTTGTTCAACGGACATTCCTAGAGCTACAAAAAGAAGAGGACAGAAAGTATGACATTTTCAAGAAATTTAGGTATGTGGTAGGAAAGACTCACATTAAACTTTCTTTGGATAATATGTGGGACCTAATGCTTTTTTTTCTGCTCAAGAGCTTCCCCTACTCCACAGTTATAATTGGTGCAGTGGAGAGTCTAAGGGAACATTGATTTTCTTAGCTAATTTAGCAAGAGGCTCATTTCTACTTAAATATTTAACATCTAATTTTGAGTTCTCTTAAAAAAATTGAAGTTAATTCTTCATTACTAAGAAATATATTACTTTAATACACAATGAATAATTTTATAAGTTTATAATCACAAAGCAAGAAGCATTACTTTTTTTTTTTTTAAGCAGGTAGGAGCTTTGGGAACGAAGGGGGAAAGATTGTTGCTGGGGAAAAAAAATAGCCTGGATATGGAGTGGATGCTCCATGAAGCTAAGAAGGTAGTTTTAAAATGGATTAGTAGGTGAAATCATGGAAATGCAACTTTCAGGGGGAAAAAAGCGATTTCAGCAAATTCTGCTGTTTTGAACCATCTCTCAGTCAAAGTGGGCATAGCTAATGCTCCTCAGTGCCAGGGAGGGCTATATAGGACAGGGTGGTGGTGAAGAGAAGTGGGGAGAATAGGAATCATATATTTTGATTGGCCATGGAGCTCAGAAGAATTTGACGCTTCCAAGTAGCGCTCTCCGATTCTCTAGACAAGAAGACCAAATAGAAGCCATCTGGAATGCTGATCTATCCACTTCAAGCTACCCAATAACAGAGAAGACACCAATGTATTCATTCTGGGCCCAGCTGGGTGGGTTCCCAGATATTCCGATGCTGCTCCAGTTAGATGTTCAGTCTACCTTCAGAAGATCTCTTGCATGCCTTCAGTCGAAGTAAGTTAATTTGGTAATTGGGTCTTTGGTCATATACCTTTTGTTTCCCTGACTTGACTTTCTCTTACAGCACCAGGGAGTTATCAAAAGGTTCTTGATGTGAGGTCAGATTCACACCAGTCATAACACAGTACAGGTAAATTCAGCATTAGTCTTTTAGTGTTTCTCTTCATAGGCCTGCAGATGTCACTACTGGAATAATATAAACAAACAAACAAAAAAGCAGTATGGTCCCATGAAACCTAACCTAACACTAAATAGGTCCACTTTGAATTCCACCCTTAGGGGTTTATTATTGGAAGTACAGAAAGTCTGTAGTGGAATGCTTTTGTCCACTTCATGATTCAGTAACATGACCTTAAATGCAGTTGTCATATCTAGGCCCAATTTGAAGTAAGTTAAATGCTTATATCCCAGGATACAATGAAGAGACTTGAAGAGAACAGGTAAGGTGGTTATGTGGTTCCACATTTCCAAATTCTGTTAAACCAGATTTTCACTTAATCCATTGGAAATCACTCCAGTGGAAGTGAAGAGTTTTGGAGTCTGCATTACCTTTATCAGGATAGAGTTTAATTTAATGCTTAAACATTTAGTTTAATGTTCTGAACTAAGAATTTAGAAAATAAACTTTTGCAACCTGAAAGAGTTCATGGGAGTAGTCTGATTTATTAGGGTGAAATCCAATACTTGGGGTAAGAAGAAATAGTGTTAATGCACAGATTTGTTTAGGTGGTAGACAGTATGAAATAAGACACTTAAAATTCTATAATAAAATAAAATAATAGCTAAATATTATCATATAACATATGCAATATAAAATCATATACCATGAACACAAGTGTTCATGGGAAAAAAGCAACCAAACCAAATGTAGCCATTTAGTTGAATAAGCATGACTCCTAAGTTATAGTTTATAATCAGAAAGCAACTCTCTTTTTGTCTCCCATTTTCCCTTATATTTCTTGGAGTGACTAATTAACTTAGGTTATTTGGAGGGACAGCATTCTAATTTAATGACTATAGTGCTTGGGACAAGATGTATAAATTTTTCTTTGAATATTTCCCTTATCTCCGTTCCATAGCTATCCTCAACTATTAGATCTCCTCCTGACCTAACTATTCACTGCTTACTCATGCTAAATCCTGCAAACTTAGTGAGACACTTACTTCTAGTTTACTGTTTAGATAGAAGGACTCAGAATCAAGGATCTTTTTTTTTTTTTGCTTGTTTTCTCATTTTTTTAGGTATTATATATATATTGAATCTCTTTAGGGCACAGTTCTGAATTTTGATAAATGCATAGTTATGGCAACCTTTAATTTATTTGCAATCCCTATAGTTTTCCTTTTCCAGAATGTCATATAAATGAAAGTATATAGTATGTTACTTTTCAAAATTTATTTATGTATTTATTTATGTACTGAAGTATATATTGTATTTACAATGTTGTATTAGTTTCAGGTATACAGCAAAGTGATTCAGTAATATATATGTGTATATATATGTATATCCTTTTTCAGAATCTTTCCTTTATAGGTTATTACATTCCAAGACATTGAATATAGTTCCCTGTTCTATACAGTAGGTCCTTGTTGTTTATCTATTTTGTATATAGTAATGTGTATCTGCTAATCCCAAACCCCTAATTTATCCCTCCCCCCTCCCATTTCCCTTTTGATCTCCGCCCATCTATGTAATCTTTTGAATCTGGCTTTTTCCACTTGGCATAATTTACACAAGATTCATCCATGTTGTTGTGTGTATCAGTAATTCACTTCTTTTTACTTACTGACTAGTATTATTCCATTGTATAGCTGTACCATATTTGTTTATCCATTCACTAGGTCAAGGACATCTGAGTTGTTTCCAGTTTTTGGCAATTACGAATAAAACTGCTATAAAAATTCATATACAGGCTTTAGGGTGAAGTTTTCACTTATCTTAGAAAACTACCCAGGAGTGGGATTGCTGGGTTGTATGAGAAGTTATGTTTAACTTTATAAGTAATGGTTAAGCTATTTTCCAAAGTGATTATATATCCCTTTACATTTATTCAGTGGGGTGAATTTTTACCCCCTGCCTCCAGATGAAAACCTAGAAGGTTCCAGAACATTGCTGGTAACTTTTCAGCAATATAAGTTTGTCTGGTCAGTAATTAAAATATCTAGAACCATGTATAATAAAGCTTTAATTTTGTTTTAAAGTTCTCCTTTCTTCCAGCTTAGACTATTGCAAGTTACAATCAAGCGAGGAGGACATGAACAGCTTCTTTTCTCTTTTATGGCCTAGTGCTTTTTGTTCCTACTGTTCTAGCTTGCTAGTATTGAACCTCTTACAGATTAGAGCTCTGAAAAGGGAAGACAGGGGAAGGGAGGAGCGGGAAGGGGAAAATGGAAGTTCTTATCGATTATTACTGTTGCATTTTCTAACATCATTGCTTCCTAGATGTGACACATTTTTAAAGCTTACTCTTTCACTGGGGTACTTTGTGAGTTCCTTGGAGATCGTCACACTGGAGACATTCTGCACATTTCTATTCCAATTGCTTATTTGCATTTGTGATACCTCAGACTCCTCTCTGCTGAGATGTGTTTGCATACTTGGGCAGCCCTCCTGGACTGAATTCATAACAGCCCTATGCCATCTCTCTTGGGTATATGTATATGTGTGGCCCTCATCTAAATCTGTAGGAAACACTTAAACCTCGGTCCAGATAAATTCTGAGGCTGAAGGCTCTTTCCAATGCAATAGACCTTCTTCTTTGCTTCTGCCATTAGAGCAGCTAGCCAGTCACCTGCCTTTGGGTTGTGTTTTTTTTTTCTTTCCCTCTCGGGTATGGAATCAGGCCCCTGTCTATTGGGCCTCCAAAATGGAGGCTCGTGGTAAATTCCAGGAGTAGATGAAGGGTAGAGGCACTCCTAAAATATTCTCCTCTATGACCATTTCATACCCTCAGAGTGAGTTAGAAGACTGAGTCAATTACTTAGTAAATCCTAGTCTAGCACTTCTCTTTGGAATTTGGTATCCATTGTTAAACTTGCCAGATTTAGCAAATAAAAATATAGGACGTCCAGTTAAATTTTAATTTCAGATAAACAGCATGTGATTTAGTATAAGTATGGCCCATGTAATTTTATACTAACAAATTATTCACTGTTTATCTGAAGTTCAAATTTAACTAGGCACCCCTGTATTTAATCTGGCAACACTCCTATTGCGTTTGCCAAAACTTCCGCTTTGACATGTTGTTACACATAAAATATGTATTAGAAGTTTCTAACTTGCAGTTAGATGACTGAGAAATTTCAGAGTAGGAGATGCTGAGAAGAGTGAAAAAGTTTAAGACATTATAGGAAATAGAAGAAGGATTTTTGCTATTTTTCAATAAAAATATTTCAAAGACATCTTAAATTAGTAATAATAGGCACTATATGATCTGCTACTATTTACTATCCTCCTCTTGTTTTTCCTCCCTAAAGTCTCTTCAAGGTCTTTCTCCCCCAAAAGAGGACTGTATTTATTTTACTCTGTGGCAGTTAAAGTGGAAACCAAGAGACTTTCCCCCTGGTTTTGGTTATTTCTACCATCCTTTGGGTCTCATTTTAAATAACCACTCTTGCTGAGCTGTCTTCTCTGACACCTATGTTCTCCCATAGCATCTTGTAATTAACACTATCCTAGCCCTTATAATTTTATTTTGTATTGTAATTGCCTTATTATATGGTTCCCCTGATTTTAGACAATATCTTTTAGGGAGATGAGCTGTCCATTGCATTCAACTGCCACTATTTTTGCTCTACCTGCTTTCCTTTCAAAAATATTTACTGACTACTTACTATATGCCAGGTATTATAACTAGGCCCTGTAATACAATACAGGGAAGGGTTCAAGAGGCCATGGATGTCAGGCAGAAGGAACAATATGTGCAAAGATCCAAGGCCAATAATATATTTCTTCTTTTGCTTTATCTCCTAAATTAAAAAAAAATAAGATATTTGATTTTGTTTCATTAAATAATCAAACAAAAACCTCCCTGATCCCCAGTTCTCTTTCTTCCCATTTCCAACAGGAGTGACTAGAACTAAAGTTTCTCTTCTTGCCTTGATGTGTTATGTGATGCTTGGTGCTATTGTCGTCTTTGGCAACCCTGAGGTGATACCCACAGGACAAAAAGACAATACACCAAGAATCACAGAGGAGGAAAATAAGTAATACCCTATCCTTGATGACAGGTTGCTAGAACAACCCTGAGTACACCTGGCTTTTTGTTTGATGAGCAATAGAAGACTTTATAGTTTCAACCATCCTTGGTCACAGATTCTGTTGCTTGCAGCCCAAAATATTACTGACTTATTCAGTTTGTACTTTTTCCCCTCAGAAAAGCTTTTCCTAATCTTTCCTATTGCCCTTATGTGCCATTTCTCCAAACTCCCTATCTTAAGCTTATTACTCTTACTATCCTAAGCTTATTACTCTATCATTGTATTTACCACATGTATTATAATGATCTGTTTATGCCTGTTTCTTTGTATCCTCAGAGGTCTGACAATTTGCTATTAGAGATATTCAAAAAAGTGCAATGCTGAATGAATGAATAAATCTATATTTCTGTCTCCAAAGAGGTAATAATCAAAGCAGGGGTGAGGAAATATAGAGGAATTACAAAAGACAACAACTATCAAAAGGGAAGTTTTAAAGAACTGGACTCTGTTAGGGCAGAGGAAGCTTTGGAAGTTGTAGGCTATGTGGTGCAATTTTTATTGCGGGAAGCACTACTACCTGTTAAGTAAAAGTAATAAGAGTAGCATTTCACAATTGTGTGGTGCTTTTCACAAACAGTGAAAATTTAGACTTCACAGCCATCCTGATGAGGTAAATAGAGCAAGCATTTTAGAGAACAGAAAGCTGGGGCAGAACCAGGATTTCAAATAAGTTCTATATGCTATACTAAAGACACCTGAAATTTACCTTAAGCTAAATGGCTTAAATATTTCTCTCTCACTGAGTTAAAGACCACCTGATGTGAAAATTCTTACTTATAAAACAGTAGAGAAAGGTTAGAGTCACTCAGAATGATTGGCTCTGCTGATTCTCTGTCATTCACCCTACGTCTCTGTCACTCTCTGTGTGTCATACATAAGCACACAAGTATACATGCCTTTCTGTCTTTCACTATTCAAACCTTTGTTTAAAATATGAGTAGAGAAAGCTGGCATATAGTGTGATATGTCATAATTCTTTATTTTTTCTAAGGCATTGTCCTAGCAGGGGGTTTGAACACTTGAAATTAAGTAAATTGTTCAGATGTTTGCCTTGGCTTGTTAGAGCATTTTCCTTAAAGGCGGGCAAACTATGTAGGACACAAATCAGAAATCAGAAAGTTGGCTAGTAAATATAGAATCAGGGCAGAAGAGGCTACTTATATCAATATCAATGGTTGTGACACAACATTATCTTGTGGCTTCATCTGTGCTGTAAGAAAGTACCTGACAAGCAACCTGGACAGCTATGCTGGCAACACAGCATGCTGCTTCTCCAGAGACTCCTCTGTGACCCTGCTCTTTCCGATTTTGGTCCTGGGAGATATTCTGCTTTGTTTAGGTGACCTTTATAAATATGGATTACATTTTAATTATACCAGTTTAACTTTGTGATTTCTGGAGGCACTCATTTTTCCTATGAATCATCTATATTCCCACTAATGTGGTTAAGAGCAATTTTAGTAAGATTAATTTTCTTGTCTTGTTTCCAGGTTTAAGAAGATTCCCAGGTGACTGTAGAATTAAAAAAGCAAGTAGAAAGTAAATTTCAACGTTTCAACAAAATGTTTATTTTGCACTCTTTCATGTATATCCATTGTTTGGCCTATACTATGTTTTTATATTCTGCCTGTAGTTCTTCAGGTTAAACATCTTCATTTCCAGACTACTACCATGATCACTCAAGAAAGAATATCTTCTTTTCTAACTTACTCAAAACACAAAGCTTCAACAAACACTGAGGTAGGCTGTCACAATAGGGACATAATATGGCCCCTGATATGACGGCAAAGTGGCACAGTCCATCCCCGCAACCCAAACCCAAAGATGCCTCAGAAATAAGAAATGATTGGGTATATAAAAAAAGAAAATAAAACTAGCAGAAACCCTTGGAGGGTCAGGAGGTGGTTATGATTTGATAAAGAAGGAAAACAGTAGCCCTGGACAGAGGAGAGCCACGATCCCAATGTGGAGAGTAGATTTGGGAAGAAATTCTGAGTTGAGGTCTTTTCTATCTACCACATTGCCCAGAATAGATCACTGCCTTTCCCATTAGCCCTGCTGCAATACCAGAAAGCAGGCTCATAGGGGAATATTATTGGGACGTAGGGTGAAAAATGGTAAATGCTGGCTCAACCAATAAGCAACTAAGGGTTTCTGCCCACCTTTTCCCATAGGCTTTCTTTTCGCTCAGAGGGTTAGACAAATACATTCTTAGAAAAGAACAAAGCCTAGGGTGTAGAGAGGTTTGCCAAAGGGCAAAGCCCTCTGACGAGAGAAACACACATAGAGATATTCAAAGTTGGATCCTCCCATTCACCAGGAGTGGTACAAGCTAAAGCCTAGGTTTTGACTCCTCCCACCCCTTTCTCCTTCCATTACCCACCAAGTTAACTGATACCCATGAAGGAAAATTACCTCACAGGGAAAAATAACTAGACAGTTATAAAGATAGTAAACTGAATAACCTATTATAGATGACAAGAATTAATAGAATGCAAGCCAAATAGATGTCCTCAAAAAGGATATTGATGATGAAGCTGAAACAATTATGAAGAACCAAGTAGGATGACTAAATATTCAAAACACAATTGAAATAATCTCAATAATTATATAAACAGAAAAATGACATAAAACAGAAAAACAGTAATAGCAGGTCAAGAAAAACTTCTAGAAGACATTGAGAAGGAAAAGAGATGAAAAAACATAAAAATTAATAAATATGAAAGCCAGACATAGAAAAGACAACATTTATATAATAGGAGTCTTAATAGGAGAGAAAAAAGTAAATGGAGGGAAGATGATATACGAAGAAAACAACTGAGAACTTCCAAAGAGAGATTGATATTGGAAGGGTGTATAGGGGGATAAGTAGGGTTGATATTGAAAAAAAATGAATACTTAGTGATATTTTAATGAAATTTAAGAACTCCAAATGCAAAGAAAAAGTTCTAAGAAAAGCAGCTCACCCACAAAGAAAATGAATCAGAATGATGTCAGATTTCTCAGGAGCAACACTAGAAGCAGGAAAACAATACAGAAATATTTTTTAAATATTGAAAACATATATGTTGACTCTAATATTTATATTCAGCTAAGCTATTATTTCAATGTAAGGGTGCAAAAAAATATATTCTGTGACCATCAGGTCTCAGCAGATTATTGTTAAGATCCTCTTTGAAGGAACCTATCAAACAAAAATTTCAGGAAATGCTATAAAATACAAGATAGTAAGAATGAGAAAATAACTTTGTAAAGCTTGTTGTCTAAAAAAATTTCTATGTATATACACATATACACATCCATCTACAGACACACCAGATATAACAAAAGTAGGGGACAGGGTACAACATCCAGAGGTAGGTAAGAGTGTGTACGTTAAAGTATCTGTCCCAAGAAAAGACAGAATTCTCAGATTTAATTTAAAAACAAGATCAAGCAATATAATGTCTACAAGAGACACACTTAAAAGGAGGACAGGATAAGTTAAAACAAAGAGATGGAAAAAGGCAAATATGAACCTCCCCAAAAGCCAAGAAGACATCTAATATTAGACAAAAACAGAATTCAAGGCAAAAAGAATCATTAGGGGCAAAGGGAGACAATAGATCAAGAATATATCATATAGAGATAATATAATACATCTATAAAGACTCCACACAGAACTACTAGAGCTAATAAAAGACTTCAGCAGTGGGGATGCAGTGTGGTGCAGCCATTGTGGAAAACAGTATGGAGATTCCTCAAAAGACTTAAAATAGACTTACCATATGATCCTTACCATATGATCCCACTCCTGGGCATATATCCAGAGGGAAACTTAATTCAAAAAGACACGTGCACCCCAATGTTCATAGCAGCACTTTTTACAATAGCTAAGACATGGGGACAACCTAAATGTCCATTGACAGATGACTGGATAAGGCAGCAATGGTATATTTATACAATGGAATACTACTCAGCCATAAAAAAGAATAAAATAATGCCATTTGCAGCAACATAGATGGCCCTGGAGAATGTCATTCTAAGTGAAGTAAGCCAGGAGAAAGAAAAATACCATATGATTTCACTCATATGTGGAATCTAAAAAAAAAAAGGCCAATTAACTTACATATAAAACAGAAACAGACTCACAGACATAGAAAACAAACTTATGGTTACCAGGGGGGAAGAAGGTGGGAAGGGATAAATTGGGAGTTCAAGATTTGCAGATACTGACTGGTATATATAAAATAGATAACAAGTTTATACTGTATAGCACAGGGAACTATATTCGATATCTTGTAGTAGCTTATGGTGAAAAAGAATATGAAAATGAATATATGTATATTAATGTATGAGTGAAGCAATGTGCTGAACACCAGAAATTGACACAACATTGTAAATTAACTATACTTCAGTAAAGAAAAAGAAAAGAAAAAAATACATCTACATTGTTAACAAAGATGCTTATAACAACATAACCTCAAAATATGTAAAGCAGTAACTGAACCCTGGCTCTTTCCTGATAATACTGCCTCACTTGCAGCTTCCTCAAATGATGTCTATTTAAACTTTCACATCTTCCTTATCACTTGGCCTGGAAATGAAGTGCAGATTCTCCTCACCCTTCAATGCTACTTCCAGATCATTCTCCCCTACTCTCTAGTAAGACTCAACTTTAAATCTCCTGTCATTAGACTGTATACCACTCATTGTCCTCTTTGTTGCAGTCATTTACCTCCTCCTTGCTCACTGTCACTCTTTAACCAGTACTTCTGTCATAATTCCTAACAATTTCAATATTCATATACCTCTTTCCAACACCTGGCCTCACAATGTTTTGATCTGTTCTCCTTCGGTGATCTAATCTTCTATCCATTAGTCATACCTTTGACCTTGTTGCTACAAAAAAGGAAAAAAAAAAAAACAAAAACCCTACAATTGTGCCATAATCTGTTTCAAATAATTCATTCCCCAAATATCACCTCTTTACAGCTCACTCCTAGTACCCCAACTCCAACAAATCCTTTTGATCTCCACAGGGACCTTTCCTTCAGTGATTCTACCACCTTCTTACTGTGTCTCACCCCTTCATGTCCTCACTTCCTTTGTAAGCCAGCTAGAATTCCAAGGTCAATAATCAGAGAATTCCAAGGTCAGTTTCTTACATATGCTCTCAACTCGAACTCACTTGTTTTTCTCTTTTTCAGATATACTCCTTGGCTGACCACAGCCCAGCTTAAATCCAATTTTACCTGCCTACCGCACAGCTGAACCCTAGAAGCTGAATATGGCTTCAGGAAAACATTCAAACTTGCTGACTTACTTTAAATAATCATTAACCTCAAGCAGCCCATAATGCTGCCTGTAAAATATACTATTTCCCTAATTTATTCACTCTGACTTTCCTGACAAAATTCTGTATTTTCTCCTGTCCCCTCAAATTTCTGAGATCTTCTCTTCCATCTTCTCTCCTGGCTGATGAACTAGCTCCCTACTGCACTGAGAAAATGGAAGCAATCATTACTAACTCCACATACTTCTAGCACCACATCTCCTTAATTATCTGAATTTGTACTTATATATAATGCTTTCTCTCTTGTTACCTGTGGATGAACTATATGACTCATATTTAATGCCAGCTTCTCTACTTGATCACTAGATCTCTTCTATTCGAGGACACTGGTTCAGTAATTCTCCCATTTCTCTCTATACCATCAACTTTTTCCTCTCTAATATGATGTTATTTTTCTCAATTTAATAAATATACAAACAACTCTCTTAGATCCACCTCCTCCTCCAGTTACTGCCCCATCTCTCTCTTTCCTTTCATAGCACAGCTCCTTTTAATTTTTAATTTTGTAACTCACTGTCTCAAATTTCTCTCTTCTCCTGAACCCACTCTAATCAGGTCTTTGCCCCAGTCACATCATCAAACTTGCTCCCAGCGAGGTCACCAACAACCACCAGATTGTTAAATCCAAAGGTCAATTTGCAGTCCTCCTCTTACTTGGCCTGTCAGCAACATTTGAAACTGCTTATCACTCTTCTTTGTTTGAAGCCATTTTTTCACACGGTTCTAGGATATCATGCCTTCCTATTTTTCTGGCCACTTCGACATCTTTTTGCTTGTTGCTCCTTATCTCCCTGACCTCAATGTTGGGGTGGTTCAGAGTTTACTCCTTGGACTTCTTTTCCTGTCTACACTCCCCTGATGGTCTCAGTCTTAGGACTTTAAATACCATTTATGTGCTGATGACTCCAAATCTATATCTCAGCTTTTACTTTGCTTCTGAACTTTGCCCCTGAGTTCTAGTCCTGTATATCCAACTATATACTTGATCTCTCCACTTGGCTGAGTTCCTGATAGTCTGCACCAAACCTACTCCTTATGTTTTGTTCTCGATACTTTTTGTCTTGAATTTGTACTTTGAATAGATCTTTGAATATACCCATTTCGTTTCTGGGTTTGTTTGTTTATTTGGTGTTTCTGTTTGTATTAGCCTAAAATATCTAGTTATATAAATCTCTTTACTTTCAACTTGTCTATATTCTTTCATTTTAAGTGTGTCTCTTATAAATAACATATTGCTAGAACTTAATTTTTAAATCCAATCTGAGCTCCAACCTGAGTTTTTGCCTTCTCATTGTTGGATTCAATTGATTAACATTTATTGTAATTTCAGTTATATTAGAAGTTACTTTTGCCACCTTTTTATACAGATGAATAAGATGGACAACTCTCTAATGAGCTAATCAGCAAAGAAGAAGATGTAAATAATCAAATCACATAATGAAATTAAGGGAACTAGCTATAGATATAACAGATAGAAAAGAATACTATGGTCAGTTATAGCCTAGTACACTAAATAAGTAAAGTAGATGATTTGGGGAGAATTTAAAATGCTAAAACTGTCAAAAGAAATTAAAAATATGAACAGACCAAATACCTATAAATAAACTGAAAAGTAATTAAATACCTTATCCCTAGAAAAAAGCCTTAGGCTTATATGATTTTACAGTGAGTTTTACCAAGTCTTCAAGGAACAAAGAATCCTTCTATCAATTAAATTGTTCCAAAAAATAGGAAAAGAGGGAAAAATTATTTCCAAAATCAAACTGACAGTGTAAGAAAAGAGAATCATAATCCATATTACTAATGAAGATAGATTTAAAAAAATAGATGCAAATAAATATTATACAGCTAAATTCAACAGTCAAGATGTTCTCCAAGGAATAGAAGAATGGCTTAAGATGAGAAAACTATCAATGTTATTGACCATATCTATGGATTAAAGGAGAAAAATCACATGAACATCCCCCAACTACAGAATAAAGTATTTAATAAAGTTAAACATTTAAAATTTCTGCAGTAAAACAGAAATATTATTTTTTTATACTAGCAATAACAAACCAGAAATGGCAAGCTGCTATTCACAATAGCACCAAAAGTTATAAAGTATTTAACAATTAATCTACAAATATGGCACAATACCTTTATCCTGAAAAATTTGAATCCCTAATAAAGGACATAAAAGAAGATCTGAAAAAGTAGATAAGCTACGTTCTTGGATAAGACAAATCAGCTTAGTAAAGAAGTCAACTCTTTCCAAACTGATCTATTAGTTCAAATCTTATTTTAAAATTTTAGCTGGAACTTTTTAGAAACTTGACAAACTCACTCCAAAATGTATATGGAATAGTAACCCATGAAAAGATAAGTAGTTTTGAAAAAGAAAATTTAAAAGAGGATAATAATACCAACTATTAAGACCTAGCACACCATAGACATTTAAAAAACAGTAGCAGCAGCAAAACAGAGACATAAGGACAAATAAATAAAACAGAAAGCTTGGAAATAGACCCTTGATACATAGAACTTGACATACAAAAAAGGCAGCACCACGAAGGTGACAAAGCCATCTTTATCAGGAAAGGACAGACTGCGTAGAAATTATGTTGATAAAAATGGTTCATGATATGAAGAAAAATTAAGTTAAATCCCTACCTCACACTAGATACAAAGGTAAACTTCAGATGGTTTAAAGATATAAGTGGAAAAGTAAAACTATGAGACTAGTGGAAGAAGACGCAGGAGAGTATCTTTGTGACTTAGGGTGGGGAAAGGTTTCTTAAACAAGATCCAAAATATGAAAATTAAATCAATGCAATGTACACTTTAAATATCTTGCCATTTTATTTGTCAACTATACTTCAATAAAGCTGAATTTTTTTAAAAAATGAAGCTTAAGGCTAAAACTTGATGGATTATTTATCAGCATAGCAAAATTTAAGAGTTGGTTAATACTAAATGTTGGCATAATGTGTGGGGAAACTGACCTTTTGTGCACAGGAGTTGAAAATCAAACTGTCTTAGCTGTTGTGGGAAGCAATTTGGAAATAAATACTTAGTGAAGTTAAATGTCTATGTGCACTGTAATCCAAGATCCCATTTTTAAAATATATGCCCTAAAAAAAATGTCATGTAGATTACCATGGGAACATACACAAGTGTTCATTCCATGATAGCAGGGAGGTGGAAACAACTCAGATATTTTAACCAAAAGAACAGGTACACAAAAATAGGGTGGGTGCAGATCATGGAAGAAATGTATCAACTGAAAGCAACAAACCAGGTTTACATATAGCACACAGGTAGATTTTTAAACACATAATGTTAAGTGAAAAAAATAAGGATATTTAAAGCACACTATTATTTACGCATATTAAAAACAAATACACATTCTGGGTTCATACTACTGACACTTCTCATACTTCTTCCTAAAAACTGTACGGAGCAAAATGGAAAACAAATAAAAATTCCTACAACTGATACTAACTACAGGAAAAAATAATCCTACAATCTGCAATTCACATGCAGGTTGGGAAAAATACAGTAGAGACTATCTGTAACCCCCATAAGTGTACAGAGGTCACAATCTGTTTGAAAGAGTACAGGAGTATGGAGGGTCTCAGTGTTAGTAGAACCCAATAACATCAACAAAGGTTCACTTCCAGGAGGAAATCATCCAAACCTTAGTGGGAACAGCTGAGATCTGGTCTGAAATTTGGCAGATAGCACAGGCAAGAGCAGTCAAAACATTGGGCTTGAAAAATTCATAGGAACAAAAGTGACAGTCTTGAGAAGTGCCACGTTAAGGAGAAAGAGGTACTTTGTAAAATAAAGTCATTGTTCCTTGGAGACAGTAGTAACTGGTGGTAAGTACTTCACCGGAATAAAGAATAAGAGAATCAGAAGTCTGACTACAAAGTACTTTATAATTAAGAAAACTGCTCTTCACTATAACAACAGAAGAGGGAGCACTTGAGCTGACAAGCCAAGACAGGTCCTCAAAACCCTCTTCATTCTTTCTGAAAGATTCATCCATAAAAGCCAACCCAGAAAAATCCAACATATTCCCACAAAATAACAATAACAACAAAAAAATCAGTATCCATACAAAATTATAAGCAAAACAAGCAAAAAACAGAAACAAGACTCACAAATTTTGACAGATGAAAATATACCAAAAAATAAAAAAAGGCTGTCCAGCAGAAACCAAGACTTAACTACAAGGTATGTAAGTATAGTGGATCCTGTGGTATGCTCTCCAGACACAGCCTTCAGGACTGAAGCACTCATACCCCAAGTTGCTAGAATGTTGGTGGCTGAATCCTTCTCTAGGAGTTTCCTTTAGCCAAAGGAAACTCCCTTACCCAAGGTCTAACCCTCTCTCCAGGGTCCACCTTCATCCAATGACAAGATAAAGAGAGCCTTGCCTCAAGGAGGAACAATACTGAAGAACTATTCCGACTTCAAAGCTCCTCATGGTTTGGGCTGAGTTCTTTGTTGTGACTGCTCACAGTCAGTGGTGTGCTGGAGCTGGCTCCTCCTGGCTTGTGAGAGCCAATTAACATTTTTAGGAATTTCGCAAGTAGGTTGTTAAACATAGCCATTACTAAAACTTAAAATTAAATAAACTATATTTAAAACCAAGCTAATAAATATTCAATACTCATTACTTCCTAATTATTTTACTAAATTTATTATTATCTATGCTCCTGAGGTTATATCTATTGTATCTGTGCATTTCTCCCCAGACCCATGTTCAGTGACATCATAATGGTAGCTTAAAATTGGCCATGATGAAAGTATTTACATGCTGGAAAGTGCTACAAATCAGGGCTTTTTTTACCCCTTGAGAACTGGTTGTTAAACATTCACCCGCATACCACTAATTGCAGTTCAGCTCCTCCTTTTGTCCAATCCTCCTTCCTTAACGTTGTCACAGTGTTGATCCCAAAGGTACCCTCCAGTAAACTTCATGCACACAAATCTCTGTCTGAGAGTCTGTGTCCCAGGGAATGCAACCTGAAATAACAAAAGGAACAGCTAGGACCAAATATACCATATAGGACATAGAGGATGGAAATAAAAGCAAAGAAAAATGAAAGAGATTAAAAAGATCAAAAAGAAAGTAATATAGAAATCAGACAAACACCATCCCACATACATACTTCTGTATGTCTAGATGAAGAAAATCAAAATAATGGAATAGAATTAATATTTACAACTATAATTCAAAAACACTTTTCTTGAGGGTGGAGTGTGGAGAAGACCTGAATCTACATATTGAAAGAGCACACCACATACCAAGTAAATAGAGCCAAATTGGTCAACTCAGATTTATCCCAGAAAATTATTATACTTTAATACAAAGGAAAAAAAATTACTTGTGCTTCCTGACAGGAAGACCAAGTCATTTTCTAAGGATAGAAAACCAGTCCGGCATCAGAGTTCTCAGCAACATTCAAACCCAGAAAATAGTAAAGCAACATCTACAATATAATCAAGGGAAAGGAATGTGCACCAAGGATTTTAAATGCAGACAAGCTGTCCCATAAATAGCAAGGCTATAGAGAAAAGGTTTCAGTATGAAAAACATCTGGGACTATTATACCCGTAAGTCCTTGGTTGGACAAACCACCCAACTAAGAGAGGACTGAGAAATCTTCAGCAAAGATACTGGTGGTGTGCACTGAACTGAATATATTATCTATATATCTAAGACTAAAACAAAAGTGGGAATAAGAATAGTATATAAATTTTATATGCTCTGACAATGTACTCATAACTAAAAAAAAAAAAGAGAAAAAGTAGAATAATCTCACTGATTGTCTAACAGGTTAAAAGGAGGAGTTAAAGAATGTCATTTAAAACCAACAACTGAATGTTACCAACCAAAACATATTTAGGAGGATAAGAACAAATATTAAGAAAAATAATATTACTAATTAAAATTGGATGATGGAGGGCACACAGGAGAGAGAAGAAGGTGGTTTCAAGTTCTTTCATTATTGCTCCAAGCAGGAAACTAATAGTCGATGTGTAAAGAAAAAGAGGACCAAGATATTATATGAGTATTTGTATAAAGGGAATCATTAGAACAAAAATATAAATATTCTTAAATATCAAGAGAAATACAAACAAAACAAAGAGCAAAAGAAACAGAACACACAGTTTTCTGGAAGACCATGGATTGTTTTGTATTTATAAAGATGACATATTTGAGATCAAACATATCAGTTGTATCTGTCTGTCTGTCTATGTAGGCTTAAATCACTTACAAGAAGAAAAAGATTTTCAGATTGACTTATAAAATAGAAACTAATTCTGGGCTTTATATAAGAGAGCCTAAAATAAAAGAATGAACAAAGATGTGCTGGGTAAATGCAAATTTAAAACAGCAAGGGTTATCATTTTCATATCAGACAAGGTAACATTCAAGCAAAAAACCATTAAATGAAATAAAGAAGGCCACTTCATAGGTGCTAAAAGCTACAATTCACTATGAAGATACAATAGTCATGAATATCTATGCAACAAGAAATACAGCAACAACTTTTGTAAAGTAGTAACTAGAGAAGTTTGAAGAAATAAACAGAAAAATGCTAATAATTAATGGATATCTCTCAGTCCAAGACAGTTCAAAGAAATAATAACAAAAAAAGTAAGAATTTAAGAGAACTAAACAATATTGGTCAGCTTATCTATAAGATAAGTAAAAGGTTTATCAAAGCTTTTATTGCAAAATATTACATGATGGTATGTCAGTTATCTGTTGCTGCTAACAACCTCCAAAATTCAATGGCTTAAAACAACACATATATATTATCTCACAATTTCTGTGGGTCAGGAGTTCAATAGCAGTTTAGCTGGCTGGTTCTGGCTCAAAGTCTTTCATGAGGTTGCAGTCAAGATTTTGGCTGGGGCTGCAGTCATCTCAAAGCCTGACTAGGGCTGGAGGACCAGCTTTCAAATTGGCTCACTCACATAGTTGTTGGCTAAGGCCATATGGATCTCCCCATAGAGCCTCTAAGTATCCTTATGGCATGGTAGCTGACATCCCAGAACCAATGGTCCAAGAGAGACAGAAAGGATGAAGCCACAATCCCTTTTTATGACCTACTCTCAAAAGTGTCACACTGTCATTTCTGCTACATTCTATTCATTAGAAACAAGTCCTAAGGTACTGCCCAAGTTCAAGAGGAAGGGCGCTACCTTTTGAAGGGAAGAGTATCAAAGAATTTGTGAATTATATTTTAAAACCACCACAGATGGTATACTAAAAGTAAAAATTTGGATCGTTTTTCTAATAAAATAAAAAATTGACCTTTAAATATATAGTCTGCTGTCAATGCCTAGATAACAGAAGCGTCTTAAATCATGAAAATACTCTACACAAGAGCCTGTTAAATTTTGAGTCTTACATTCACAGTAGTCATTCAGTAGGCATAAGAAAGAAAGGGAAGATTAAAAGGTTATGGCAAGAAAAACACAGAAACTATGTTTGGTCAGCATGACTCACTAATGGGAATGTTCCAACATTATCTGACTTGTTTGGAAGAAAAAAAAGACCTTTTAAGGATGGTGCAATTTAAGATTTTGGACTAGGTCCTGCTTGAGTTTAAAGGGCTTTACCTTGATCAAGAGCCTCAAGCAGAGGACAAAGTAAGAGGATAATCATAATGTATTAGGTCTTTCTTGTATGTAAGTGGTGATTATCTCCAACTAGGATAAAAGCTACTTATGAAGGACCAGATCTTTTCTTCCTTTCTTTTCCATCTGCTTTAGCTGTCAATAAATGAACTACCTAACTGAAATCAAGATAAAGAAATATGGTCAGTCTTCAAGTACTAATTTATAATTACAAGAGTGCTGAAACTAAAGCCCTGGCTCCCAATTCTGCTAGGTAAATGAGCTAATTGAAGTTCATAGTTCTAATTCATCTTCTATTTAAAAACTCTGATTTACCAGATCCTGGCATTGTCTAATACTTAAAATCAATTAAGCAACCCTAAAACACAATTCTATACTTCTCTAATAAACTTTATTTAAAAAAATTGCTCAATGAAAGGAGCTAAATTGAGCACATCTGGGACTTCTTTCATGGTAAAGAATCTGTAGATCATTATTGAGAACCAACCAGCCAGAATTCAATTATCACAAACTTCCATCACATTTAAATGATTGAAATATTTGCTTTCTAGATGAGGTCAGTTCCCATAAGGCTATGACCTGAATGAGATTGCTGACATTTTCTCACTCCTTGGGAAGGCATTTTATGTATTTATTCCAACATGCTTTAATCTTACACTATTCCACATAATCCTCTTACCCAGTGGACCTAGTTCTGGGTGTTCCTTCAGTGTTCAGATCTGGAAAATGTTAACGTTTCTGAAAATTACAATAACTAAAAGTTTTCATTTCTTTTAATCCACTTTTCCCAGTTTATTTACAAAGATAGAATATTTTAGGACCAATTTAAGACACATATAGTATGAGAGAATAACATGCCTGAGGTCTACTACACAGAGAAAATAATCTAAGGTAAATCATCTAATCTCTTTTTGCTTCAATTTCCAATTTCTAAAGGGGTAACAGTAATACTCAATCTAAATCATTGGGTTACAATAAGCAATGAATGACTTAATTGCCTGAGTTCATTTTAACAAAATCTACAGAACTCAAATTGTATGTTTTAGTGCAGGGGTTGGCAACCTATAATCTGTGGGTCAAATCTGGCCCATGGCCTAATTTGTATGGTTCACAAGCTAAAATAGTTTTTACATGTTTAAAGAATTATAAATAAATTTATAGGTTAATAAGGGAGATTTTAGCAAGGATACTTAATCCAAATTTGGGGTGTCAGAGGAAGTTTTCCAAAGGAATGACCTCTAGGATGGGGCTAAATGAGGAAGAAGACTTAATCAAGTGAAATAGGGTAAGAAAAAGTATTCCAGTTCAAGAGACTATCATGAAAACATTCAGAAGCCACATACAGTATTGTGGCTTGAAGATCTAAAGGTCAGAAGAGCTGGGACCTACCCTGCAGGGAAGTAAGAGTGAAGGTAGAGTACTAAGAGATGAGGCTAGAGATATAAATAGGCTTCAGGCCATGTTGAGGGTTTTAGATTTTACACGGAGGATAAAGAGAAGTCCTGAATGGATTTTAAGCTGGGGAGTAACAATAAAATTTTCATTTTAGAGCATGTACTCTATTGGCATAGAGAATGGACTGGAGGGGACAAGACGGAAGACGAGACATAATGAAGCTGGCTAATGCAGTTGTGCATACCTTAATCCAGGTGAGAGATGGAAGGTATGGTACCAATTGGTACCAGGTGGAATGTATTGTACCAATTATTGAGTTACTGTCTCTCAGCTCCAAATCCTTCTATTCTCTGCTTTGTGGTGCTGTTTATATTAGGACTTTACTGAACACGTAATTTATCTTGATGTGAGTAGGACAGTATTTCCTGTTTTTCCATATGAATAGCCAATAATCCCAACACTCTTTACTGAATAACTCATCAGTCAGTGATCTGAAATGTCATCTTGAATCATATATTAAATTAATCCTTATAGGTTGAGATCTGTTATTAGGCCCTATATTCTGTTTCATTGATTTATCCATCCTAGTACCAATAATACTATACAGTGTATTAATTACCACAACTTTTAGAATCAATTTATCAAGTTCCTAGAAAAATACTGTTGGTCTTTTGATTGGATTGCATTGAATTTATAGATCAATTTGGAAAAATGAATATCTTGATATTGCATCTTCCTACATGTGAATATGGTATATTTCTCTGTTCATTTATATTTTCTTCAATGTTTTTCAATAAAATTTAAAATTCCTTCTCATATATATATTTTTTTGTTAGATTTATTCCTACATACTTTATTTTTAATGTTACTGTATATGGCATTTTAAATTCTTTCTCATCACTTGTGGCTGAAGCCTGGAAATGCATTTGATCCTTTTTTAAAAAATTTTACTTTTTTATTGAAGTAGTCAGTTACAATGTGTCAATTTCTGGTGTACAGCACAATGTCCCAGTCATGCATATACATATATATATATATATATATATATATATATATATATATATATGATCTTGTATTGATCTTATATTAAGCTATCTTGCTAAACTCAATTATTATCTAATAACTTGTGGTTATATATTTGGAGGTTGCTAATGAAGATAAGTATAGTACTGTTCAATGTTTCTTCCCTTTCAATTCTTACATCTCTTATTTCTTTTCCTTGACTTACTCCCCTGACTAGGATTTTCTGCTGATTAGAAGTGGTGATAGTAGACATCCTTATCTTCCTGGTTTTAGAGAGAATCCTTCTAGTTTTCATGATGGAAATGATTTTCCTTTAAGTTTTTTGTAGATTTCCATTAACAAATTAGGAAAGTTTCCTTTTCAGTTTGCTGAGAGTTTTTATCATGAACGGGTACTGAATTCAAATGCACATCCTATCTCTACTGAGATGACCATAGCTTTTCCTCTTCCGAATCTGTTAATATGGTAATTTACATTGATAGTTTGTTTTGTTTGGAATGTTAAGCCACCTTTGCATTCCTGGAATAAACCCAACTACATAATGTATATTATCTATTCAATACACTGCTAAATACAGTTTACTAAAAATTTATTTAGAATTTTTATCAGATTGGCCTTTTTCTTTCTCTTCCTATCTTATTTTGGTATCAACACTATCATGGTCTTATGGAAGGAGTTGGAGAATATTTCCACTTTTTCTATTTCTTGAAATGTTTACGTAAGATTTAAATGATCTAGTCTCTGAAAATCTGGAAGAACACCTAAATAAAGCCATCTAGGTCAGAAACTTCAGCTATAAACTGAATTTCTTTAATGGTGCTTTCAGCAGCAAGTACTAGAATATCCATGTAACAATGGCTTAAACAATAAAGACATTTAATTATTTCTTCTAACTATAGAACTCTTTCCCGAAAAGAGTGTAAATGACTGAGCATTTTTCTTACTTTTGATGGTGCTGCATCTGAGTGATACTTTAACAGAAAGTACAAAAAAGAGTTTGTACATACATCTGAGCAGGCTCAAATTAATGCATGAAAAAAAGGGAGCAGAATAAAGAATGAGCTTTTGGAAATCAACCAATCAATGAAATATTATTTGATAGGTGTTATAGTCTAAGTTAAATATACTACATATATATGAATATGTTTTATATATAGAATCAGAGAGAATGCTGTGTATTTTTATGCCTGAGATAGATCCAATGCATCATGTAACAGAATTTTTGTACATGCCAAAAAACAGAATTAGAGACTTTGAGTCTTAATCTTAGTTTGCCTTCCTTGTGACTTAAGTATGAGGTCTAAAGCTTGTACTTTTTATATTCTCAAGGCCTAATACAGTGCATAAACAGTATAGAAAGCCTAATCTCATTTTGTTCTTCATTAGAATGGCAGTAGTGATACAGACATAACAGAAGTTAGTGTAATCAGTCTGAGAGTGTTTTTGCATTTTGGCAGATATTCTCAAAATAAAAATTGATAATTTTTCTGCAATATTCCCAAAATACATAAGATACATAACTGAAGATCTGTTGTGTGCTAATAGGGATGTGGAGACCTTCCCAGTAAATAGCCAGAGCATTTTGAAAAGATTTTTCCTACTTTTAGGAATGACATTAATTGTGAAAGGGCAGGTGTGTTGGGAAGCAGGGAGGAGTAATCAGAAGCAACTTAAATTAGACAGTACCACTGTCTCCTTCATAGGATAAAGGTAGGAGGAGATGAAGAGGGCCAGAATCTGGTAATTTAAGGTAACAGACACTAATAATAAGCGTCTTTGAATGTAAAAGCTGAAGCAAGAGAGGACATAATTAAATTACATGAGGACAAAGAAGGATAGAGAAAGACTAAAAGGTGCTCTCAGGTCAGCCTTCCACTACAGCTGGGTACTGTTCTCACAGAATTCCCTAGAGAGTCTTCTACCATCAAGTGACATTTGAGGTATTAAACATGTGAGATGGGATTGGACACCTTGAGCATATGATCCTTAAGGGGCTGACAGTGTACACTTCCTGCTGAACTAGTTTCTTATCCTAGATCCCCAGCTCATCTGTTCTCCTGTTCTCCAGTACTTTTCAAACTTGTATCATTCTGTTACAAAAAGAAAGAGGAAGAACCAATGGATCAGCTTTGGCTGTGGGGTATGCAGTTTACCTCCAGAAAACTTTTCAGTCTATATGAGGAAGGTACTGGGAGAAGTGGGAAAGGAATCTGACATTTACTGAATGTGAAAATATATGCTAAGCAGAGTACTAGGTCATTTAATTTAATACTCATGACAGCACCGTCACCCAAGTATTATTATTATTGCCAAGGAAAAAGCTGAGACTTAGCAAAGTTAAGAAACTTGCGTCCTGACTCATGTTAAGAAGTCAAAGAGATGAACGGGGGGGAAGGTATAGCTCAAGTGGTAGAGCATATGCTTAGCATGCATGAGGTCCTGTGTTCAATCCCCAGTACCTCCACTAAGAAAAATTATTAAATAAGTAAATCTTATTACTCCCCTCCTCCAAGGTCAAGAGGTATAAACTATCAGGTATAAAATAAGCTATATGAGGATGTATTGTACAACACGGGGGATATGGCCAATATTTTATAACACTATAAATGGAGTATAACCTTTAAAATTTGTTAATTACTATATTGTATACCTGTAACACATAATATTGTACATCAACTATACTTCAATTTTTAAAATGATATTATAAAATATTTTTTTTGAAAAAGTCAAAGAGGTAAAATGCAAATATAGTTTGACTCCAAAACTTACGGTTATTTCACGAGAGCAAGGAGGGATCCCTCCCAGTCGAGTATTAAGTTCTGGGTGTTTCCCTCCTTGGTAAGGCGTCATCTCCCTGGCTCTGTAACATTTCTACAACAGAGTGACTTTTTACTGAAACAATTTAACACTCTGCAAACTAAGAATCTGACAAAAAATCCCAATGGTTTATGAAGTTCAGTAATATTAGTGTATATGTATTTAAAATCCTAAAAGAGTGAAAGGAAGTACATTAATCCTGCCAACAATAAGTTTTTAAAAAAGGAAAATGACTTCCTCTTTCATTTATTGGAATTGCTTGGAAGCAGAAGTCAGGAAATCCCCTTCCTTGATTTGTAGTATTTATGTTGCTGTTATCCACAAGGAACAGATTTGTTCTGTTTTATTCTTTGTTTGAAATTTTCAATATTTTTTTCATTTTTCCTTAATGGATCATAGTTTGCGTTATTTTAAAGATTTTTACATGACAAGAGTTTATCTATTTCCTTTTTTACATTCTGAGAAAATAAAGCTATTAGCAAACAAAAATTGCCTAATTACTTTTTGTTCATAAAAAAATGTACATTCCCTACAATGATAACTTACTATACTAGAAATTGCTTATGTGAAAATATCTTTGGTACATATATATATTTCCAGTTAGAGTAACAGATGTTTGGGAAGAACGCAAATTGTTCACATGTATCTGACTCAGCCCTTTTTATAATATCCAAGAATAACTTCAGAATAGTTTTCACCAAAGTAAAATAAAGCACCTTTAGGATTTTCTGTGTATAGTATCATGTTGTCTGCAAGCAGTGACAGCTTTACTTCTTCCTTTCCAATTTAAATTCCTTTTATTTCTTTTTCTTATCTGATAATACACAATGGAGAAAAGACAGTCTCTTCAGCAAGTGATGCTGGAAACACTGGACAGCTACATGTAAAAGAATGAAATTAGAACATTTTCTCATACCGTACACAAAAATAAACTCAAAATGGATTAAAGACCTAAATATAAGACTGGAAACCATAAAACTCATACAAGAAAACACAGTAAGAACATTCTTTAACATAAATCACAACAATGTATCTTTGAATCTGTCTCTTAAGGCAAAGGAAACAAGAATAAAAATAAATAAATGGAACCTAATTAAACTTAAAGGTTTTTGCACAGCAAAGGAAACCATCCAGATAAAATGGAAAAGACAACCTAATGAATGGGAGAAAATATTTGCAATTATATGACCGATAAGGGGTTAATATCCAAAATATGTAAACAGATTATACAACTCAATATCAAAAATCAAACAGTCTGATCAAAAAATAGATAGGAGACACAAATAAACACTTTCCAAAGAAGACATACAAATGACCAACACACATGAAAAGATGCTCAACATCACTATCAGAGAAATGCAAATCAAAGCCACAATGAGACAACACTTCACACCCGTCAGAACGGCTATCATCAAAAAGACCATAAACAACAAAAGTTAGTGAGGGTGTGAAGAAAAGGGAACACTAGTACACTGTTGTTAGGAATGTAAATTGGTGAGAAACAGTATGGAGATTCCTTAACTAAAAATCGAGTTACCATATGATCCAGCAATCCCACTGCTGGGCATATATCCAGAGAAAACTCTAGTTGGAAAAGATACATGCACCCCAATGTTCCTAGGAGCATTATTTACAATAGCCAAGATATGGAAGCAACCTAAGTGTCCATCAACAGATGAATGGATAAAGAAGATATTACACACACACACACACACACACACACACACACACACAATGGAATGCTACTCAGCTATAACAAAGAATGAAATTTCACCATTCACAACAACATGGATAGACTTGGAGGTATCATGCTTAGTGAAATAAGTCAGAGAAAGACAAATACTCTATGTTATCACTTATATATGGAATCTTAAAAATAAAACAAACTAATGAATAAAAAAGAAACAGATTCAGATTATAGAGAAAAAACTAGTGGTTACCAGTGAGAAGAGGGAGGAGTGAGGGGCAAGATAGGGGATTAAGAGGTACAAACTGCTATGTATAAAATAAATAAGCTACTGGGATATACTGTACAGCACAGGCAATATAGCCAATATTTTATAATGACTATTGATGGAGTATAACTTTTCAAAATTGTGAATCACTATGTTCTACACCTGAAACTTATATCGTAAATCAACTATACCTCAATTAAAAAATAAAATAAAAGATATGACAACTAAAACAAAAACAACCCCCCCCCACACACAAACTTCTGCTTTTTTGAGAGACACTGGTAAGTAAAATTAAGAAACAAGCCACAGACTGGGGGAAAATACTTTCAAAGCACGTATCTAATAAAAGACTTACATCCAGAATATATAAACAATTTTTGTGACTCAATAATAAGACAAATAATCCATTAAAATGGGCAAAATATTTGAACAAATACTCCACCAACAAAGATATATGAAATGCAAATAAACAATACCATTAGTTATTAGGGAAATGTAAATTAACCACAATGATATATCACTACACCCTAGAATAACTAAAATTAAAAAGACCAACAATACCAAGAACAGTGGAGGATGGGGAGCAACTAGAACTCAAATACATTGCTGGTGGGAATGTAAAATATTACATTCACTTTGGAAATGTCTGGCAGTTTTTTAGAAAATTAAATGCACCCACTCCTAAGCAATTGCACTTCTAAGTATTTACTCAAGAGAAATGAAAACAGATGTCCATATGAACTGGTATATAACTGGTATGTAAATGTTTATAGCAGCTTTATTCATAATAGCCCAAAACTAGAAACAACCCAAATGTCCATCAACTGGTGAATCAATAAATTGTGATATATCCATACAATGAACTATACTACTTAGTATTAAAACGGAATTAATTTCTGATACAGCATGGATAATCTCAAAAGCATTATGTTAAGTGAAAGTAGACAGAGACAGACACAAAAGACCATACTATTATATGAAATTCTGGTAAAGTCAAAATGATCATGATAGAAAACAGATCAGTGGTTGCCTGGGGCAGGGGTAAGAGATTAGGGAAGGAGACTGATGGCAAAGGGGCACAAGGGAACATTTGACAGTGATAAGACTTATATATCTGGATTGTCATGGTAGTTACACTGCTGTACACATTTGTCAAAAACACATTGAAATGTATACTTAAAACTGATGAATCTTAATGTACTTAAAACATACCTCAGTGAAGCTGATTTTTTTTTAATGGTCCTCTTCATGAGAATCAGATATTTAGATTAGATATAAGAGATTTCTGATCATGGGACACTATTAAAGATTTCCTTTTCATGACAGTTTTTTTTTTAATGACAGTTTTTAAGAATGAGGAAGAAAAGGCCATTGATTGAACTAAAACAGATTTTTTGAGGCAAAGAGTAAATGATACACATATATATTATATATGACACATATTATATATTATTTAATATGTAGTAAATATTACCTAATTTTAAAAGTATGCAGAAGTATCCTATAATGAAAAAGAATATGAAAAGGAATATATGTATGTACATGGATGACTTAAAAATTATGCTGTACACCAGAAGTTAATGCAACATTGTAAACTGACTATACTTCAGTTTAAAAAATAAAAAAGATTTTTTAAAAAGAACATGAAAAAGAATAGTAAATAAATAAATAAAAGTATGTAAATAAGAACCACAACATTTCTCAACTTAAATCTTCATTCTTCCTTTAAGATTTAGAAAAAATACTCTGGAAGTTTAATTTTTCTTTTTCTTTTTCTTTTTAACACTTTTTATTGATTTATAATCATTTTACAATGTTGTGTCATAATTTTTCATATATAGATATAAGAATGATTCCTATGGGCCTACCCAAAAAGGCAAATTTATATAATAGTTTAATATTCATATATAAAGCTTTTAAGTTCAATTAAATCAGTGTATCATATGACCACAAATTCTTTTTACCTTTTTTTAAAGATGTTTCCCCTGCTTCTCTCTATACCTAATCAAAAATAATAGTCATTCCTAGAAAATAATGCATAGTATACTAAGACCTCTGTTGTTTTTTACTTTATTCATTCTCTTATGGCAATCTCATCCTTCCCAGGGTCACTCTTACCATCTATATGCTAATGATTTTGATCTATATAGCTCAGAGGCAGATCCAAAGTTTTCTGAGAACTAAATCTTATGCAATTGCAAAATTAAGAAAATTAAACTTAACACAATTTCAGAAAATTAATATAACTCTTTAAATGTATAATTCTTTGCAAAAGAGACCTGAAGATTAACTTCAGCAGCTTCACAGCAAATCTACCTCTGCTATAACTATATCTTAAAAGTCAGATATTTCTCTTAGTGACTATGGAACTATCCTCTAGTTGCCTACTGGACATCTCTACTTTTTTTTTAATTGAAGTATTGTTGATTTACAATGTTGTGTTAATTTTTGGTGTATAGCACAGTGATTCAATTTTATATATATATATATTCCTTTATATATATAATATATAATATATAAATTTATATAATATATATATATATTCCTTTTCATATTCTTTTTCATTATAGGCTATTACAAGCTGTTGAATATAGTTCCCTGTGCTATACAGTAGGACCGTGTTGTTTATCTATTTTATATATTTGTATGTTTGTATCTGCAAATCCCAAACTCCTAATTTAGCCTTCTTCTCCTTTACCCTTTGATAACCGTAAGTTTGTTTTCAGTATCTGTGGGTCTGTTTCTGTTTTGTAAATAAGTTCATTTGTGTCATTTAGATTCCACATATAAGCGGTATCATATGGTATTTGTCTTTCTCTTTCTGACTTACTTCACTTAGCATGGCCCCTGTGCAAGGATGACACACAAATTCATGAAGCATTAAAAAAAAAATCCCCTAGTGCTTGGCACTGTACATAGCATATAGTAGGCACTCAGTAATACTTATTGAATCAAAAAATGAATGACTTTTACTTAGAAGTATGAATGAAGTTAAGGGAAACAAGACAAAAATTGTATTTATGCAATGGAAAATAAGTATACCAGTGAACAAGTGCCAGGAGGGACTGTAGAAAAATAACCACAACAAATGAACTAGGAGGAAAATGAACAAAGGATCTGAACTGAAAGGAAAGCAATTCACAGCAAAGAAACCCAAATGTGCAGTAAGCATGAAAAAAGATATTCTCATTATCAATTAGACAAGTACAAATTAAACCAGTGATATTGTCATTCCATACTCATCAAATTGTCAAAGATTTAAGTCTGTCGAGAAATAAAATCTCACACTGTAGATGGAAGGATAAACTGAAGACATATACCTAGCAATTCTATCGTACAAGTATAAAGATGTCCTAACATTGTTTATGAAAAAAAAAAAAGGAAATAATCTAATAAAATATATAGCAGTGGTATATATGTCAATGGAATACTTCAAAATATTTACAAATGAATTACAGTTGAATATATGAATATGGCTAGTCCCCCACAATAAAGAATAAATAATTAATGTCAATGGTGGAAATGTGGAGAAATCCGGAGTGAAGAAACAAAGGACTCAATACAGGAGAAAAGCAAAGGGTAATGGTATGATCATTTGATGACCTCAATCTGCTAACTCTTTTCCAAATAAACATCTCACCTTACTTAAGTTCATTAAATGAAACTTCTTTTAGCTTTAGCAGTGAATAATGCTATTGACTGCAATAGTGCTTTTTTTTTCTCTTTTTGAGTGGTTACAGGGATTGTAAAATTGTTGTGTTTACATTATTATCTATAAATTCCTGAAAACAATTCAAATTAATTTTATGTCTTAAAATTTTACTTAAATGATACAATTCCCCTCCACCAGCTATCCATGGTAATGTTAGTTCTTCATAAGGTCAAGGAGATGGTTCTAATAAATCAAAATAATTTAAAATGTTTTGTTTCTTTTTTAAATAAGTTTTTAAATTGAAGTATAGTCGACTTACTATGTTGTGTTAATTTCTGGTGTACAGCATAATGATTCAGTTATACATATATATTCCTTTTCATATTCTATTACAAGCTATTACAAGATATTGAATACAGCTTTCCATGCTGTACAGTAAGACCTTGTTGTTTATCTATTTTATATATAGTAGTTAGTATCTGCAAATCCCAAACTCCCAATTTATCCCTCTACCCACTTTGTACCCCTGGTAACCATAAGTTCGTTTTCTAGGTCTCTGAGTCTGTTTCTGTTTTGTAAAAAAGTTTATTTGTGTCATTTTTTTAGATTCCACATATGAGTGATATCATATGGTATAAAATGCTTTGTTTCTAATAAAAGACACTTTTTAGTAACAAATTCCTAGGCAGAGCTTCAAATTTATTTTTATTAAATAGAATGTTTTTAAACTTACGTGACTTAAATCTTTGACATGAGATTCATGCCTTCTAATACCAATTTAAAATTTTCTAAATCTCTTATAATATTTATATATATTTACTTTGAGTATTAATTGATCTTTACTGCAATGCGATTGAAAATATTTTTAAAAATCTTCAAGAATATATACATCATTAAAGCAAGGTCTTGCAAGAAATTGTTAGCTAATCTATTTGCCAAGCTAGAATAAAAAGAATAAGAAAAATGCATGTATAATGAAGGATATGCCTGACATACAGCAGTGGCAATTTGTAAACGACATGCCACTCATCTTAACCTCAGTACTTAACAAGTTTTAATAATCTCAATTTCGAGTTCTTTAGCTACACTTTCTAACTCAATTTAATTTTTTATTGGATTGGTGGTAAACAATAAATTTTTATCCAGAATACTTTTAAATGGTTAACTTATTTTATTTCAGACACTGAGTCGCAGTTGATAACTTAGTGTCAAATAATGACTTCAGGAAAATTTTCTAACAAATTTGTGGCTACTCCAGACTTCCTTCCCATGATTGTACAAGCACCATTAGAATAAAATGCAATTAAGTTTGCTTTCAAATATTATCAAAGCCACAATCATTTAAAGGAGACAACAATGTACTAGAAATACACTCTGCTGTGGCTGACACCAATTCTTTTAAAGCCACAAATACAATTACCAATACAGAAATTGATTCAACTGAGTTAAATAAATTGCTAGGTGCTTTTCTTTAAAAGTGTAGATGCCTGATCAATTACAGTACATATTTGATATTCCCTTTTATAATATTCTTAACTACCATTATGTAATTTCCTTTGCAATTTGGTCAGCTGTTCTTGTTGCACTGTATCATGCATGTAAACAACTGCCTGTGTCTGCTCCATTTTCTTCTTTTAATTTTATTGCTCCCCTCACTATCAGATAAAGGCCTATTATGTTTTACTTAACTGTGAAGAGTATTAAAAACTTCTGGGTATTGATATTTTTATTATTTAGTTTATACACTAAGTTGGAAATTGATTCATTAGTTGATTCTTTTAACAAATCTTGAAGTTTAGTACAGTCTTCAGGAAAATCATGTTCCCTAATTTTTTTTTTCCAGAAAAATTTGCCTAGTAGTTTCATTAGTACCATTTGGGGTTACTAAATATGCCCTCCATTCCTTGGATCCATGGACATGCCTTTCTTTTGTCCCTCCTTAATGCTGAACTATCAAACAATTCTTACATTCTAGTTTACATTCTTTCATTTCAAGCAATTTGCACTGCTTTGAAAACATAAACACTTGTCTTTCATTCCAACAATCTGGAAGCACAAGGTTATCTATTTCCTTTGCTGAACGTGGTAGTGTTTCTTCAATGACTAGTTGTTCAAAAACTTTGCAGTTTGTTTCCATTACCTTAGGTATCCCACAATTTTAACTCCTATCATTTACTGTGTCTGTTTTAAACTTCTTCACATTAAAAAAACTTAATAAGTCACTGTTACTTTAGCATTTTAGGGATCTGAATCTGAAACATAATTTTATGTTAGTAAAATTCACAATACTACTTGGAGGTTAACATTAAATCTTTGTTAATAATTCTAATATAATTTTAGAAATGGCATAAATTTTATTTTTAATTAAAATTTTTTACTACATTGTAATTAGCTAAACCAGTATTTTGTACCCTGCTTATAAATGTATAGTTGGGTAAAAATGTCATACATGGTATTCTTAGGTTTTGGCTTTAATTTTTTAATGCAAATTTCTAAGAATATGCTAATATTTGGTTTCATCTTAAAGATTTAGCATGTAATATTTTCATTATTTTATAAATAATAAGTATGCATCTGTGTTTTCATACATATTATATACCTATGTCATATACATTAGCATATATCTAGGTATGCATATATAGTCAATATTCTGAATATGAGTCAAAATTTCTATGTCTGTTTTACATCAATTGGATTTTCTTTTTTAACCTTCTGACCCTCTTCACCCATTTCTCTCCCTTTCCCAACCCTGGCAACCACCAATCTGTTCTCTGTATCTATGAACTTTTTTTTTTGTTTTTTAAGATTCCACATATAAGAGAGATCATAAAGTATTTATCTTTCTCCGACTTATTTCACTTAGCATAATGCCCTCAAGTTCCATCCACATTGCAGCAAATGGCAAGATGTCATTCTTTTTTATGGCTGAATAATATTTCACTGCATATATACCACCTTTTCTTTATCCATTCATCCACTGATAGACACTTAGGTTATTTCCATATTTTGGCTCATAAATAATGCTTCAATTAACATGGGGTGCATGTACCTTTCTGAGTTAGTGGTTTCATTTTCTTTGGATAAATACCCCAAGGTGGAATTTGCTGTATCATATGGTAGGTCTACTTTTAATTTTTTGAGGAAACTCCATACTGTTTTCCACAGTGGCTGTACCAATGTACATTCCTACTAACAGTGCACAAGGGTTCCCCTTTCCCCAGACCCTTACCAACACTTGTTATTTTTTGTATTTTTGATAATAGACATTCTAATACTGTGAAGTGATATCTCATTGTGGTTTTGATTTGCACTTCTCTAATGATAAATGATGTTAAGCATCTTTTCACGTACCTGTTTACCACCTGTATGTCTTCTATTGGAAAATGTCTATTCAAACCTTCTATCCATTTTTTAATTCATTTTTTTTTTTTTTTTTTGCTGTTGAGTTGTATGAGTTCTTTATATACTTTGGATGTTGGCTCTTTATCAGATATATGATTTGCAAACATTACCTCCCAGTTAGTAGGTTATCTTTTCGTTTATGGTCTCCTTTGCTGTGGAAAAGCTTTTTAATATGATGTAGTCCCACTTACTTTTTGCTTTTGATGTCAGATTCAAAAAATCATCATCAGACCTATGTCAAGGAGCTTACCACTATGTTTTCTTCCAGGAATTTAATAGTTTCAGGTTTTATATTCAAGTCTTTAATCCCTATGAGTTAATTTTTGTTTATGGTGTAAGAGAGTGATCCAGTTTCCCCAACACCATGTATTGAAGAGACCATCCTTTCCCTATTAAATATTCTTGGTTCCTTTGTCATAAATTAATTGACCATGGGTCAATGTATGGGTTTATTTCTGGGCTCTCTATTCTGTTCCATTGATCTATGTGTCTGTTTTTAGGACAATGCCATACTGTTTTAAAACATAGTTTAAATAAAGTTGGGGAGCATAACACCTCCAGCTTTGTTGTTCTTTCTCAGTATTACTTGGCTATTCAGGATTTTTTTTTTTTAAGGGGGTGTTCCATTCAAATTTTAGGATTATTTGTTCTATTTCTTTGAAAAATGCCATTAGGATTTCGGTAAGGGTTGCACTGAATCTGTAGATTGCTTTGGGTTGAATGGACATTTTAACAATATGGATTCTTCCAATCCATGAGCATGGACTATCTTTCCATTTATTTGTGTCCTCTTCCATTTCTTTCATTTCGTATAGTTTTCAATCTATAGGTCTTTCACTCTCCTTAATTAAATTTATTCATAGGTATTTTATTCTTTCTGATGAAGTTGTAAGTAGGATTATTTTCCTCATTTCTTTCTTATAGTTCACTGCTAGTGTATAGAAACACAACAGACATTTGTGTATTGATTTTGTATCCTGCAATTTAACTGAATTCATTTTTTAGTTCTAACAGTTTTTTACATGGAGACTTAAGCATGAATTTTAAAATATTTACTGTGCTTTTTGGTCTATACCTATACCTACTTGCTATTTGAATATCTACTATCAGTTTTAATTCTTTTTCCAACAGAATTTCACAAAATCAGACTACAACTAAATCCTTGATTACTATTTGATTCAGCAAGAAAGATGTTCACATCACTGCCAAAAAAGTGTAGTTCAGACATGGATGTTGGTTGATATTTTTGTTTAATTAACTAGTAAGACAAAAGCAAAACAGTGAAGAAGTATATTGGAACTTCATTTATCACTGTCATGAGCAACTTCTTTACTGAATTGGATAATAGGTTTTGACTACTGCAAGAATACTTCCTCAATTTTTTGTGCTATTCACAATGTCAAGGCCACAGATGTGATACATCATTAAGTTTAATTCTGCATTATTATTTTCTCCACCAGCATACTGCTTGTTTTTGTAAATAAAGCTTTATTAGAACATGGCCACGCCCACTTTTAATATAAGAGTTGAGTAGCTGTGACAAAGACCATATGTACTGGAAAGCCTTAAATATTTACTGACTGGCTGTTTACAGAAAAAAAATTGCAGACAACTGGTCTAGAAAACCAACAAAACAATAAGCCAAGCCTTGATTTGTAGCATTTGCCATTTTCCATGGTGTAAATACTCCTGTTGTAGCCAATTTCATACTACAAATGTGACATACAAACGTTGAGAAGGAATGCATACAATGTTACATAGTATTTCTGTCAGAGATAAAATAGACAACCTTAAAATGAAATCTTTAAAAAAGTGTTTTGAGTACTTATTACCTGTTTTTAACATGTATTAATTTATTTAATTTGACTTTTAACTGGTTATGCTTAACAACTGGATCATAAAATCCCCCCAAATTTAGCAATGAGCCTTGCAAAGTGGTAAAAGCCAACTGTGGTGTACTACTAGCTCTATTTTTAAAAGGACACTAAGGGAGGCTGTGGGAGAACAAGTAGTAATTTGCCTAATTGGTAAGTAGTTGAGTCAAGGTTCAAACTAGGTTCAGAATTCTGACCCAAGTTAGGCTTCCTAGTCTTCTTAGTGGAGAACAAGGGCCTTTACTGGCTCGGTTAAAAAAAAAGGGGGGGGGGGCGCGAGGGCACATATTAAGGGAATTCCAAATGCAACGGAATGCATTTTCTGGAGTACCATCTTATATATTTGCTAGGAGTCTACCGAAACTCCCAGGCAGCATGGAAACATGAGTCTTGATGCTTGATACCTATTCAGGATCAGTCTGGGCTGGGTATTGGAAGGAATAAGGGAACAACTGATTGGTCCATCTATCATCTGCTGCTGGAAATTTATTAGAAATTTTCCTTAACTGGTTTAGGAAGTGTAAATACAAGCATTTACTACCACGAGCCCCTTATAGTACTTATTAAGCTACATAAATTCGGGAAAGCTTCAGAAAACTTGTAGTCTGAAACCTTACCACACTTGGGGTGCAGGTAAAGGAAAGGACACTATGAAAGGGCACTCAGGCAGCTGCCCGTATCTGAGGTAAAATTTGTGGGCAGGATGGCCAGGTGCTAGGCCTCTTGACGAACTCTAAACCTTTAGAGCACAGTTCTAAGTGCAGGAATAACAATGGCTAGACTAATGGAAAACTCGGAGACATGTCCTTGTCCAACCCTTTCATCTTGACACGAAGAAACTCAGCTCTAGTGAGGTAAAGCGACTTGCACGTCAAGCGGTCGAAAGAGGAAAGATTTCCAGCTCTTTCCACTACACCACACGGCCTCCTCTAGAAGACCCTCCCTGCACAGAACTTACCCAGAAAGCACCAGGAACCTGGCTGGGGACAGGCCTACACTTGAACTTAGGAGAAACGTCCTAGTCTCTCCTGAGTTAGAAGGTTGAAACCAAAGTACAGGAGCACAAACTCTAGGCGGTGAAGGAGACTGGCTTCCTCAGAGAACAAAGTACAGAGTCAGACACCGCCCCTGGAAAAAGCTGCCACGCCCCTCACAACGCCAACACCGCGCGCGGCGGAGCAACGCGAGCCGCCGCGAGGGCAGGGCACGCAGCCGGCGGCGCGCACGTTCGCCCCGAGGCCGCACGGGAGGCGAGCGGGCGTGCGCGCCCCCGTGGCTGTGGGCGGGGTGCGGGGTGCGGGGCGGGGCTCTGAGCCGGACCGGGGCGGGGCCGCAAGGAGCTGTAGGTGCTGCTGGTAGGTCGCGACAGGTGCGCGAAGCAGAGCGCAAGGGACCCGTGGCAGGGCTGGTAGCAACGCAGAGAAAAGACCGCTTTTAGTCAGGTAAGGGTCTTCTTTCTCCACATCCTCCACAGCTGGAGAGTACGCAGAGACCCTCCACACCCTCTTTCTCCTGCGACTTCTGGGGTGAGGGAAACACCGGGACCGTGAACCCTTCCCCCTCCAGAAAGCGGGTGGAGGAGCTGCTGATCCTCTGCCCTTTTCTCACTTCTGGGTACTGCGCTGGGGTTGGGAGTAATTATGTAGAGCGGAGCCTTTGCTCCCTGAGGGCGGGAGCTGCTAGGACTCCGTCCTTTTCCACCAGGAGCACTCTTTTCTAACTATATACTTTTTTTGGTGTGGAGGAAGGTGGCAGTTCATGAACATTCAGAATAGTCTCTCAGGGAAATATTCTGATAATTCAACTGGTCTTTTCCATTCTTTATTTTCAGCCATTCTTTCCCTCTTTGATTTTTCTCCCCTTCCATTCTGCCAACGGAACTCTTAAAGATACACCCTTTTGAGGTATGTTGAGACTATAGCAGTCCTTGCAGCTAGATGTGTCACCCTGGAATCGCTATCGTGTATATATCGCTACCACCTGTTAGTGCGTAGGGTTATTATAAGGTAATTGTACACCCCTGGCTACACCTACTAAGCTTGAAGTTGTAGGTGCTAGGAGTGAACTATCTGGCACTGTTCCTTACGTCCTTACTGGGGCTTACAATCCTGGTGAGAGATATTTGAACTACTATTGTCTTTCACTTAATTCTAGCTTTCAGAAGTCTGCCTAATCCAGATGGTTCTAATGGCTTGATTTTTCAAGTTAGTCAGAGATACTGAGTCATCAGCTTTTAAGACAATGACCCTTTAAAAGGGTAGAGGTCTTCTTTTGCGTTAGGTATTCTTTCTTTTGCTCTTCATTTAAGTGATTAAATGGATTAATTTTCATCTGCATACTACTAATACTGTCCACAAATGGTAAATATTTTATGAACCATGTGATAACACATTCTTCTGAGGTCTGAAGTAGACACAAAAGAAGATGACCCTGAACAAGCATTTCCTAAATTCCTGTGGAGTTATATCCTGAAATGAAGGATGATTATGTTTTAGGTAGACCTTCTAAAAGGTATGTGTGCTTATTTATTTCCTTTCTTTGCATTGATAGAACAACACATACATGGTATCAGGTAATCATTTTAAGAACTCATTTCATTTTTTGGACAAAACATTTATTGAGTGCCCCTTGTATTGTCAGTCCTGTGGATTCAAAATTTTAAATGTTCTTACTCTAAAAGATGAGCTTAAAATCAAATGGGTTAGGAAGGTCAATAGATACAACTTAGAGTGTTAGTGAGGTCAGTGCTGTCTAGAGATCAGCCCAGAGTGCTGTAGGACCATAGACAATACGGCTTTGAAAAAAAAAAAAATTCCCTCTTCTACTTTTCCTTAAAAACAAAACAAAATAATAACAAAACAAAAACCTTTGAGCAATAGTGAGTGATTCTCTTTAGTCCATGTATTTGTATCACTCATATTCTTTATTTTGTGTTCTGCCAACATTATGGCTTTTAGATAATGGAATTAGGACTTGTCATTATTTCTGAGCAGGTCAGTAAATAATTGGTGGAGCTATTTTCACAGTTCTGTACTGGGCCTGGAAGTGTCGTTATTGTTAGCATGTAGTCCCTGAACTCTAGAGCCTCTGGGAAGAGAATAGTGTATTGGCAACATTAGCAAAGCAGTACCATTTTGTAAAAATTGTTCCATTGTGTAACTTTGTTTGACTTGATACATTCAAGTTTTGTTTCAAGTTCTGGTTAAAGGTGGGCCAAATTTTAACCTTCTAATAATTCAAATAACAATAAGAAGAGAAAGCTTCAAAAATGAAAACAATTCTATTAACAGCACATCTTGATGGCAAAGGACACTTTTTCTTGCTAAGGTGCCCTCGAAATGTCTTTTTCTTTCTGTCTTTCTTGAGCAGGGAATACGGTGGGTAAATGGGTAGAGGAGGAATGGGTCAGAAATGTTTGAAGATTCTTTGCAGAGTTTTAATGATCTGAAGTCTTAAGTGCTCTTCATAAAACTGCAGCTGTTTATTAACTGCCTACTGTGTGCCAGTGTTGTAATATCAGAGGATGCACATGATATAGTCCCTTCTATATGGTTATGTTTTTCATTTTTAAAATAGAGACTTTGAGTTAATAATACAGATGATGGTTGTTTCATTTGGCAGTTTGAGCCATAGTACTTGATGAACACATTTCTTGAAATTGCTTACCTCCTTTCTTTCTGTTTACACTCTAGGAAAGTGGTCCCACCAGGAGTTTTTGGAAAGGCAGTAGGTATTTGCATGTATTTTGTGTAGGTACAATAAGTTTGTTGTTTACTTATAATGTTTTCAAGTACAATTTTAATTATTGTTCCTATTAAGGTTTCAGATACCTTGCCTGGATTTCCTCTGGTATTTTTCAACAATTAATTTAGAATCTCTGTACCAGAAAGTTTCATCAAAGATATATACACAACACAGACACAAAAGAATGTTTAGAGTCTGGGAGATCTTTAAACCTCGTTGCCATAAAAGACAACCTCACTACAAATTGGGAGAATTTGTCATTATGTTGATGGCAAAACTAGTTTTCAGGCATTCTTAATTCCATACACTCAGAAATAGGTGACTTGCATTGGGATTAGAATTGTACTCTTTCTGCACTTAGGAAAATGTGTGAGTTGGTTTCTAAGTCAGGAATTTTCATAAGAAAAGACTTTAAAAAAATTTGCTATAGTCTTTCACTGTATGTTTTTTGATGGGAAGTTACAGTACTTTATTTTGGTTTGTGTACAGTAATCTCCAGGTTATGTTAAATTACTTAACACAGATTCTCAAGATTCTTTAGTAACAAATGAGTGGTTGTAAATTGAGTAGTTCTACTTAATGGTTGTGGAATTGAGATTCCATGGTAAATGGTACTCTTGGTAGGCCCATACTGATATGTTTATTCTGTGGCTGGATCCAAAGTCCTTGAGGCTCAGTCAAGCTATTGTGCTAAAGCAGACCTCTTTTCATAAAAAGGAAGAGGCTTGACCCAACAAGAAATCTCTTTTTTAACATGTCAGTGATTTCTTTATATTTGAAAATGTTTCTAGAGACTTTACATGTCTAGTTATAAGAAGTTAACATGATAACTATGAAATTTTACATTCCCTTTATTTTTTTGTAAAGAATTTCTCAGTATTACTCTGAAAGTAAGAACTTTTATTGTTAGGAAAAAATCAAGACAACTTTTTTGTACTTCTGATAACAAGCGTGGAGCTATTTTTTTCCCTTATTATGCTATATACTGTACTTTACAATCCCTCAAACATGTTTTTTCTTTCATACCAAAGTATTGCCAATTTTTGTTTCATTACCCATAGATTAGTAATCCTGATATACTTTTAGTTGATCTTAAATTTCCACAATCTTTTTTTTTCCTACAAACTGAAATTTAAGCAAATAATTTAAGCCCAGGATTTCTTTTCCTCGGGTCGATTTTTATGAACAGGTAACTTTTGCTCAGATTTGGCTTCCACCTCCAGCATGAGAGGAAACCAATCTATCCATGCATACATTGGGAAACCCAATGATTTCCCTCTAATGGCCCTGTCACTGTCCTCCTCCTCATCACTGGGCAACATTTGACCAAGGGGACAACTTTTCTGATTCTTCCCTTCATGTGGCTTTCTTCTATTGTGCCTCCATTTAGCCTTTTTTTTTTTTTTTAATGGACATACTGGGAATTGAACCCAGGACCTCATGAATGCTTATGTGACTTTCTTAATGTGACCCTACCTGGTTCTCCATCTTCTCATCTAAACACTTCCTTCCACGCTCCTTCACTAACTCATAGTCTTTTTGTCCCTTAAATGTGTGTGTTCACCATGACCGTGCCCAGCATCCTGTTCTCCTTGCACTCCTACTCTGACAACACCATCTGTCCCCTCCATGATTTCAACTAATCTCCATGTGAGTGATTTACAAATTAATCTTTTTTCATGTTGTGTATGTAATTCTTGTTTTATTTTCACATGTACAAACATAACATACCCATTTAGAAAATCAGAATTATATATACTAATTATAGAACACCTGAGGAAAAATAAATTATGAAGAAGACAAAATATTCCATAATCTGTTCCAGAGAGAAGTGCTATTTGGTGTATTTCTTTCAGTCTTTTTTTTCTCTCTTTGATACACACAAACACACTCACATAAACACACAGGTAATTGGGTTTAATTGGGTTCATATTATTATAGTAGATAGAGTTTTGAATCTGTTTTTCCACTTTACATCATGATTTTCCACAGCGTCAGAATTACTTGAAAACAATTTTAATGGATGGTTAATACCCTGGTAAAATTTTAACTGCACTTGAGTGTTTTGATTTTTACAACATTATTAATAAGTGAAAAAGAAAAAATTTATGCATAAATCCTTGTATGCATATTTGTACAAATTGCTTATTTTATCCTTAGGTTGGATTCTCAGAAGTATCATTACTGGGTCAAAGGGCATGAAAATTAAAAAATACTGCTGTCAAATTGCTTTCTTGTAAAGACTAGATTAATATTCTCATCTGCAATGATTGTGAGTGCCCATCTAGTGCATTCTTTGTAATGCTGAATCTTATTTTTTATCTTTACTAATTTGATATGCAAAAGTGATTTAATTTATATTTCTTTAATTACTAGTGAGAGTGAACATTTTTCATATCTTCATTTTCATTTCTGTGAATTTTCTTTTGGTTAATCTCTTCCTATTTTTATTTGGGTCTTAACATTTTAATTATGGGTTTTTCTTGTTTGTTTGTTTGGAGTTCTTTCATTTATTTCAGGCTTTGGGGGAAGGGGTACAGGTTTTTATTAGGCCAAACTGAATGAGTAGAGTGATAAAGTGGAAAGTGTATAAAGTTGAAATTGCGGTGTTTTAAATGTCCATTGTTTTGAGAATCCAGGGCTTGCGATGGATGGAGCAGCACTGCAAAATGAAAAGGGTGCTGGTTTGAGAGTCAGGGTTCTCAACTTGATGCTGGGAACCAAGCACTTAGGTGATCTTGGGCAAGTCACTCAACCTCTCTGAGCCTCATCTGTAAAATGAGAGGGTTCAGCTTTTGATCCCAAAGTCCATTAAACCTGTACGCTGAAAGGATGACTTATGAGCCACTGCTCACTAGACATTGTGGAATCATTTTCTATCCCATCCCTAACCCTTCACCCATTTTAGATATATGGAGTCTAAGGAAAGACTGGATGCAGTAAAGGCAGTTTCCCTGGGAGTAGCAAAGCTCAACGGAGCTTGGAGGCAATTTAATATGTTTGTGCCCTCTGGAAAATAAAAGTTGCAAAGATTGGTATTTTGAGGCACTCCTGTAGATTGACACTTGGAAACCTGGTAAAGTACTACAAAAGAGCCTCTGTGATCTATGCCGCAAAGCCCCATCGTCTCTAGTGCATGTAAAGCAAGTCTCATTTTATGACAAGACATTTTAAGCTGCCAAGCCAAGTTATTTAGTAACTTCCACTATTCCATACAGAAACTATTCTTAGTGTTTTTTTTTCTTTGTGATTTGTATAAACTCTTCATTTTAAGAATATTGATTCTTTGTTCTGTGGTCAAATGTTCGGTTATTTGCCTTTTAATTTTGAATACAGTATATTATTACTCATCTGTAGATCTTTTTCCTTGGGGTTTCGTTTGTTGCTTTTATGTTTAGAAGTCTTTTGCCATCCAGAGATGAGTTAAGTATTCACTTTGATTTCCTTCTAATTTTTATGGTTTTACTTTTTATATTCTTCAATTTGTCTTGAATCTACTTTGGAGTACCTCGCCAGTATGTTTAGTGCCTTTGCTTGTCTTCGGAGCTCCAGATCCATATTTCCAGCACCTGGTAGACCACGTGGATAGTCCCTCTGCACCAGGTACCTGCAGCCACCTAGTTTCCCTGAGGACAAAGCTTGAAAGTTGCCCTTTCTTCTCCCACACTTAATCACCAAGTTTGGTTGATTTTACCCCAACAGTGATAATGGCTCTTTTGTCAGTCTTCTAATTCAAATCCCCCTTTTTTGCTAGAGTCCTTGAGCAGTCCTTAGAGTGGACTTTTGTTTTTCCCTTTCAGTCCAGAATTGTCTTTAAAAACAAACGAAAAAAAGAACACTGATTTTCAAAGTGTGGTTTCCTGGTTATCTATTTTAGAATCACTAGGGATGTTGGTTTAAAAAGTCGATTCTTCTGTCCTACCTGGACTTACAAATCAATGTATCTGGAGAGAGAGGGCATGAGAATCTGCAGTCTTAACAAGTACCTAAAGAGATTCTTTTACACACTTAAGGGGGATCCAAAGCCCAAGTAAATTAAGTCTAAATTTCTCTGCATGCCATTCAAGACCCCAACTCCCACACCCTGACAGCCTATTTTTCCAGGCTTATCTCCCACATCAGTACCCACCCACCTGGCACTGCAGCCATACAATGATTCACGGTTTCCTGGACCCACCCTGGCCTTTCCTGCCTCTGTGCCTTTGCTCATGCAGTTCCCACAGCCTCAGATTCCTCCCCACCACTCCCCCGACTCCTGCTTAAATTCTTTTTCCGTAAGAGCTCAAATAAAGTGCTACTTAAGAAAATAATAAAACCTTTTCTAGTTTCTTCTGTTTGAATCAGTGTCTCCCTCCCCAGCCTCCGCTTAGCACTTTATTTTTACTTCATTTTTTACCTTAATGCTGTCACTATTTATGAATTATTATTTCCTTAAAAATTATAAACCTTCTAAGTGTGAGAACCTTGCTTTTCCTTTTCATTTGTAGTCATTATACATATAATAAGCAATTACATACTCATTGCAAACACTATCATATAACAGTATTTGACTTCATATCACACTTAGAATAAAATTAAAATCTTTTACCATTGCTTATAAATTCTTATTTAAACTGTCTGCCACTCATCTCTGTCATCATTTCATACTTCTCACTCCGTCTCTAGCCATATTATTTCTGCCTCAGGGTCTTTGCACTTGCTATTTCCTTTGCCTGGAAAACTCCCTGATCTCTTTCCTTCACCTGGCTGGCTGCCTTTCTTCTTCCCATCATTCAGGTTTCAGTTCAAATGTCATTCACTCAAAGAGGCCCTCCCTTACTGCTATCTAAAGTATCTGCCTCCTTTCCTGCCACCACTCCAGTTACTTTCTTTGTATTTCCTTCACTGCACTAATCACAGTGTTTAATTGTCCAACTTCCCCAGTGGAATGGAAGCTTCATGAGAGCAGAAACGTTGTCTGTCACTTTTAATGTTATATCCATAGCAAATAGAGCACTGTTTGACACATGGTAGGTGCTCAGTTAAATATTTGTTGAATGAATGAACAAGCCTTGAAGATAGACTTGTCATTTTAACAAGTCTTGTTTTGGTTTGCAATCCAAAGTTTAGGTTTTTTTGTTTGCCTGTTTGTTTAATGGATAGCAGCTGAGGTACTTCCATCAGGGTTCAAATCAGGTAGCAGTCTCTAAGGATTTCTGAAGGTAGCAGGACAAAGGTTTGGAAACTGTGATAGGCAGGATTCAGTTCCATCTGAGTGCAGGTTTTCCAAGGTGTTCCCAGGATCCAGGCCACTATTTTACTACCACTGTCAGCATCTACTTTCATGGTTATTACTCCTGGCCAATACTAGTCCATTAGTTTTCATTACATTTTTAAAAGCAAGCATAGCAAAACTAGAACCCACTGACTAGAATCCTCAAACAGTTGGAATTTTTCTTCTGCTTTCCTTCTCTAGGAGAAAAATTAGAAACCTACCTAGAATCTTCAAGGAAAGATGAAATTATTTTCATTATACTTACTGCATGCACTGAAATAGCACAGTGTATTGATTAGATTTTTAGCAACAGTGTTCAACAAGGGCTTTCTTAATATCTAGCTGAACCAGACAATGTAACTAATCAGTTCTAATTTTTTTCTATTTCTCTTCATTGAGTAGACTAATTTTTTAATTCCATTTTTTTCCTTGAAACTGGCTTGAAATTTTATTCAAAATTATAATAGTGTTTATAGCAGTTTATACTTTTCAAAGTACTTTTACTCTTATTCTCTCATTTAATTGTTATAACAATCCCTTGTGAATTATTGTTTCTTTTTGAGATGAAGTAACCAAGACCCACCCAAAGAAATCTGATTGACTTTCCCATGGCAACTAAAAGACCACTACTCAATAATAATGTTTCTCAATGGCTTTTTAAAAACAGCATGATAATTTGATGTAATTTTTAGGAGGTAAACATTAAAGTGTAATTAAATCATTAACAATAGTGTTTGTAAGCAGTCCTTAAGAAATAAGATGCATAGCACTGGCTCAGGTAAGTAGCAAAATTTTATCATTTCTGTGGCTGTGTGATTTGGTAATTGTTTGTGTGACCAGCCTTGGCTATGCTTGTCCTTGATTGAAAGCATTGTTCTGGGTTAGCTTCTCAGATTTTCACAGAAAGGAAAGATTAGAGAACTTGTCTAGAGAAGAGTCACTTTTCAGTAAACCCGTTTTAATTCTCTTGCTTGAAGGGATTGGTTAAATTGATCTGAGCTGGCTTTTCAGATTGAGCAAGTCCTGAAAAAAATACATCATCTAAAATTTCAGATAAGAAGAATGGAAGCCAGGCCCTTCCTGGAAATGGCCAGGAGTGAAACTAAGAAGCCCTGTATTTGGAGAAAACTTGATTAATTATTAAGGACAAAGACCTGGTACAAGGAGGTTATATCTTTAACAGAAGCAGCCTCCTTAAAATAAGTGTATATGTGTCTTCTGCTTTGACATTGTAAAGGAAACTCTTTAATTAGCCATTTTGTCTTAATTAAGCATGTAATTGGCAAGACCTGTGAGCATGTAGTTTCTAGGCAGATACTCAATTATGTAGGTGGTGGGCATTTGTCAAGATGTGTGGCAAGTGAGAACTAGCATAATACTGCTTTTCATTCGTATAACAGATACTCATTAAGCCCCTACACTGCACCAGGAACTTATATTTGATGTATCTGATGTTGAAGTATGGAATGATACAAAGGTTAAAGGAAAAATAGGCTGTTCAGAGTAAATGTATGCTTTGTGTCATGGCCTCAGTCAACTAAATTTCTACATTTTTTCCCCAAGTAACTATGCTTTTCTCTACTTTTCACTTTTCACATCATTATCTATGGGGGAGTTATTTTGTTGTTTTACTTACTGTTAGAGATTTTCTTTGCTATGTGTGGAAAAAATACTGGAAAAAACCTCACTGCATTGGACTGTTTGCCCTTATGATGAATTAATTATCAGCTGGGGGAAAAGGGAAGAAGAACCTAGTGAATAAATAACAAATTTGATTTGAGAGAAGAGGTAGAATTAAAGTTGGATTAGATCTGAGAGTTCCTTAATTTAAAGAAAAAAAAACAAAAAACAGAAAGAAAGAAAGAAAGATTCTTGGGTGCTTCTTCACCGCCTAAAAATTTAGACCAAAGTCAAGTTTTTGAAGACAGTAATTGGAGATTACTCTTGTACCTGTCTAAATAAGCTATGTGAAGATTACCACAATTATGTAAAAAGCTAATTTGGGTTTCAAAAGTACAAGAAGATAAGATATTCAAATGAATGAATAAAGTAATAGAAGCTGTGTAGGAAGGTGATGGTTATATCATCTTCAACTTAGAGTTTTTACAGAGGTGTTGAGAAAACTTAAAATTTGGCCCTTTCAAGGTATAATTTGAAAGAGATTTAGACTTTTTGGTGTAGAGAAATGATGTCAGGGTTTTGAGCTGCTGCAGTGTTCTCGTAGTCACTACCAGTTTCTCAGAGATGGCATTAGAGTTGCTCTTTTCTAAATTCCTGATTTAACAAAAATAAGTTGACTGTGAAGTACAGTGTGCATTAGAACTGCATTTCTGGTTTTTCCTCTGTGCTTGAGGTAATTTTGTTTCCATCCCAACCTCCCTAAAAATGAATTAGAGCTAACATTTATTTAACCAGTTTCTTTATCTGTAAAGTGGGACAGTAATGTTCTGAGTGTGTTACTATGAGAATTAATAAGTTTACATTTGCAAAACAATTAAAACAATATCTAGCACATGGTAAAGGTTCAATAAATGTTAGCTATGTTTATTACCACCACCACTATCATTTATTAAGCACTTATTTTAGCACTGAGCTAAAAGAACATTTTAGAGGTGATAAGACTAAAATTTAGAGTGATTTTCCTAATATTATTGTATAGATAAGCGGTAGATTGAAGATGTAGACCTGAGCTGAAAGGAACTGGGGTAGGGTTGGCTTAGAGGTACAACAGGCTGGGACATGTAGCCCACCCCTTACCATTTCTAGTTTTGGAACACTTAGAAGGATAAGACTGGCCCAGACCACCCCCTGATACAGGGAAGATGTGGTTTGCAGTAAGTCATTACAGCATGGACATTAAGGTCTGTCAGACTATTTCAAATCATGACTCTGCCACTTACTAGCTGTGTTACCTTGAGCAAGTTATTTAACCTTTCTGAGCCTCTTTCTTCTGCTGGAAGATGAGAATAGTGTTTGCTTCATGGTATCATAAGGATTAAGTGAATAAGATCAAATGAAATGAATCACTTTGTAAATGACCAGTGCTCAATAACCAATCCCCAGACTTATGCTAAGGTGGCCCAAACTTTTATCTAATTGTGACACAGTCCATCTGATAGTGGATGATTAGGGTCTATGTCTGCCTCCCTGCTCTGGCCTAATGACCCTGGGATCAAGCCAAAACTAAACTTACAGTGGAATCATAGGGGACCCATTTCAGAAAAATTAGATGTGTTTGGACTTCACATGAGAGATTCAGATTCCAAAGATGATCCTGATATTCAGAGCACTCTTCCCCCAGTCCTTGCCCCCTCCCCTGTCCCCTCCCCTCCACACACACAAGAAGCCTTAGACGGGCTAGTTGAGGGTAGCAGCTGAAGCACAACCCCAAACAGTGATCTTAATGCCTAGATTGTCACTTAATGTCAGTCAGACTTCTCACAGGGTTGTGCTCTGGTGGGAGTATTGTTGAGCAGTCAAGAGGTGGGTGCCCTACAAAAGAGAACTCTATGGAAACGAGCGTCTCATCTGTATAGTCAAGCAACATGTCTATTTGGTAAGAATATTAATGAGATCTGAATAGGAATCAGATACCAGGAAAGACAGCTGCTGTGAGAGGCAATTTGAATTGTGCAAGGAGTTACATATGATATTCAGAAGGTCTTTGTACAGATTTAAAAAGTAATTAAGTTGTAGAGATAATAAACAATTTATAAATGATATTTAAAAAAATACATGTATTTTCAAAAAGTAAATGCATTAAGTGGCCAATATACATTTAAAAATACGTTCAACCTCCTTATAATTAAAAGAATAAAAGTTAGAATAATAACGTACTATTTTCTACATAGCTAGCAGATTGGAAAAAATGAAAATGATTAATAATGCCCAATATTGATAAGGATATGGAGAATAGAATTTCTCATATAGCTAATAGCTCAAATATGAATTGATGCAAAAATATATAAATTGATGCAACTTTTTTGAGGAACATTTGAAAATGTCTATTAAAATTTTTAATACATAGGTCTTTTGAACTGGAAATGCTGTTTCTTAGGAGTTTATACTGTAGATGCACACCTCCAAGTAGGCAGTAGTAGAAGCATGTTCATTGTAGTCTTGTTCTTAATAATGAAGAACCTAAAACAACCTGAAAGTTCATTGATGGGGGCCTCATAAATAAGCTATAGACTATTGCAGAGTGAAATAGTGTGTGCTGCTGAAAGGCTGACGTGCATCTCTACGTCCTAATGTGGGAAGATGTCCAAGAGGAAATAAATAATTGCTGAACAGCACATTAACGTAAAAACTGTTGTAATTTTTTTAAAAAGTGTGTTCTTGTGTGGCATGTGTTAACTTCTCTGTGCCTCAGTTTTCTCATTTCTAAAATAGGCATCATCATACTATCTTCCTCATAAGTAGTTGTGAAGATAAGATGAGGTCATGTGTAGAGTGCTTAGAACAGTGACTGCAGCATAATATTGTTTGCTGTTATTATGTATAGACAACATCGGAAAGTCCTTACTCTAAACTATGACAGAGGTTACCTTTGGGAAGTAGGATCAGCTTGGGGGAAGGGGTGGACAAGAGATGGCAGAGACTTGTATTTTGTATATTGTAAATTTCCTCCTAATTGTTTATGATGAGCAGGTGCATACCTTGACCAATTTACTCTGACCAAGGAAGCTAGACAGTGAATATAATGGCAGCTTGGAGTGATGATTGAGACCACAGAGGAGAGGAAGGAGGAAGGAAGAGGGTGAAGGAAGGTGGTGGTATGGGGAGATGGGAGGGACGCTGATGGGTTCTACCTTGGCTGCAGGAGCTGCTTTTGAAAACCACTGACTAAATTAAACAAAGTTTAATTTCTCAAGGGCCTTAGGAAGGTCCAGCATTTATATATGGACTTAATCTTTTTTGTAGTTTAGTTGCATTTACATTAAAAAAGTGATTAATGTATAATTTGACTTCTGAGTAGAAATTTTAAAAAGTAATTGCTCAAAATGCCTACAACAAACATTTAAGAAAAGATGGGTAGTTTTTCTAATAATTATGAAATTCGAATTTCAATGTTTTAAAGAAACCACTCATTTCTTTTTAACTCCATTATACAACATTATAAAGAGAGTAATTTTTGCACTAAATAAAGTCAAACAACTGAAGCAAAAGTTTATTTATAAATTATTTTTTATCAGAGCCTTATGACATTGGCCTTGTGAAGACAGTATGCTATGTAAACTAAGCTAAGCCCAAATATATGTCCTGTTAACTAAACCTTTAGAATAATGGGGTTTTTTTGGAGGGCAGGGGGAGGTTTGGAATTAGAAGATTGCTTTTAATGATTTTTTTCTTTTACTGAATTAAAATCGATTTACAATGTTGCGTTAATTTCTGGTGTACAGCATGTATACATATATATACATTCCTTTTCATACTCTTTTTCATTATACACCATGTAAGGGTATTGAGTATAGTTCCCTATACTATACAGTTGGACCTTATTGTTTATCTGTTTTATGTATAGTTCATATCTGCAAATCCCCACCTCCCAGTTTATCCTTTCCCATAGAACAACGTTTATTTAATACGTCTTAGACACAGAGGCCTACAAAGACTGACAAGATCTGGCTCTGACCTCAAGCAACGTGCCGGGTACAGTATGCATTTATTATCTCCTTTTATTTTTAGAATAACCCCGTAGGGTAGGTTATCATCCTCACTTTACACAGAAGAAAAGAGTAGTACAGAGAGGTCACCTGCATCTGGTTAGAGTCAAATGTGTTTTCATGATCTGCCTTGCCTCCAAATAACCATTGTGTGAGGATGGGTGAAGTGAGCCCTGTTTTAGGGGGGCATACTGAGAATTCTCAGGGACCTCAGTGATCATCTATTGTTTAGTCTAGTGACTTTCAAACTATAATTTTTTAAATTATTTATTTATTTGGGGTTTGGGGGAGGAGGTGGTTAGGTTTACTTATTTATTTATTTTTAGAGGAGGTACTGGGGATTGAACCTAGGACCTTGTGTATGCTAAGCATGTGCTCTACCATTTGAGCTATACCCATCCCCTGACTATAATTTTTTAAGTAACAGTTTTATTGAAATATAATTCATATACCTTACAATTTACCTATTTTAACTGCAGTTCAGTGGTTTGTGGTATATTAACAGAATTGTGCAGCCATTACCACAATCAGTTTTCATTACCTCCCCAAAAAAACCCATACCCATTAGCAGCCAGTCCCTTCTCCCCCACCCTTAAGTGCTAGACAACCACTAATCTACTTTCTGTTTCTATAGGCTTGCCTATTCTAGACATCTCATGTAGTGGAATCATACAGTATATAACCTATTGTGACTACTTTCTTTCACTTAGTATAATTTTTTCAAGATTCACCCATGTTGTTGCATGTATCAGTATGTCATTCCTCTTCATAGCTGAATAATACACCTTTATAGGATAAACCACATTTTGTTTATATGTTCATCAGTTGATGAACATTTGGGATGTTTCCACTTTTGGTTACGCTGTTGTGAATAATGTACAAGATTATATGTGGACATGTGTTTTCATTTCTCTTGGAGATACATATGCATACACATGCATACCTAGGAGTAGAATTGCTGGTCATATGATAATTATGTGTTCAAAACCTTTTGAGGAACTGCCACCTCTCTTCCAAAGCAACTGCACCATTTTACATTCCCATCAACAATGTATGAGGGTTTCAGTTTCTCTACATCCTTGCCAACACTTGGCAAGCTATAATTTTTTTAACCTCATGCCACAGTAAGAAAAATTTTACATTCTTACCCAGTTTATACACACACAAACGAAAACAAAAGCTTTATAAAAGAATATTTACCTAAAAAAAAAAGAATATTTACCTACACTATATATGAAGCACTCTAACATTTTCTGTATCATTACATTTTTTCATTAACACAAACGTACTGGTTCTGATTCACTAAAATTGATTTCACAACTCACTAATTGTGACCTGCAGTTAGAAAAACTCTAGGCTATTTTGCACAAAAGGAAATTGAGGCCCCAAGAGATGACTTGTTCAGCAGATGATACTGCTAATTAGTGGAAGATTAAAGATTAAAGCCCATGCCTGTTGGCTTCCTTCTTTGACAATTCAAAAGATGCACAGTGAGAACCTGAAAGTCCTCTTTTTGACTTCAAACCTTGTACATATTTTGTTACTATCATCCTGTCTTTCATGCTGTATTATTTTATTTGATATAAGTGAAAATTCATATGCCAGCTCATCTTTGGAGAAAAATTATTTCTGGTTAAATAAATTTAATTTGAAGAGTAAAGGTGACAGGATGATACATATGACTTGGGCTGTATTATGTTGTATATCTCTGTGCCATATGAAGCTATATCTATCATGCAATGGAAATTCTAGGACTGTAATGAAGTTTAGAGTTTATGATACAGCTTTGGGAATCATTTGGTCTAAGTGACCTTTGATGACTTGAGCATAGGTGAGCTTACCCAGAGAGAGGAGAGATTCTGACCCTTGAGTAATGCCTAGGAGCCAGGGATGAGTGGAGGGAGGGAGGATTCCAGGGGAAATTTATGAATGGTTTAAAAGGTGGGAAAGGAAGCAGGAGAGTTTCATTTAAGAAAAAACAAGGGAAAATACAATTTCAAAAATGAGGGACTAAGCAACTCAAATGGCAACAGAGAATGATAAAATTGAGACATGGTCCTTGGATTTGATCGTAAGAGACCTTCAGGAGAATGATTTCAGTAGAATAGTGGGAGTGGAAGCCAGACCCAAGTGGGCTGAGAGATTTTTGGAAGATGAAGAAGTGGAAAGAAACAATGAGGACCTGGAAACTAAGGTTTGGTTGTATAGATAGGAACAAGGTAAGGTGGTGATTTGAGAGGGGAAAGGGCTTAAGAGAAAAAGGATTATTTCTTTAATCCATACATATAAACTTCAGGTGCACACACATACACCTCAAAAATGTGAGCTTGTTTTTAGGGCAAAGTGAGATATGGAGGCAAAGTTAGGTTCTGGGGAAGAAAGATCAGGAGTTCAGATGGACTATTGTGACACTTATTTTTCTTCTGACGTAGGCTAGGTAGGTGGGAAGATTGTATCTGAGGGTACTTTCTTTTCGTCTTCTTTCATCTCTGGAATGGTAAAATGTGAATTGCTAAGAGTGAATGTTTGTAAGTGCCTGGTCAGTTCTTCAGATTCTTTGGTGAGCAGTCTCCAGAAATGAAATTGCTTCTTAGTTAATATAACTTCTTTTTTTTATTACTCTTGCCCTGGATCTTAGGGTTTTAAAGAACAAAATATCCTTAAGAAGAGATTAAAAAAAAAGAAGAAGCAAAATATTATTTAAGTGACTCTGTCCTGATGCAAATATCTACATCCCTGTTGACCCCTGAGAATTCGGTCATTGTTACAATTTCCCTATTGTCTAGGTAGGATATGTGTTCAAAACCTGCAGAGACTTGGCAAAGCTCTTCCAAGAACAGTAGCAATGATGATTCTAACATGCTACAGACTTGTCTGTCATCATATTGCTGAATAATAGTGAGTCTTTTATGTATAGCACTTGAAGTTATTTAGTGGTTCTACTTTTTCATATCATGTGAGTTTATCTCAGTGATTGAAGAAGCTGAAATTACTGACTAATTCACAGTTCCGCAAAATGGTTTTTACTTTCTCAACACCTAGTCTTAGGACTACATAATAAACATTCATTTTTTGTACTGATAATGTTTTAGATAAAATTTAAACCTTCATGCAATTCTATTCAAGGCATGTTTATACAGTTTCTTCTGTTTAAAAAGCGATATACTAGATATTAGGAGGGCAAGAGGCAAAGTAAATCTGTCCTCTCATCTCAGGGATCCTTCTATCCAGTATGATTTATCAGATTATTAAAGACAGAGGAATTGACCTGTGCTGATTGGCAATAAGGCTGGGGCACTTCAGGAAAGGGCTCTTTGAGGAGGTAGTCTTTTCACTGGAGTCTTGAAAGGTGAGTAGATTGAGGAAGGGACAGCATTCCAAGTAGAATGAAAAAATATATGGTGTATCAAGGGAGTAGAAACTGGCAATGGGGTAACTTTGGAAATTCTAAATCTCTTTTCATGTCAAAATTTTGTGGAATTAGACATCTCACCATCAGAGAAAGAAGTTGCAAATTAGTAAAAGAGAATACTAGAATTAATCTTGTGATGTTAGATTGGAGGCAAAAGTATCACTATGGATTTATAGTATAAAATATGTATCTATTTAGAAATCTGTATATAAATATAAATATACACATAGGTAGATATAGAAATATATATATATATGTTAATATACATACATGTATTTCTTGGTTCTGTCCCCTAAATGAGCCTAGAAGCAGTGACATTTCAATAGCAGTGAGTATACCTAGTGCCTGGGTCTTGGTTTCTCCAATAAAAGGAACCAGGGCTCCTTGGAGAAGTGGTTGACTTCAGGGCTGGGGCAGAGCAAATACAATATGAATCTGGAATATCTCATAGAGCTAGAAAGTGAAGAAGTGCTTAAAAAAAAAAAATTGGTGGCATGTTGAAAGGACATGGGAGCCAAACTGAAAGAGCTCCAACTGGCCAAAGATAGAACAATTTCAGCAACAAAATAAAATAACCCAGGGAATAAAATAATCCAGGAATTATCATAATCCAGAGAATAAAATAAATATCTGTGAATCTATACTAATATAATCAAATGATTGAATAAGTAAATGAGGGAGAAAGAATAATTCTTCCTTATAGAAGAATAATAAATGTAGAAGGAATGAGAGCAATAGAAAATCACAATTAGAACACCACAGGAATTGCTGAAGGCAGGATCCCTCCATGAATGCTAAAATTAGTGAGTAAAAGTTTAGGGAGGAATAGGATTAAAGCATCTGCCTCCAAATATTTATGAATTATAAAGGAGAAAAAATAGTGACTAAATTCACACACTTTAAAAAATTTTGTACAAAAATACACCCTTAGAAATAAATGGAGTTTATATTCTAAAAAAATCGTGGCAACACATTTCATGTTACTTTTGTTTAAAATTTCCCTTTGCACCTTGAAGTGTTTTAGCTTAAGTTTTTTTTCCTTTCAACTAAGTCTACAATTTATTTCTAAAAGACAACATTTTCTCTTAACAAGTGAGTTTGTACTTTGTTCTTTACTTTGAGGCTTTGTTTAGGCAACTATGCCTCTTGCACAAGCAACCATCTCAGGAGCCGGAAAAAAATAAATAAATAAAAAGCAAGAACGGTATGACTGAGAGTGGATTTATAAGAGCAGGATTTTATTAGTGGCAGCGCATTTGCTTTTGTCCCAGCCTAGTTTTTGGGAGACAGTTTGCTTGGATAGGTAAGGCTGTGAATGAATTTATTAGAGTAGGTTTCCTGAGTAGCTACAGGCCTCACCCTAAGCAGTATCTTGAGGAAGTGAACACCTGGGGCCAAATTTTCCCAGTGAGTCATTGCCCAGCCCTTATACGTTCAAGGACCTTTATTCCAGAAATCTTCATATCCAGGCTTTATCTCACCCATAGGGGTTTAGCTGTTTTACCTTAGCCTACCTGGTGTGATAAAAGAACTTTGGACTGGAAATAACTCTGGCTCTCATTCTGACTAGCTGGTAAGTTTGGGAAAATTATTGGATGTTTACATGGCTTAATTCCCTTACTTTAAAAGGGGAGATTTCGTTACTTGATTTCTAAGCTTCTCTCTTGGTGTAAAACTGCCGTATGTATCTAAAACTGAAGGCATCTTTCTCTTAGCAAGTAGTTCCCCTTTCTGTGTAACCCATTGTTATTTGCTATACCACTGTCCTGTCAGTCTCTGAGGCTAAAAATCTTAGTTATTTTTGTTATATCCATTCCCTTTAACTCTTGCACAAAGCTGTCGACCAATCCAGCAATTCTTCCTTCACAATTGAAACTTGGGTTTTAGAGTCTGAACACTGGATTCAGCCTGGACCATATGTTAGCTATGTGACCTTAGGCAAATTATTCCACCTCAATAAACCACATTTTTTAAAATGGAAATATTCTATCTCCAGGGTTGTTGTAAGGATTAGAGTTAGTAAGTGCCCGATAGCTGCTATTATTTGTATATTACAAGGTAATGGATTGGATCCTTAAGTCTACCTGGCCTTTGGAAAAAATATTCAAGGATATTGTGGCCCAGACTGAATACGTCCTGGAAGGGCCTTTCTGGGTGTTGTACATGCCCTTTTCACTCTTTACAAGATTTCTAAGATTAAGAAAACTGTCTTAAAGTCTGAGAATGGGCCTCTCATTTCAGAGAGAGCAGGTAAATGGGAGAGACATCACACATTTAATGCGAGCCCCTGAAAGCTGAGATATTCACAGTGGAGAGTATTTCAAGCAGACACAAGGTAACTAAGTTTCTCTCAAAGAACTATTATCATCTCTGATGCTAACCATTCTGGGAAGATACTTGCTGCTACACTTTTATTAAAAGATAATTTGTGTAGATTTGCAGCTAGGTGGGTTCAGGGATTTTGCTGCCCAACTTTGTCTCTTGGCTAAAAGTGGTTTTAATCATTACTCATACTTGTCATGGAAAGAAAACTGACTTTGGAATCAAACATAATATGGATTTGAATCCCAACTCTGCTACTTAGCTACATGATCATTGTAAAGTTATAATATCTCTGAATCTCAGTTTCTTCATCATAACTATAAGGTAATAAAACCAATCTTTTAAAGTAGTTGTGAGGTCTGTGGAGGGCAGTATGGAGGTTCCCTAAAAAACTAAAAATAGACTTACCATATGATCTAGCAATCCCACTCCTGGGCATATATCCAGAGAAAAATATAATGTAAAAAGACACATGTACCTCAGTGTTCATGGCAGCACTACATACAATAGCCAAAACATGGAAACAACCCAAATGTCCATCAACAGATGACTGCATAAGAAGATGTGGTTTATTTATACAATGGAATACTACTCAGCCATAAAAAAGAATGAAATCATGCCATTTGCAGCAACATCGGTGGACCTAAAGATCGTTATTCTAAATGAAGTAAGCCAGAAAGAGAAAATGTCATATAATATCACTTACATATGGAATCTAAATAAAAGTACACAAATGAACTACTTATTATTTATAACTTAGATGATGATTGATTGCTTGAATATGTGTAAGCACATTTGATTGTCCTTTATGATTGGGTTACTGCAATCTGTTGATTCTTATTTTGTGGTTGACTTTGGTTTTATTCCTTTGATAACTATGTAAGTTTAAAAAGCTAAAGCTCTGAACTGTTCCTAGAAACAATGAGCAGTACATATACATAAATTTTAAAATGGTTTTATCTCTCAATGAGTTGCTCTTTCTAGAAAAACTTTGTTTACCAAAAATAAAATTAAAAAGAAATAATTGATAATCTTTTTCTAAAGTAATAATTGACTTCAGCTTCTTTTGCATCACCATATTTGCAGCTTTGTAAGTTATGCCACTTGATTTTAAAATTATTTGTAAAAAAAAAAGTGTACTTTATCTTTTGTTAATCTTGGGACTTCTCTGTTAAAAGAAATAAAATTTGTAACCAAATTTAAAAAAAAGTAGTTGTGAGGATTAAGTGAGATGTATGCTTTGCAAGAGAAGATGTTTTAAAATGTTCATTTCCTTCTAAGAGACTGATTTTTAACCTTTTGGCTTCCCATTGTGTGTCACTAGGACTTTTCATGCTGATGTGTATATCTCAACATATGTAAAGCAAAACTCATCATTTCCCCTCTTCTTCCGCTATTTACTCTCTGTTAATGTCATCAATAGCCTCCTGATCATTCAAGTTTGATGATGCCAGCTTTGATTCCTTCTCTCACCCTAAGTCCATTTTATTCTAAGAACTCTGAATTCTTTCTTCCCGCTTTTCCATTCCCACCTATTCTAATTTAAACCTTGACTACCTTTCACTTAGACAGTTTTCAAATCTTCTTGACTAGTGATTTAGACTTCAATTTTTTCCCCTCTGATCAAGTGATACACTGCTGTAGAATCAGCTTTTAAAACATGGCTCTCATTATGGTACTTGGTTTTTCAGAAACTCTCAGTGTTCCATCATTGAGAGTGAGTAATCCACCATAAAGTTCTTTTCTTACAGATGTGGATATTGAGGCTCAGGGAAATTTTTTCTTTTCTAAATTTGCCATAAGGGTCACACATGTGCTAGGAAGTGGCATGTTAAGACTACACCTCAGGAGGTAAGGGGCTATAATTCAGTGTTAGAGCACATGCTTAGCATGCACTATGTCCTGGGTTCAATCCCCAGTACCTCTGTTAATAACAGCAACAAAAAAGACTACACCGCATCTCTGCTTTCCCACAGGTGAGTTCTTTCCACTATTGGAATATGGCTCAAACTCCTTAGAATGATTTTCAGGGCTCTTCCCAATCTGGCCTCATTCTCTTTCCGTTTTATCTTCAACTTCTCTTGCAGCTAGAATCTAACTCTGTTGAAGTACCTTTTGCTGTTTCAGTTCCCTAGCAGTGAAATGCTATTCCCTCTATCTGAGATGTGCTTTCCTCCTTCTGCCCTCACTTGTGCTGGTTCTTTGAGTCCCAAGTCAATCCAGTGTCTCTTCCCTTCCCTCCCACCATGCCAGAAAATCAGATCCTGCACTCCTTGACCATGCATTGCCTTGTGCTGTAATTATTTGTGTACACTGGCAAGCCCAATAGACTATGTACACTCTTTGGGCAGGGCCTTCTCTCTACACCTTATAGGAAGTATTTACCCAGTAGTCTGGTACCAGAGTCTATCAAAAATCATGTATCAATTCTCACCTTTATCAGTTTCTTAGAGTGTTTATCATATTATTAAGAAATAACATGGTGGGGAGGGCATACCTTAGTGGTAGAGTGTGTGCCTGGCATGTATGAGGTCCTGGGTTCAATCCCCAGTACCTCCATTAAAAAAATAATAATAATACAACAAATAAATAATTACTACCCCCCCAAATAAATAATAGTATGCTTCTATAAAGATGCAGTCAGGGTGTGAGCCAATTCATTCCTTGAGTATAAAGTGTGCTTATTGTCGCCTTATACCGAGATAGATGTTCTGACTTTCTTTGGCTTTCTGGCCAAGAGTAATCAACACCATGGAATTAGACTTGGGAATTAAACTCCTTTTTTAAAAAGAAAAAATCACACTTAGTCCCTCAGATAATTAATTCTTTTCCTTCTTTAATGAACAAATATGAGAACAAGTCTTCTGGTTTTTGTTTTTTTGTTTTTTGATCTTGGAATTGATCTCTGTAGAACTGACATTTATACCTGTACTTACATTAGAAGCATAATTGTACCAAATAATGTCTTTTTAAAAAAATAAATTTGTTTTTAAATTGAAGTATAGTCAGTTTACAATGTGTCAACTTCTGGTGTATAGCATAATGTTTCAGTCATACATATACATACATATATTCACATTCTTTATAGGTTGCTATAAGATATTGAATATAGTTCTCTGTGCTGTACAGTATAAACTTGTTTATTTTATATGTAGTAGTTAATATTTGTAAATCTCAAATTCCCAATTTATCCCTTCCCACCCCTTTCCCCCCAGTAACCATAAGTTTGTTTACTATGTCTGTGAGTCTGTTTCTCTTTTGTTGATAAGTTCATTAGTGTCTTCTTTTTTATTTTTTTAGATTCCACATATGAGTGATATGATATGGTATTTTTCTTTCTCTTTCTTGCTTACTTCACTTAGAACGACAATCTCCAGGTCCATCCATGTTGCTGCAAATGGCATTATTTTATTCTTTTATGGCTGAGTAGTATTCCATTATATAAACATACCACCAGTTCTTTATCCAGTCATCTGTCAATGGACATTTAGTTTGCTTCTATGTCTTTGCTATTGTATACAGTGCTGCTGTGAACATTGGGGTGCATGTATCTTTTTGAATTGGTGTGCCCTCCAGATGTATGCCCAGGAATTGCTAGATCATACAGTAAGTCTATTTTTAGTTTTTTGAGGAATCTTCATACTGTTTTCCATAATGGCTGTACCAAACTAGTCTCACCAATGGTATAGGAGGGTTTCCTTTTCTCCACACCCTCTCCAGTGTTTATCGTTTGTGAACTTTTTAATGGTGGCCATTCTGACTGGTGTGAGGTGATACCTCATTGTAGTTTTGATTTGCATTTCTCCACCAAATAATGTCTTAAAGTGTTGGTTGGTATTTCCTAGACTTGGCTTAAGGGGTCTTTATTGTTTTTACATAATTAAGTTTAGCTGAATAAACAGCTGTATCTTTCTCTTGTTAATGAAAGGACTGACAATGTTTTTTTGGGTCTGTCAGTTACAAACTGAAAAGCAGATAGACCTTATTTATTCCTCATAAAGGTACTATGAAGTAAGTACTATTGTTATGGATGAGAAGTCTAAGTTTTAGGCAAGGACACACAGCTCTAAGTGATGGGGCCAAGACTGCCGTTTAGCTACATGTGTCTCTAACACCTTACCATAGAGGGCTCTATGTTGCCTTCCAACATAGGGATTTAAATAAACAAAAACAACAAAACTACATTGTTTTCGGACAAGGCTTTAGTGGGAAGAACAAGTACTCCAAATGGAAAAGTAATGGGATCTTTTCGGGTTGCTTATCACTTACTTTGCATCACAGGACTTTTAATGTGAAATGGCAGCCCAGGGTGGTTGGTTAAGCACACTGTGTGTTCCGCTGTTGTCAAGGCTGTTGGAGGCAGTACCTGATGAACCATACATTCTACCAGATCAGTTAGGCTCTGCGGTTGTCAAGAGAGCTGCAAGAGTAGTTTCTTCTATATCGTTCACTCTTCAAATAAGGAAACTATTGACTCATTTCTAATCTCACCTCTTTGGACAAAGGTTGGAACTCCTTTGGTAATGACTGAGGCAAAAACCAAATAATCCAGTTAATGGATAGGGTCTAAGTGATTTCAAGGGCATGGCTTTATGTATTCTTTGACTTGAAGCCAATACTAATACACTGTACTTAAAATGGTCTAAATACTACTATAATATGCCTGGTATTTTAAATATATTATCTCCTTAAACCCACATCAAAAACCCTATAAAGGTAGGTATTATCCTCATTTTTCAGTGAAGAAACTAAAACTGAAAAGATTAATTTGTTCAGGGTTACAAAATTTTGTTTCATCTGAAGTCTGTCTTTTTTTTTAGCGTCCAGGACCTCCTACATGCTAAGCATGCACTCTACGACTGAACTATACCAACTCTTAAAGTCCTCATTCTTTGTATTATACCATTCTGTGTCCTCAGCTCTCTCCCCAACACCAAGTGGGCAGTGCTACAGAGCTTGGGGAGAGAAGGCTGCCAAAAGAAACTTGGATGTAGGTAGAACCTAATTTGGACCTGACTCTACAGAGGTGCCGATTGTACTTCCCCTGGGTTGTAACTCAGAAGAGTGGAACATTTCACTCCAAATGTGACTTTGGAACAGGCTTAAGTTCAGGGAAAGGCCAGTTGATGTTTGCACAGTGGGGTCAGTCATAAAATGATGGAAACTGAAAGGGACCTTAGAGATCATCTGGTCTAACCTTCTCATTTTACAGGAAACTACAACCCAAATTCAATCATCTGACCAAGGTTACAGTTTTTGAGAGAACTGGTAGAGGAGTATGGTCTGCTGGTCCAGGGTGCTCTCTCACTTACACCACACTGCTGCCAGGCCTTGGATTCTTGAGAATCCTCTTCTGTGTCTAATATTATGACTTTCTTTATCACATAGGTATTTCAGTATCTGCAGACAAGATGGAATCAACTCCATTTAACAGACGGCAATGGACTTCACTATCATTGAGGGTTACTGCCAAAGAACTTTCTCTTGTCAACAAGAACAAGTCATCGGCTATTGTCGAAATATTCTCCAAGTAAGTGCTGATCCTGGTCCAAAAGGACCATCTGTCTTGAGCACACATTGCCACCTGTCAGGGAGATCAGTAAAGGAAGTACATGGTGCAAAATGGCTTTATTGAGCACCTTCTGGATTTTAAGCACCATGCAAGGCACTGTGGAGGATGATAATAATCAGGAGAAACATTCTCTACTTGAATTTTTGTTTAGTTGGAGAAGAAAAAGTTATAAACATAAAAGACAACTGTGAAACATATTATTAAGGAAAATGTCAGCAAGATACAGATTAAGATACTAAGAGAGTGTGACCCTCACGGGCAGAAGCTAGTCTAGAAGGATTTCTAGTTGAAATGAGTTTTAAGGCAAATTTTGATTTATTTGAAAGGAATGTTAGGTGCACCCTGTACCTGCATTGTTCAATAGGCTGCCATTATACATGTGGCTATTTAAATTTAAATTAATTAAAATTAAAAACATTTAAAATTCAGTTCGTCAGCTGCAGTAGCCACATTTCAAGTGTCTAATGGCTACATGTTTCCGGTGGCTACCATGTTGGACATCACAGAAACATTTCACCGTTGCATAAGGTTCTGTTGAACAGTACAAAGTATATAGGCAAACTACAGCCCACTGGCTGCCCATTTTAGTAAATAAAGGTTTATTGAAACACAGTCATGTCCATTTGTGCATTGTCTATGGCTGCTTTCATGCTATGGTGGCAGAGTTGCAGCAGGAACCATATGGCCCTCAAGGTCTAAAATATTTAGTATCTGGCCCTTTAAGGAAAAGTTTGCTGACTCCTGCTGTGCACCATGAGTTCTCTGCTCTGAGGACCCCTTTCCTGTTTACTTTATATCCCTAGTGTATAGCACAGTAATTGGAACATAGTAGGCACTCAACAAATATTGAAGAAATGATTTAAGTTAATAATATGCCGAGACGGTAAGCACATTAACTTAACTGAAATAGAGACGCCACAGAGCTTAGGGCAGATAGTAGGTTTACCTCACTACTACAGTTTGTTAATCAATAGGAAGCTACAATACACTTAAGAGAAGAAAGATGGTAAGGATTTGAAGAAAGTGATTCTGGGAGCTATAGCTAGAACATAGCTAAATATCAGTAGGAAGTTTCTGTAATCTACAGTGTTACCTTTTCTTCAATGACAGCTCCATTAACCACCTGCTCTGTGGAAAACACTACCCTTCCAAACTATTGACCTTGGTTATCACTGAAGGGTGAAACTTCACAGCCCTTTTACTTCCTACTTTATGCATTTTATATTGCTGTAATTTCATGTCAAATGTATTATTCTTATAAAAAAATCAATAAAGATATTTCAGAAAAAAGGGATCAAGATCTGGAAAGCTATTAAGACTTAATTCATGACCTCAAAGAATGTAACAGTATAGTTTATATTAGTAGAGGAAGTCCCCAAACTTACTTCATTTTAAGAATCACCTTAATAATTGGCTAATAATATGGTGTTCCAGTTATCTATTGCTGCATGGGGAAAAAAATCTCCAAAATTTAGTGGCTTGAAATAATGACAGCATTTATTTTGCTGTGAATCTCCAGTTTGGGCAGGGCTTGCCTCTGCTGCCCTCAGCATCCCTGGTGGCTCAGAACTGGGGGCCATAGTCATCTAAAGGCTGACTCACTCACAAGTCAGGCGGTTGATGCTGGCAGTCATCTGGGGTCTCAGCTGGGGCCATGAAGGGAACACCTACACGTGGCTTTTCCATGTGGCTGCTTGGCTTGCTGGGCTGGGTTCCAAGGACAAGCATCCATCCAGAGAAGAAGGGAAGGAGGGAACAAAGAAGGAAGGGAATCAGAGCCAGGGGTTGTGTAGCCTTTTATGACCCAGCCTCAGAAGTTACACAGTATCACTTCTGCCACATTCTCTTCATTAGAAGTGAGTCACTAAGGCTGGCTCATATTCATAGGGAGGGGAATTTGACTCTACCTTTGAGTGGGAGATATGTCAGAGTTTTGGGGGGACATGTTTTAAAACCGTCCCATATGACTTCTCAGGCTCCTCCCTTAAAGATTCTAATTTGATGTGTCTGGGATGGGACCCAGGAATTTGTTTTTAACAGGTATCCCAGTGGTTTTTACTTTCAGGGAAGTTTAGAAAGTATCGGTAGTGGAAGAGATGGACTTGTGAACGCAAAGCTGTGAACTTGAACATAAAGGAGAACAAATAAGGTTTACGATAGGAGGTTCAAGGAGAGGACTGTAAAAGCTGCACTTGAGTAAAGGGAATAGTCTGGCATGGAGAAATACAAAAGGGAGGTCATTAGGGCCAGATGATGGAAGGCCTCGAATGCCAAGTTGAGGATTTTGTTAGATAAACAACTGAAACAATTGAAGGTTTTGTGATCAGGCTTGTATGTAAAAGATGCTTATGGCAACAATGTAAAAGGTATATTGGAAAGGTGACAGGCGGATAGCATGGAGACAGATTATGAGGCTCTCTTGAGAAACCAAGTGAAAGCTATCGAGGGTGGGGGGCAGCAGAGGCGGAAAGGAAGGAAAGGATTTTGAGACAGTGTTGAGATGTGATTAATGGGACTTGGAAACTCCCTGTTCTGCAGAGAAACTTCTCCACATTCCTACCCTTTTCACCCTCCCTAGCCCCACCTCTCTTTCACTGAACTTGGCTTTACCTCGACAGGCATTCTGTGTCTGAGTAGTGCCTGCTCTTTCTGCACATGCTTCCCTGAAATATCCTGGGGTCACGAGTCAAGACTGCTACTCTCCTATATCTCCACTACAGTTTCCCATCCATTGATTTGTTTGTTTTGTTTTTGGCCTTGTTCTGAAGTTGTAAACCTGTGCTTTGAGCTCACATCTAACCATACTATATTATTCTTATCTTCCCCTTCATTACAGTGGTTTGCCAGCCTCCTTGCCTTCACTGGGGACACTAGCTTCCAACTTCATTTTATTCTCAGTGTTTCTCAGTGGGGGTGCTCTTGGCATTTTGCATTAGGCAGATCTTCCTTGTGCAGGATGTTCATCTTCTTATCTTCCTCCAAATGCTGGTAGTACCCCCATGACATTGTGACAACCAAAAAAAAAAAAAAAAAAAAAAAGGATTGGGGGAGGAACCCCAATAAGATTCCAAAGCATTTCTGAATGTTCCCTGGGGCCAGTAGTGCCCCCAGTGTAGAATCACCGGCCCACATAAATGACCTGTCTGATACTTTGGACTCATAATTTCTTGATTTTCCTTCTTCTTCAACCTGCACATCATCTCCCTTCATCTAGTCTCAACTTTATCATCACCCAGACTCCACCTCTGAAATGTGCATTTGGAAAAACCTGCTGTCTGACTGGAGCCTCCTGTCCTTCCTCCTGTTTCACTTTCTTAGTACCACTGACCTTACTCTTTGGCCAAACCAGGACACCCCAGCCGTGGATGTCAGTCCCCTTCCTGGCTTCACTTCCTTTCCTGCCAGACTCTGCCAGTCACTTCAGTGAAAGTCTCACCCCTTCCTCAGTTCCTGCCCCAGTCCTTTGTTCTGTCAATTCTAGGCAATTCTCCAGACACAGGATTTGGGTCCTGTAGCAGCACTGATGAGAGTTAGGAAGTTGGAAAAGCTGCTCATTTTAGGGGCCTTCTTCATCTTGCAGGGAGAAAGTGCAAAGGGACCTTAGGGGCCACCTTCTCCTAGCACACTAGGGTGACTGTCTTTTCTCCATAAAGGTTATAAGGGCAAATGGCAATTATGCAAAACTGTAAATTTGAACTTATTAATCAGAATCAAATTGCCAGGCACTGTGTTAGACTCCTGATGGAAATAGATAGTATTTCTAACCCTAATAAAAACTATATGAGAGAAGGACATTATCCCTGTTTTTATAGTTAAGAATGCTGTGGTGTAGAGAATAACCTGCCCAAGTTAATATTTTGAGTTGTTTCTGTCCAGCATTTTCCTTCTGATGCATAGATCCTAATATATTGAACTGGTTTTGAAGGATAAATAGAATTTTATCCTGTAGGCTGGGAGGGTGGTGGTGACATTGTAGAGGAAGGGGAGCAATAGGAGGTAAGGCACAGAAATGGGACAGGGCATAATGTGCACTTAAGACAGTGAAAACCAGAGAGTCAGCCTGGATTTCTTTTCCAGGTTTCATAGTCAGTGGAGATATATTGCTGATACTGCTAAACTTTTAGGATTCACTCACTGTAGATTCCCAAAGCAGATTACAAGACTGTTTCCCACAAAGCATTAATTAATTTCTACTTCTAACACCTTCTGACCTGATTTTCTGTCATTTTGAAACACTCTCTTTTATAGGATTTGGAATTGGTAAATCCTGTACAAGCCTAGTTAAGAGACTGTAGGAAAACTTGGGAGGTTTGTGATCAGAGACTAATATTAAAATGGTAACAAGTGGTGGAGGGTAATAGCTCAGTGGTAGATCACATGGCTAGCATGCATGAGGTCCTGGGTTCAATCCCCAGTACCTTCATTAAAATATAAACTAAAAAAAAAAAAATTAATGGTATTTGGTTTTGTAATAACTGTAAATGGAAAGTAACTTTAAAAAATTGCCTGAAAATTTTTGTAATTTTTAAAAAATGATTTTGGAGGAAGCTTCATCTGGCTGCTGTTTGTAGGATTAGCTGGGCTTTACTTTCTAATTGTTAACAATATGTTTTACATGTATATGTAAGTAAGAGTAATTTTTCTGGCATCAGAGCTTGTGTCTCATGAGTACTTTACAGCTCCAAACTTATTTCTTTTACTAAATCTCTATACTATATAAATCATTAAATTTGAGTAAGGAGGTTGCTCTTGATGGGTCAGTTTGAATGGCTGGCTTTGGTGTCACTCACCTTTGACTTTGGCATAGCATAATCCTTTGCTTGATTAAAATTTGATGCTCTTGGTAGAATTTGGTTTCTCTGCAGAAGGTTCCTCTTTGACTCATATATTTTTTGAATTGAAGGGAATCTAGCCCAGTGGTTTTCAAACTAGCTTAATTGAGTTCTTCAGAGGAACCCCAGGGACCAGTTCTGGGAAGATGGGAAAATCTAAAGGGCTGAGCCTGTGACCTTCCACCCCAGCAAACCTGCTTTGATCCCTTTCATATGTCAGCTTCTAAGTTATCATTTGAAGAGAGGATTCTCCAGCAACAAGAGTTTCAAAACCACTGATCTGGCTAACCTTTGTTCCATTTCTCTGACAAATCATGAACTTGATGACCAGCAATTCTGACTGACAGTCACACCCCCAAGATGGTGGCAGAGCTTAATCCAGCACACTTAATCCCCCACCCCAAACCTACCTTCTCTCCTGTCACAGCTCCTCCCACTCTTGTTGTAACTCTACCCATTGCATAGTCCCAAGAAGAACAGGATTTATATTTAGTTTTCTGTGACTATTCTTCCTTCATTAGGAAAAAATTGACCCTCAGGTCTCCCTGGTTAACTTCTTTGCTTCTTTGTAACATTTAGTGGTGAAATTGTTCCAGAAGAAAATACATTGCCTAAAACTTGGGAGTTTCCACTTTCCTTTCTTTGGCTCAGTGTTCCCTTTGCTGTATTTGAGGGCACACAAGCAAGAGTCATGGCTCAGGAACTCTGTTTTCTGACCTTAGAAAAGTTTGAGACACTGTTATTACTCCCCAGATAATTTTAGCATCCTCCATCAGCTGCCTGCCTCACAGCTGAGCATTAAGGAGCAGTTGCAAGATTAAATTCTGTGTGTGAAAAGGAGGAGACTGGGAGGACGAGAAAATCTGGGAAGAGAAAGTGGATGAGATTTTAATTATAGAAATCCCATGGCAAATATTTTTTTCCCTCAAATTTGGATCTTCAAAATGCCATCTCCCCCTCCCCTAGTCAATGACCTTCACATCTTTTGTCAGAATAATGCTAGTTGCTCTGAGCGTCTCTGAGGAAAGTCTAAGGCCTGGATCGTGATCTAACTGAATTCAGAAGTATTGTGCTTCAGTGTTTAGTATTCTGAGAGTCAAAATGTTAAAGTACCAAGGACCTACCTTGGAAGAAAGCAATGGTGTAGAACCTTTCTCCCTGCGTGTCTCCTATTTAGCAAGTGCTTCACTACAAATAAAGAATGGTCACAACGTTATAAATTGACTATACTTCAATTAAAACAAATTAAATTCAATTAAAAAAACAAATAAAGGGTGGTGATATTTGAGTGGGAGTTTCAGAACAATTCAAGGCAGCCATTGGTGTATACATCTGTATCTTACAGATGCCTCAGTGCTAAAAGAATAGGACTAAAGATGAAAACTATTTTGATCTTCTTTCTTTAAAACTATATTTCTGTTAAGACAGTAAAGGGAAAGGAACCTCTGAGCTTATTTACCCAACTAACCACAGTGTAAGTACCTTGCCTTGGAGAACAATTGCCTAAAAATAAACCTGCCTGCTGATTGGCCCTGACTTTCATATATTGTATTATTGATGTAATATACTGTAGATGATTACCCAAGGGGTGTGGAAACACAAGTTCGAGGCCAGTTCTAAGTTCCTTTGTAGATATAATCCACTGTGTTTCTACATTTCCATTTTTAGGGACTCTTTCAGACAGATACATTGGTGCAAGAGGGGAAAAAAATACGCCTACAAGGACACTCACCAAAGCACTATTTGTAGTGGCTGATAACTGGAAATAATCCAAATGCCCATGAAAAAGACTAGGAATTAATTAATTACATTTATAGTCGGGGAGGATTGCCGAGGTTACCAAAGTCTTCTCTGTTGCTAAATCAAGGAGATGTTTGTTAGCCTTGGTCTTAGATGACCTCTCACCACTTCTTCCTGCCCACATTTTTTCCTTCTCTTGGTTTCACTAGGGGTGTCCTGGTTTTCCTCCTACCTCTCTGTCTGTTCCTTGTCATTCTCTATTATCACCTCTTCTTTGACTTCTGACTGCTAAATGTTAGAGTCTCCAGGACTGAGTTCTGGTCCTTTTCATGCGCTACACACTCTTTGTAGATGATATCATATACTTCCACGGCTTTAGCACCATCTGTGAACAGGCAAGTCCTAAATTTATATTGTTAGCTCAGCTCTCTCTTTTCAAGCTCTAGACACATGCAGCTAATCACTGGCACCATCAAATGGATGTTTTAGCTAGCGTGGCTAACACTGCATTCTTCGTCTTCCCCATCCCCAAGTTTGCTCCTCCTTCACAATTCCACACCCCAGTGAACAGTAGTTGCATTGACTCAGCTGCTGGAAACCTGCGGATCATTCTTGACTTCTTCCTTCTGCCCTCATTACTAATCCTATTAATTCAGCTACTGAAATATATCTCAAATCTATTCATGTTATCTCCAGTGCCACCACCCTGGACCAAGCCAGCATCACGTCTCATTATTGCCACCTCCATTCTCAGCCCCTTCCAGTCCATTCTCTGCACACTTATCCAGTGCTCTTTTAAAAACATGACTTGTCATTTCATTGTACCTAGGATTAAATGCAAAATCCTTAATGTGGACTACAAAGCCCTTGCCTTCCAGCATCATCTCCTGACCTCTCCTTTTCTCTGTGCTTCAGCAACACTGGACTTCTTTGTGTATCTTATACACATGAGACTTCTTGCCTTGGGAACTTTGTGTGTGATATTTTTCTGTGCTTGAAATTCTTTTCTTGCTTTGTTTTGCCTGGCTAGCTCCTTCTGGTCAAACTTCAGATCTCAGCCTAAAGGTCATTTCCTCAGCAAGGCAAAATGCCTTCTATAGAGGTTTTATTAATTTACTCTTAGTATATTAGCTTTTTTTTTAAAAGCTTTTCCTACTTGATAGGAAAAAATATTCTTAGTGTGGTTTGAATTTTCATTTTGAATTTGAGCATCCTTATTGTTGGTTTAAGTGTCATTTGGTATTTTCTGTGAACCATGTGTTTATATTTATGCCCATTTTTCTATTAAGTTGTTTGTTGGTTTCTTACTGATTTGCAAGAGTTCTTTGGATTTTAGGGAAATTAGCCTTTTGTCTGGAATATAAGTTGAGGATATCTTTCTAGCTTGTCACTTGACTTCTAGCAGTTCTAATTCCATTTTCTTCCATAATCTTTTTATGGACAGTGAAATCCCAGAAACTTTTGGAAGTCTCTATAAGAAATCTCTACTCAGTTGCACAGTATTACCCAGCCTGTGGAATGAGACAATTACTGATGTTTGATTGTTAAAATTTGAACAGTGATAGGAATGGAAGAGATCTTAGAAATTCTCTCACATAGGGACTTAATTTCGTAGATGAGACCCAAGTATCTGAAGTGATAGGACCCAGGTTACATAGCAGGTAGGCAGTGGTGCCAGATCCAGGACTTTTCTCTGCTTTCCATTTTGATTGAGATTGTTCTGTTTAACACACACTGAGGAAGTTCTGAGCTTATTGAGGGTATTTATGAGTTGAAAGTTGGTTTTGGTAGAGGAATGGCCCCTTTCCCATACTGCTCTTTGTTTCACCTCCTTTTCTTGCCCAAATGTCTTGTGATTTTTTTTTTTTTTTTGATCAGGCACAGTGATAGTTTTATTTATTTATTTATGGAGGTACTGGGGATTGAACCCAGGACCTTGTGTATGCTAAGCACACACTCTACCACTGAGCTCTATCCTCCCTGCAACTTGTGAATTCTGAAATTCTACCTTAACATAGAGAACTCGTAGCCCTTTGAACTTGCCCTTTCCTAGGGTTGGGTTGGTGAATTCTAGGCATGCAGACCCAAAGAAGGCACATGTTGGAGATTCTCCAAGTCATATTGCAGCCTTCAGTGCTTGACTCAGAGGTCCTGAAGAAGCCAGGTTAAAGTGGTTCTGAGTGTTCCAGAGAGTTGCTGTAGCCTGGACCCCTTAAGCCTCCTTCATCTTCAAATGGAGAAAACCTGATCCCACCAAAAAGCCCTGGGACTTCAGTTGTTTCTCAGGGATCTTCTGATCCAAGTAATAAACATTATAAAATAAAATGATAAAAGTAATAATAAAATTAAAATAATAAAATTATATATGCCTATTTATTAAATCTAAGATGCCATCGACTGTAGGCTATGCCATTATTTTATGCATCACTAAGAAAAAATACTGCTAATTAAAAGGACGAAAGCTTGCTTAGTGCATAAGCTTTTCTCACATATCACTCATACATACAGAGAAAAAGTAAAATAATTTCTCTTTAAATGGCAAGTCATAGTGTAATCTCCTTAAAGACATTTTAGGTGGCATTTAAAACGTGTGTAGTATCGTCATACACACTTACTGAGCTAAAGTGGCACTACCGACAGCTTAGACTAAATTCACACATGTACAGGTGGTATGACTACCTCTCAGTCATTTGGCAGACAAGGTTTTAATGTGGGGTAAATGAGCATCCTAGGATTCATGTAATGCTATATCCTTTGATTAATTCCAAAGTATTTTTATACATGTGATCTCTTTTGATCTTCCCAGCTTTGTAGTAGATCTGTAAAGCCATTTTCTAGATAAGGAAACTGAGTCTTAAAGAGGTTAAGTTACTTGGCAGAGATCACAGTTAATAAGTGATGGAACTGGGACTTAAACCCCAGATTTTTTGCTCTAACCAGTTGTTTCCCAGCATTTGACCTCATCGACTTGGATCTTTCTCTTATATCAGGGCAGATGACTGTAACAGTGCAGGAAGCAAGAGCTGCTCTGATTCTCTGCTTCTTTTGATAGAGTTGATTAAAGACAATTGCTGGCAAAAATAGGTATGCAAGAAGTGGTTTTCTTAAAGACTGAAAGAGTAAAAATATAACTTTAATTCGAGAACCTTCTCTTTTTTCCCCCCTCTTCTCTGAAGGTACCAGAAAGCAGCTGAAGAAGCAAACATGGAAAAGAGGAGAAGTGTAAGTATTTGGAAGCCATGGGTCATGTGGAACTTCATGGGCAGAGCCCATGTGGCCCAGCCACCTGCATCCTCTGCAGGGCATGGGCTCCATGTCAGCTGAGCCGGACATTTGTGCCAGCCGATCTGATTGGTGAGCCATTTGCTTGGCAGAATTTGGCTCAGGTGAAGAGAATTGTATTTTTTCACTGAGGCTTTCCTTTGGAGCTACTTTTTCTCTCCTGAGCAAAGGACAGAAGGCCAAGTTCTTTGCCTGCGGTTATAAAATGGCTTACTCCTCCTGCTCAAACTAGGACAGGGTTTCCTAGGCTGTTTCCTTTTTTCCAAATCAAACAGCCAGAATGTCTCTCTGCATTTAAATGGTAGCAGCTGTGCAGCTGTTGTCATCTTCTGTGTTCTTTGTTTAAAGCAAACTTCTTGACCCTGTCTAGTTAGCAAGTTTCTCAGCGCCAGGGTCCATCAAAGGCAAAAACCTCAGAACCAGCTCCTGGCTTGTACCCATTTGTCCTCTTCCACTGGCTAACTTCCAGTTGGGCTGGATAGTGTATTTATTTTGAAATCTTACTTGATTTAATTTTATGAGGAAAACAAACCTCACATATTTGGGCAAGGATTCTTTAATTTGGCTAGCATTACAAAAACATCATCCTGACAGTTTTGGGTACCTAACCTATTTAAATTAGTACGTAACATGCCCCTATTAGTTTGCTTTCTCTAAGTGGGCAATGCTGACTGGGTCTTTTGGGGGCAGGGGCGGTGTGGCGAGGTAATGAGGTTTGTTTATTGGGATAGGGTGACATGATAGTTGGAATTCCCAGAAATTTACCCCTCTTTTTCTCTTCCCGTTCCACCTGCACTTAGGACACAGAGAGACAGACCATTAATACCCCCATCAGTTATATGTTTAGGTTCTTTTCAAGCATGGAATATACCACTTCTTGAAATCTGTGCTGTTTAGGCATTCATCTCCAAAATGATTGGCTACCACTTTTCTGAGAAGCTCTTATCCTAGGAATTTCTTCTCTTCCTTGAATGACTACATCTAGGTTGTCTGTGTTTCCAGTCCCACTGCTATATGCCAAACATCCCCCTGCTTTTAAGATGAAGATTCCCCTGCCAAGATTTCAACGTTATTGCTCATTTGACCCAGCCTCTTCATGTTGCGAGTGAAATAACTGAGATCCAAAGAGAGGAAGGGATTTATCCAAGGCCCCTTCCAAGTCAGATGTTCCTGCAGAGAGGACACTGTGTTGTATCTCTTGAGTGTGCCTGGTCTGGATTCAGGCAGCCAATTTGGTCCACAGGCAACATTCACAGAGATGCTCACCCTTGCTGGGTGGGATGAGTAATGTGCTGGATGTCCCTTTGAGAAAGGAGGCTCTGGTTGTCTAGCAACCAGTGAGGCCCTTGAAAACTTGCAGCCTCCTTGACTTCCCACTGCCTTATTCTGAGAAAATACTTGGGAAAAATTTAAAACATGACACAAATGATGTTGACTAAAATGTGACCTTATTTTGTAGGCCCTACCCCTACTCTGAAACAGTAGAGTGTGTAAAGAGAGTAGAAAGAACAGTAAGAGACTGTCACCCAAGTTCAGGATCTGGGAGGTGACTGGATGCTGTGATTGATCACCATTGTGAGGTGTGGCTGGAGGAGTAGGGAGGGCTGCCCATTTAATACTAATTGTCACCATTTATTGGGTGCCTATTTATGTCGAACACTGCACTCTGTGCTTTAATGTTGTCCCATCTGTTCTCCACAATAGCCCTGTGTGGTAGTTTCCAGAAGTTAAGAGACTTGCCCAGGGTCACTTGGCTGGATGGAGCTGGATTTAGATAAGAAATATGTGTTCATTGTAGGAAATACAGGTACTATACATAAAATAGATAAGCAACAAAGATTTACTGTAGAGCATAGGGAATTATATTCAATATCTTATAATAACCTATAATGGAATATAACCTGAAAAATATATATGTAACTGAATCACTTTGCTGTACACCTGAAAATAACCCAACATTGTAAATCAACTGTACTTCAATTAAAAAGAAAAAAGAAAGAAAATACAGATAAAGAAAGAGAAGAAAATATAAGAGGCCCATAACCCACTGTCCAGTGATAACCCAGCTGTCTCAGGCCAATGCTCTTTCCATTGAGCTGCCCAGTCTGCTTTCAGCTCTTGCTTTTGTCCTGTACCTTCTTGCTTCTCTTTCTTCCCCAGAAAGACCGTAGCCACTGCTTCTTCCCCATCTTTGCCTCAGGTGCTAAAGACCTGGACAACTGATTGGCCTGGGTGGTGCTGCCAGGGGTGCTGGGAGGCTCTGGGGCCATTAATGCTGTCAGAATTTACAGCCCTGCCCTTCCCCTGCTTGTCCCCACCGCAGCACTTTTGAACTTGTATCCCTAAGCGCTCCTTTTAAAGAGCACATTTCCTCCTCGGTTAAAATGCCTCCCTAAGGGATGTTCTCTGCCAGGCCTTTGTCTGGAACATTGCAGGTACTCCATCACACAAATCCCTCTCTTTTAGGTCATCACAAATGAAAGTAGAAATGACAGCTTTCAAGCTTTCAAGAAATGACAGCTTTCAAGAGTAACATCAAAATTAGTTAGTATTCAAAAAAATTTATTTGATATGCCATAGAAGTCTTTTGTGATGTGAGGATGATGCATAATTTTATTTTTGTGTTCACTTTTATTTTCCAATAAAAGCACATTAATCATGAAAAGAAAAAGAAGAAAATACAAATGTCCATAAATCCCTGATCCCCAGAGGCAACCTGTTAACTTCCGGGTGTCTTTTCTTCCAGACTACTTTTCTCTGTTTGGATTTATAAACATACATGTGTATTATAAAATGGGATCGTGCTATCTTATAACTGGCTTTGTTCACTCAAAAGTATCCTATGAGCATCTTTCTGTGTCAATAAATACACTTTGATGACATGATATATCTCTGAGAAAAGTAAGTGTCCAGTTACCAAGGCAAAATGCCACTTTGGTTCTCAGGGCTCCTGTTTGGGCAGGGCAGGGCAGGTGAGCCGGTGAAGTCAGAGACATAGATGACTCAGCCATTGTGTGGCAGGAGGTAGCACAAAGCTAAGAGTGCTGCTGGCGGTTAAGGTAGCACCAGCTTCCAGGCCTGTTTTTTAATTCTCTCTTCCAACAAGAAAACTTTCTGTGCTGCTTCTGTTTCTGAACCATACATGCTTCCCCCAATGAGTTTTCATGTCAGCTGAGATCTAAACACTAAAATCAAGCAGTTGTTCTTCTGTCATCTTTTTTTTCAAGCCTTGGTGCTACTTGATGAAGTGGCTCTCAGAGTATATTCAGAAGAGTAATAGGGTGAGAGACTTAATTCCCAATATAGCTGCTAATCCTGTTTAATTCCTCAGAGTCTTTCAGTCCTAGGTGGTTTGTCCTTTCTTTCTTAGTTGAAAGACTGGTGAGTCACAAGGCTACAGGAATGGAGAGTAAGAAGGTATTGAAGTTTGTGGTATGTTGGGAAGGTATGGCTGCTTAATTTACTTAGGAGTGCTTTCAAAGTCTGGGAGATTGAATTTTACTTCGTCAAGCATGTTTCCTCTATTATTGTGGAATAACATTGACAATTTCCAGGTTGTTTTCAGTCTGTCTTATATGTATAAATTAATTCCAGTTTGACCCAGGCGAAAGAGAACTGTCTTAGATGTGCAAACACGTGTCCTTCAATCAAGAGATGGGGTGATATTGGTGTTTCATTTGAAGCCTGGTATTTTTCCCAGAGGATCTGGAAAATAGTGAATTTGCTGATAACAGAATTTACACATAGACAAATGTAGAGAAGAACAGGGGGAAAAAAGGGGATTGAGTTTTTATGTAAAAATAAAATTTGACTGCTCATGTAAATTATGTCAGATATGATGAAAAATCACTTATGCAAATATACGTGAAAGTCTGGTGACTGCTTTAAATTTCCACAAATAGTTTCAATCACTATCCACAGTTATTGATATTGCATAGTTTAAGCTATCCTGCTTCTTTGTCTCATTTAAAAGAAGAAAAAAATAACAGCAGAATCAACTATACTTCAATTAAAACAAACAAAAAAAAACAGCATTCACTGTGTAATTTTGTGGCATATAATGATGAACCTTTATTAATGCATATTTACAGGGTTTAAAGTAACTGGTATTTTGCTTTTTCTTTCTTGCTTTCCCCATTAATCTTTGGATAAAAATCCCTTGTCTCCAACGTAACTATCATTAGATCTGGGCTTTCCTTTCTTCTCATTTTGTCCTTATAAGGCTATCCTGTTTTATCACTTCCTGCTTTAGCTCCTGACTTTTTCTCTCTTCCCCTCTCCCTCTCCCGGGGTGGATGCTTTCTCCATGTGGCAGGGCTGTAACTGTTCACAGCTGTCTGAAACGCCAGTGGACCAGGAGCAGCTTGGAGTTTTAACTTTCATTTTACAAAGAACAACATGTTTGAATGTTTCAGCAGGCAAGTTATAACTGGCATTTACTTCTTGTTCTTCTAGAACACTGAAAATCTCCCCCAGCACTTTAGAAGAGGGAACCTGACTGTGTTAAAGAAGAAGTGGGAGAACCCGGTGCTGAGAGCAGGGTCTCTCCCAGACTCAGTGCGAAACAGCAGCGCCGAGGTCAGGCACAGAGGCGACCCTCCTCCCGCTGAAGTGGCCAGCAGCTCTGCCTCTGGGGTCGAAGCTGACCAAGAGGAGCGAGTCCACCCCAGACCTAGATTCGGATCGCCTCCTGAAGCCCCTATCCAGTGCCCGTACCCTCTCATCGAGGACAGTGAGCATCTTAAAGATCACTCAACAGAAAGTAAAAAAATGGAAAATTGTCTGGGAGAATCCAGGCAAGAAGTGGGAAAACCTGAAATGAGTGAAAACACAGAAGCTGCAAACAAAATAGAGAAATACAATGTTCCTCTGAACAGGCTTAAGATGATGTTTGAGAAAGGTGAACCAGCTCAAACCAAGGTAAGGATTGGGTGGGTTTAAAACCTGAAAAAGCCAATTCAAGTAAATGAACAAAGCTGCCTTTCTAATCTAGACAGTTTGAGTAGTGGCGAGTATGTGGTCATTATGTCTTTTGATTCAAGTTAGATGAGTAGTTAATTAAAAGTCTCAAATGAATTAATTGCATTAGGTATTTCTGAGTCTCCGACCCAATTTCACATGAGATCAAGCACACATTGAGATTCAGGACAATGTATAGAAGTTAAGAGAGTTTGATGCCTATTGGATTATGTGTTTTTGTAAGCTTGCCCTTTTAACTTGTCTTCCTGTGCCTTTTGTCATTTGTAGCTTGGGGCGGGGGGTGGAATTACTGCTGAGTCGCTCTCCTGTTGGACACAGCTGCAGGCTGAGTGTTAAGGCCAGAGTTTAACATTAAGACTGAGGCTTAGTTGTCTCTGAATCCTTCTCTTCTTCTCAACTTCCTCATCTTTGCCTTGCAACAAATGTTTTCTATCAGCTAAAATCCTATCCCAGGAAAAATCAATGAAGATAGCCAGACTAGCTGTAGCCTTTAGGAGTTTTGACTTGCAAATGCACAGGGCTGCATTTTCCTACAACTGCTAATGAAATCTGATCCTTCATGTGGATTGCAGACCGGGTCCCCAGAGGGAATTACTTAACTAGAAAATGAGTTACATATGCTAGTGACTTATAACACAATCCAGGGGCCGCAGTGCTGGTAAAGTTTTCCAGTTTTCTCATACTTTCCTGCATATCTGGCTTTGTACATGGGGTTGGTTTGTTACAACAGTCATAATAATGAAATAAACAGATCTGATGGGGAGCAAAGCCATCATTTACTCTAGATTCCATCTCGATGGGAAAGCGAAAATTTTTAAGCTAAATATTTGGCCCAAATCTCTACATTTGGGAAGTAATGGTATGAAGCATTTTTTATTCTGAGATAAAAAGTAGATAATTTATAGTATAATATATAATATAGTATAATCCTCAGTTACGTTTGGTGTGATTTAGTCGTCATCTCTTGTATCTTACAGCAGCTGCCTGTTGCTTTTCTACCTAGAAAAGTCTCTAGTATTTGGGGATCATCTGTTTGAGGATGTAGAGTTTTTAAACGTTTGCAAAACTAGAACCCTTTTCTGTGCACGAGTTTTAACACTGAAACCATTTGGCAAGAGATGTAACCACAAAGCAATTTTATGACTTTTCTTAAACTCTCGTCCCTCTCAATTTTGAGTCCTCAAGGGCTACTAACTCCCTCTTTCCCCTTTATGGTCTTAATAAATTTTTTTTTTGTTTTACATTCAAATGGAAGAAGAATTTTAAATGGAAGGAAAAAAATGTCAGAAATCCTAAATAGAGAGGAAGGGGCTTTGTGGTGACTCAAAGCACCATTGTAAATCTCCTCCTCTCAGACCCTGTAAGGGGCAGGATGGCTGATGTCACGCCAGCACACACAATGCTGATTCAGTGTAAAAGGCTGGTGCCTGTCAAAACTGGCCTAAGGTAGGAAATGCCTGGGACTGCAGCAAACAGAAATGCTGATTATGTGTAAGGATCTGGTGAGAGACTTCTTTCTCGTAAATGTCTCATGCGAGATGGATTGGAACAAGCGTATCTCTTTGTGGCTGGTCGGAGTGGAGAAAAAAAAAATCCTCATATAAATAAAGATCCTACTAGATCAGGCTGGCACTGGGTAGCCTGATTGCTGACGATTTAGGAAGACAGAGGGGTTCTAAGATTGACCTGGGCTTTTGGGGGGTCTTTTTAAACTTTCTGATTAAATAGTCACTTGTCATTTAATGGACTGCTTTGGGAGTGTAAAACACAGCTGCCCTTGGTTTTATAGCTGCTTCTGAATAAGCATCATTATCCATGTTGGAAACAGTCTAGATTACTTTAAAACCGTTTGTCTAATATTTCAATAAAAGTTTTTTTTTTAAAGTTTTGTCTAGTTTAAGGAATAACTAATCAGTTTGAAACTAGGTTATGGTTATTGCTAACATAATTTCAGCATGGATAAGGCTTTAATCAGAAAGTTATATAATTGGATCTTTGGAAGGAAGCTCTGAGAAATACGTAGGGACACTAGAAATTCTTGTAGGAGCAAGAGGATACAAGTAAGAATGATTATCTCAGAGCTAACAAATGAATACTTCCGTGAGACAAATGAATATAATAGATACAAATTGTGCAAATCTTTGTTTCTGTAATTGAATTTTGGAGAACTGGACTGAATCTCTAACCAACTAGCTGGGCAGGGTCAGGGAGCACACAGATAATGGAAATGCCAAATCTAAATCTTTTTATCTCCTGAATCTTTTTATCAGAGTTATTTGCAGGAGACAAAATTAACTGGCTTCTCTTAGTCTGTCTTGCTTCCTTTTGTCTGGGATGGTTTCTCTTGTCCACTTTTCTTCCTGATCTCTTCTCTGCCTTCCTATTTTTTTTTTTTTTTTCCTCTCTCTCTCCTAGTGTAGTCTCATCTCTTTCTCGGACTCCAAGAGATGAATCCCAAAACTAGATTCTAATCTTGAATTCTTAACCCAAGCTTCGGCCCTAATTTTCTGGTTGGCTTCCAAATCATATACCTCTTTGTAAATATCCCTTAGGCACTCAAATTCAAGAAGGCTAAAAAAGAATCCATTATCTTTCCAACCAAAACCTGCTCTACCCATCCCGTCCCTTAATGTATCACCATTCACCACATCTCCTGGGCTGTGAAGTGTGGAATCCGTTATTCTTTCTGCCTGCCTCTTCCCAGTCACTTAGTAAGCCATCTAAATAAGTCTTCCCTCTATACATCTCTCAAGTGTGGGCCATTCTCTCCAAGAGGTTCCATGTCTAAGTCTGTGTTCAACCTTTTAGCGTAGAATTGCTACAACCTCCCCCATTGGCCTCTCAGTTCTTTCTTTCGTCCATCCTTCACACCTTTGCTATTTATTTTTCTAAACATAGTTGTAAATTATGTTACTCCCTTGATCAGAAACTTTCAATGCCTCAAAATCTATATTTAATATTTGGGTCTCCCAGAGTCTGAGCTCAACCTACCTTTCCAGTCTCATAGTCAGTCTTATACTGAAGCCCTAGATTACTCTTCATTTTCTAAATTATTCATGCCTTTCTCCTAATTTCTACCTTTTGAAATCTTACTCCTCAAGGTCTATCAAGATGATGAGACCTTACCTCAGTTTTTTCCCAGATGAAATTGCTTTTCACTTTCCTGACCCTCCTGTAGAATTTTCTTTTTACTTCTCTTTGGCCACTTATACATGCTTCCTTTAATAGTCATGAATGAACTTGTTCATGCCCAGTCTATAATTTCTTTTAAAGTAGTGATGCTTTTATCCCTCAGTGGTCAGCACAATGACTTGGCTCTTAGTATTTATTTAATAAAAGGAAGAAAATCTTAGAACTCAACTGTTAAATAATGAGAACTGATTAAAGACTATTCCTTACTTATCCTCTATCTTTGGTGAACAGATAGGTTACTCAGGTCAGATGGTTTAGTTGAACATGATGGTTCTAATTCCTGTAAGCAAATGAGCAGTAGATAGCTTAATGTAACCTATTGGTATGAGGACAAGAAGTCCCCCAGTGACATACACTGAATGTGGTTTAGCACCCCTGACTTCATGTATATGTTGATCTGGGTTTTAGGTAGCCAAGGTAAACTTTTCTGGGCATCCTTTTGGGAAAAAGATAGCTGATCAAGCAGTTATAACCAATATCCAGTTATCATCATGTTGGCATTTGGATCCATAATCATCAGAGGCCAGGATGCAGTTATTCAAATGACCAAACACTATGGGGAGCATGTGAAAGGCTCCTTAAATCTCAGTTCTTTCTGTTTGGCTCTTGACGTATTTGGTTCACACAAATCCTCAGATAGGAGATTAAAGACCAAATATTTGGATAGTATATTTCTACCATCATAACCTGTTTAAACTATTGTCTTTTACTTGGGTCAGGATTAAACCAATTAGTTGTAATGTGAGAAAATAAGGCTGGAATATGGATATCTCTTGATTCTTTTACACACTGACTACTGCTTCTTCCATGCAGTGTTTTCATTGTCTGAGAGAGGAGTTAGATAAAGAAAAGAAAAGAGAGAAGAGTGAATGCTTCCTCACCAAAAAATCTGTTTTCTGGAACACATAAACACACTCACACATTCACTCTTTGGGAATTAACCAAGATAGGAGGCAGTAATGAGAGAGTAATGATAAGTTTGTCCATAAGTGAATAGAATGAAAACTATTTAGAAAAAAATTTGTTTTCTTTATCCCCCCCCCCCCATTATTCATAGTTTTTGTTTGTTTGTTTATAACGGAGTTACTGAGGATGGAACCCAGGACCTCATGCACATGCTTTACCACTGAGCTATACCCTCCCCTCTCCCAGGAGGTAACTGGGTTGGTTTGTTTGCTTGCTTGCTTGCTTATTTATTCATGGTATATTTATTTTAATGCTTCCAGTTAGTTATATTTTAATTGTGTTAACTTACTTTATACTACAAAGATACAACAGCTAAAATAGAGGTATCTAAATTAAAATAGAAGTTTTCCCTGTCCCATCAACCTTTTTACTTCTTTGCTCTTTCTCTCTTCTTAGATTCCTAAGCCCTTCAATGTCCCTTATAATTTCTGTTCTTATCACCAGGATCATCCTATGTATGGTTAGCATCAAAATGCCAGCAAAAGCCACACATGTTAATATGAGAGTAAAACCATCTTTCTTCAAACGGTTCAACATTTTTGTGGTTTCTCTTCTAAGTTCCTGGAAGTGACACTTGTGTTTTATTTAGTTTTACATAATACTGGTACATAGCAGTGTATATGTGTTGATGTAGTGGAGTGAGTCCTTGAGAAAATAAGTCATTCAAGCTCAAGTCTGACCTGTATTCATCACATATTTTATCCATGGCCAACTAATCTGTAATCTACATCAGAGAAACAATTTATATTTGCCTACTCAAAGAATGGGTAGGTGTTCGTAAGGAATCTCTACAATTTAATTATCCATAATGTTTTATTTTCTCCTTTCTTGTTAATAATTACATAATGACATATGCAATTATGACTTATCTATTTAATGTTATCTTAATAAGGTTTTTCTTCTACTTTGTTAATGTCTTAAGTAAATTATTTGGAATTATATTCCCAGAAGAATGCAATTTTGAGGATGTTCATAATTGGTATTAATTGTATATTGTTAAATCATAATTTTACGATGGGCTTAAGGAAGAAAGGGATTTGAATAACTGTGAACATCACTTCGGGGTCTAATATAGTCATCCTAGTGTAGCAGAGTATATTTTTAATTTACTTATCAGTGAATCACAAATCTTACGGTGACCTAACGTTAGACCTTCAATAGATACATTCCTAGTGCTCTAAGTATGGATAACTGGTTCTGTTAAGTAAACACAAGAATTGTCTGTTTTTCTACCAATGCTGTCTTCCTCATATATCCTGTTAAAGCTAATTTTTGCTGATTTATGATATTCACCTATAGTTTATGGCTGTGTAATTTCAAAATGTGATTTTGCTCTCAGTGGCACCACCCCCACTGATTTTTTCTTTAATATAATCTTTTTTAAATTGTAGTTGGTGTACAATATTATATGTTACAGGTGTACAGTATAGTGATTTCACAATATAGGTATTATAAAATATTTGCCATATATCCTTGTAGCTTATTTTATACCTAATAATTTGTACCTCCTACTTGCCTACCTGTATATTGCCCCTCCCCGTTTTCCTCTCCTCACTGGTAACCACTAGTTTATTCTCTGTATCTGTGAGTCTGCTGCATTTTTGTTATATTTACTACTTTGTTGTATTTTTTATATTCCACATTATCAATGACATCATACAGTATTTGTTTTTCTCTGTCTGACTTATTTCACTTAGCATAATGCCCTCTAAGTCCACCCATCTTGCTGTGAATGGCAAAATTTCATTCTTTTTATGGCCAAATGGTACTCTATTGTATGTGTGTATGCACATTACATCTTCTTTATCCATTCATGTGTTGATGGACGCAGGTTTCAGTGTGATTTTGATTGACCTCTCTGTAGTGGTGCATTGTTCCTAAGGACCTCCTACTAGTATAAATTAAATTTTATTTACCCTTAATTAGCAACTCTGAATAAATCTTTTGTCTTTTGTGGTAAGATAATACTGGATCCATGTGTAAAGATGCCAGCCAGGGAATCCTGATCTGTCTGTTTGTTGCCCTAAGTGGCTGTCCGTGGTATGCCAGCTAGAGAGCAGTCATCTCTTTTCTGCTTACTTTCATGCCGATTAACTACATACTAGTAGTTTCATTAAAATAAAACACATTAAAAAATAATGTCAGGAGACTAGAACATTCTCTAAACAATGTTGGCTACAATCAAGTTTGGAAGGGCCAGAAAGACATCATTTCCCCCCCATATATCACCACTTCTGTCTTTCTACTATTCACTCACTCCTAGATTAGACAACATAGGTGTGTATCCAGAAGAATTTATTAGTCATTTCCTCTAGCCTTCTAATTCTTTGATGAGTTACAATGAGTGAGAAATCCCTATCAAGATCATTGACATAAATCCTAGGACTATAAGTGATTGTAAATGGTTATTTAATTCAGCTCACTGTTCTCAGGCAGCTAGGATGTTAAAATCTTTATTTTACAGATGGAAACAGCTGACGTCAGAGAAGTTAACTGATATGCCCACTGTCATGTGGCTAATATCAGAACAAGGACTGAAATTGTGTAGCACGCCTTTTACTATATAACACTATCTTCATGGATATTATAATGGCTATTTATTAGACAAAAACATTGGCCATGGCCTTACATATTTTTGAAATCTAAGGAAGCCATGAAAAAATTAAAACATATTAACAGCTGTATTCTCAAAGACTTTAACTTTCTATCTGCCCTCTTCCTGCATTTTATAATCTCTTAACTGAGGAAAAACATCAAGTCAGTGAAGAGAAGAAGTATATTGGAACGCAAGAGATTTGTATTAAAACTTTTGAGTTAGAAGCTTATGGGTTTGGGAGGTTTGTTTTTCTTACATAAATTAGTCATCTGAACAATCACACACACACATACACACAGAGTAAACCAGAAAAAGCCAAGTAAACGAGGAAAAAAAGTTACCGTTGTCTGTTGTGTACAATGATAACCTTACTTACATAGCTAGTTTATACATGGTTTAGGTATGGTGTGCTATTTTGTGTGCCTTATCTTTTGTTTGGTCTTTTTTATATGGACCTTCCTTTGTATCTTTATAGTTCATGTGGTTATCCTTTTATGGCAATATGGTATTTCATAATAATTTTTAATCACCCCTCAGTAATCAGATTCTCTGCCAGTCTAATAAAAAAGCATCTTGGCAGAAACATTATATTTTCAGTTATTTTTTGCGGGAGGGCGATATATCTGGATGATGCTATCATGGTCAAGAATATAATTCATTAAACATTCTTCTTACATATTTTCAGCTTATTTTCAAAGATTATACGATTTTACTGCTAGCACAATCTAAGGACAGATTTAATTCCCTAGTAGTACCTTATCAGAATTTGATTTTTATCATTTTTATCTATTTATATTAGTTTAATAAATATGAGGTATGACCTCTCCTTCCTTTTCTTCCTAATTGTAAGAGTAGCACATTATTTTTGTAGAACACTTAGAAATACAGAATATGTAGAGAAATCCCCCCACCTGGAGATAAGTGCTCCTTCTATGTATATTTTTTACTTAAATGAGCTCCATTGTTTTTTCTCCAAGGGTCCCTGAAGAAGGAAATGTTTATCTCTCAGTATTTTGAGAAATTAAGGTCAGATTTTATCTGTACCCTATAATCTCCATGCATAGTTCAACAAAGTCCCATTTTCCCCTAAAACTCATCCTTCCTCCACTCTTCACTTTGGAGGACTGAGAGGGTCTGAAGAAAGGTCAGAGTTGAAAGGCTGAAGGATGTGGCTGGCAGAAGTAAGAGGCTTTCAGTAAGTTAAAGTGTTGAGAATCAACTTTTAAAGAGAATTTTTCCTGAAAATAGGGGTACCCGGGATGGAAATCCTGCTTTTTGCTTGACATTTAGGACCTAACTTACTTTATTTCTTTAAGAAAACTTTCCAGAGAAAAGAAATTCTACAGACTACTGGCTAAAAGCCCTAAACTCATATTTTCTTACTGGTAAATGTTGATGCGTTTGATTTATGGAGTCACTGAGAACATTTAAGGGACGGTCACACTAATGAGAGTTACTATAGTCAGCTGACAGGAAGGAGAACTTGTGGGGTGGGGTGAGGCCAAGCCTTAGGAAATTCCAGAAAGTCTTGAAGTGTCTTATCTTTTCTGTCTTCTCTTAACAGATTTTGATGATTAAGGCTCCCTCAGGCATATGAGTAAAAAAGCCTGAAATGTGATAAAAATGTATTACCTAAATGGACTTCAATATCAGAATTCCTGGGGTTTTTGTTATTTTTTTCTTTCTGTGCTTCTCTACTTCCTTGAGAAACATTGGAGGAAACCCCTCCTTCTTCCTGAACCTCAGATTACCACTTGTAAAATGAGGATTATAAAATTCATAATAAATGCATTTGAGATCTTGGGGTTTTTTGTTTTTTGAAGTATAGTTGACTTACAATATTGTGTTAGTTTCAGGTATGTGGAGATCTTGTTATTCTTTATATTTGAATGGTTTGGAGGTGAAAAGGTATTGAAAGAAATGCTAATGCTTCATCTGGGATCTCATTAAAAACCATCTTACTTCAGAACCAGTGTCAGTATAACTGATTTTCGAAGACATTTCTCTATTTTTCTCTAGGACCACATGACTTTGCACATTCACTTTTTGAGTAGTTGAAAGAAAATAATTCAGAGTATTAATATCCTCATGATCCCAAAGGCTTTTTCGGACAAAAAAGGCTTTTTCTTACCTTATTTAACACAAAGATTTATATAAAAAGCTAGCAAAGATGGGGACTTTCCTGCATCTAAAAACCAAAGAAAAAGCCTCTGCCCTCGCAGAACATATATTCTGGTTCTAAATGGTCTTGCTCCCAGTACAGGCATTTCGTGTGTCACTACAAGCACAGACAGAAAACTGAACTCCTAGCAGGTTGCAGCATGTGGCACATACTCTTGGAATTGTGCTTGAACTTTACCTTTGACAGAATGTAAATATTTGAAATACTGCTCCAGTGTTGAGAATGCAAAGCCTATTCCCTTTTGGTTAAAAAAAAAAAAAAAAGTGTATTCCAGGCTTTCTCCCTTTTTGAGTTTTCATAATGATCCTTTTACAGCAGCACTTGGAATAAATTTTTGGAATTTCCTTTACTTTAATTATCTGCAAATGAGAAATGTTTTTAAAACAAAAAAATATGGATGGAGGGTATCCTGCCAAACTTATCTTTTCGCTTTGGCTGATGATCTTCATTTCCAGATGGGGGTTTGCTCCCAGAGCAAGAATTTGTTGCATCATGTAAGTCATGTGGATGTGACTGATGCTGACGCAGCTGACCTGAGTACGCTGTGGCAAGGTTAGGGCTGCTACAGCTTATTTTTGTTTTTATTAAAACTAGATTCAACCAATAATGTAAATAGCAAAGCTGACTAGAGAAAGTATGCTAAATGTATATTGAATTTGCAAGAAACTATATTCTTATTGGTATGGTACAAGCAACCAAATCCTTGGCACTTATTTCTTAAGTGGTATCTTTTCTATCTCCAAGGGTGGGGAGGACTTGAAAAAGGGATAATTCACTGTCTTAAACTTTGTTGTTAGTTTATTAGTCCATTGAACTTAAAAGTTTAATAACTATGTACTAATGTTGAATTCAGAAAGGTGCTAAGTGTTTTACTGTTGTCTCCTGGCATATTGGATTTCGGGTATCTTTCTTACTTCAGGTTATCTAGAAATAAATTGAGATTTCAGTGACAGGATCTGCTTGAAGGCTGTCATTACCAGCTGAATAAATGTGACATACTTTCTGTGTATCATGCCTGGGAACATTCTGTGACACTCGGTGGCTTTCTCTTGAGTTACTTTTCCAGTCTTAAAATTATAGTTTGAAACTTTCATTAGAGATCTACCCTAGATTTGAGAAATTTAAATGTAGTCATTTACAGGAATCACAGGAATACTTTATTCAAAAATCTGACCTTCCACTTTTCTATTTAAAAGGGGGGAAAAAAAAAGGCAGATCTCTGCCCTCAGTAAGCTTGCAGTCCAGTATAGGGATGCACAACAATTTGATAAGCATTGTAATGGAAGTGTGACCAGGTCCTTGTGAACAGAGGAAGGACTACATAGATTTGTGGAAGAGAGGTAGGGCAGATGCAAAAGGAATCTTGCTTAGCTTACACTGAGTCATGAAAGAACAGACAGTTAGACAACAGAAGGATAATCCGGGTGGAGGGAACTCATTTACAAAAACATGGATCTCTCAACAGTTTGCTTTTCCGGGAGGGTAAAGGGTGGAAAATACTCAGAGAAGGTAGGAAGGGACCAGATCTAGAACTGGTCTCCTGTGACATACTAAGCACTTTAGATTTAATTCAAGGAGTGATTAGGAATCCTTAGAGAATTTTGAACAAGAGAGTAAACACAGATTTATACTTAGGGGTAATTATTTTGTTTTTTGGGGGGATAATGGCAACATCTAGAGACTTGATTAGAAGGCAGAAGAACCAATTAGAAAGGTAATGGAGTAGTCCAGGGAAAAGATGTTGAAGACCTGAACCAAGGCAGCAACAGCAAAGATAAAATAGGACTGAGAAGGCCAACAGCAGATACTGCCATCAGGACTTGGCAGTTTGGAGAGACGTGTCATTTTCCTCTGGGATGTGAGGATTCCCCTCCAATGACTCAAATTCTGAGGCTTTCTAGTCAAGATGGTTAGGCAGTGTTGATTAGCAGAAAGCACTACCTATATAGAGTTACTTATTTTCCCCTGGACACCTGTGAATATGTAGTGTTAATATTTATAATACTAAAAACATTCTGTAGAATATAAAAACTAATATAAAATCTAATCTCCTCTGGATTTTACTTACAGAGGAGATTTGCAGGCCTCCTTTTTGAACGTTGTGTCATTTCCCATCCTTGCTACAAAGCTTATAGCTGGGTTTTGTTTTCTGAACAGATTCTTCGAGCCCAAAGCCGAAGTGCAGGTGGAAGGAAGACCTCCGAAAACAGCTATCCTCTGGATGACTTGGAAATAGGCCCAAGTAAGCAGAGTTCCATGTGTGGGCTGTTCTGTAGGAAGTATTTATTAGTAGCAACGCCTTCTGCCCTCAAAGCCAGTGCTTTTAAAGGAAGAGTGGTAAAAGGAAGGCTGTTAGAAACAAGCCATTCCCAAATCTCTCCAAATAGCTTCTCTGTATTTTTAATCCATCCTTGTCAGTGGTAACCTGTGTTAACCAAAGGGCACCGGGATTACAAGTGAATTACTGCTGTCGGCAGTTCTGGCTCCATAGTCATCCGGGGCTTGAGGGCCCCCGTGGATAGGCAGTACCCCCTGTCGAGACTGGTTATCCCGTATTACTGATGGTAACATAACGCCTGAAGATCAGAATTATTATGTTTTGAAGGGGGCATATTCAGGCACTTCACAAAAGAAAATATAAAATCAATAAATATAGAAAATTATCAGTCTCCTGGTAATCAAAGAAATGCAAATTAAAATGTTAAGTAAACCAAAATTTAAAAATATTAACACTCAGTTATGGTAAGGGTTCTCTTTTTAATGTTGGGAAAGTGAGTGAATGTTCCCTTATATATGACAGTTACAATCCTGATTTCCTTCTTTGTCCTCTTAATAGAAGAAGTTGATTATATTAAATGACAGTAGCCCCAAAATTCTAAGAATCTTGAAATCATCCAAATTGCATTTTATCTTCTAATAAAGCACATTGTTTGCATGCTTGCAGGCCAGTTGTCATCTTCGGCACTCAACTCGGAGAAAAGCGAGAGCAGGCGAAATCTGGAGTTTCCACGCCTGTCAGAAACCTCCATAAAGGATCGGATGGCCAAGTACCAGGCAGCTGTGTCCAAACAAAGCAGTTCCACCAACTATGCAGTATGTGTTCGGCATCATTCATTCATTCACTCATCCAGCAAATGGCCACTGAGCCCAGGAAATAGAAATGTCTTCCAGACCCTGACCTATCAACCCTGGCTCCTCCCTAGTCCCCACCCATGCTCTCCTCACGTAAATCCTCCCCCAGCTTCCTTCATAATCCTTACCATGTTCTAATCTGGACTTTGCTTTCCCAGGCCTCATTCCGACCCCACTCATTTTTTGTGAGCGTTGGGGTTTTTTGTGTGTGATGTTACCATCTAGTAATATCACTGAGAACTTTCCTGTCTCTTCTATTTCATCTTATTGTTGTTAAAGAAGTAGTATTTTATTAGTTTTAACATAAACACTTTATTTTTGTTTTTGAGGGAAGAAAGGGAGAGTACTGGAGAGAAATGCTGAATATACTCAACATTAATGTGACTTAAAATCACCACTTAAAAATATTAAATTCAGTGATATTTAGTATATTCACAAGGTGTGCAATCATCACCACTGTCTAATTCCAGAACTTTTCCTCACCCCCAAAAGAAACCCATACGTGTGCAGTGACTCCCAATTCCCTGTTTCCCTCATGCCCTGGCAACCCCTAATATAATTTCTGTCTTTATGGATTTTCCTGTTCTGGACATTTCATGTCAATGAAGTCATACAACATACGGTCTACTTAATCTTTACTCCTTATGATGTAATGATTTTCTAAAGCAATAGAATAGTGGCTAGGACAAGGGGGGAGAAATGACAAGACGATGGCATACTCAGTAAGCACCAAAATGTGGTATTCGAAATAGAATGGAGGGTCTTTCCCCTTTATACTTTCCTGGCCTTAACTGGCAGGATGACACTACAGAACTGATTATTTGGAGTTACCTTTTATGGTTTTTTTTTTTTTTTTTTTTTTTTTGGTTGTTGTTTTCAATGCGGGGAGGTAATTAGGTTTATTTATTTTTCCATGGAGGTACAGGGAATTGAACCCAGGACTTCGTGCATGCTAGACGTGTACTCTACCACTGAGCTATACCCTCCCCCCTTGGAATTACCTTTTAAATGCCACTTATTCATAAGTACACATGCATATATACACATGTGCACATACATACATATCTTTCAAATTATTGCTTCTAAGATTTCAAATTCCAAATCATCAGTCTCTTGATGTCCTATTTTTTAACAAAGTTGGAAGAATAGTATTGAATTTTATTTGTTCCCAGGCAGACTGAAACCAGTGCCTGTTAGAAATCACCATGGTATTCCAGGAGCTGAGCCTTTTTTCCCCAACATTGTGAAGTGTGCATTCTCCAGTAGTATTTATTGGTAGACTGAGTCTTTGGGCAACAACTATTTTCATCTTGATTTTTTCACTACAGTTTTAAGATGAAATGATGTGTGTAAATCAGTAGCAAAGTGGAACATCACAGGCTTGTTATTCACTGGGAGTGTGAAAAATGAGCAAATTTAGACTTACTTAGAAGGCAGGTCAGAAGATACAGCAAATAGATGATCTGTGGAGCTTAATTCCCTTTTGTTACAGGACTTTGCTGCTTCTCAGTGCCCTCCTGCTATAAACATTCCGACCAGGTGACTCCCTTAAGTGGAAAAACCTGTTCAGTGACTTTTTTTTTTTTAATTCCTAGTAGAGTTTCTGCATTGTGGTGCTCCTGCTCTGTAAATTTTAAGAGTTGAAAATTCTTTAGGAATTCTTGTAAAAAGCACATGTTATCTCATCCCAAAAGAATTTCTCAGGCCCCTCACAGAACATGATTGTAACAAGGCGCATACTCTCTGGCAATGATTCTGGAGGCTGGACCTTGAGATGGGGTCAGGGGCTGTTGTCCTGTTGTGTTCTGCAGGGCTGGCCCCCAGCTCCTCCTCCTAGGCGCACCTCCAGAGCTGTGTGCCTTAATCTGGAATTCCACACCTCAGTAAATCAGCTGCAATCACACTCCCGTCATTGGCCCTGTGGCCATAAACTGCTTGTTTTCTCCCCATGCCTAAAGAATCACAGAGAACAGAAAGGTGTACTAGATTACTAGCAGACTGAAGGTGGGAAATGTCCATATTCATCTACTTCTATATTGATTTTGGATCTAGTAACAAAGTGAATTTTAACATTTTGCCCCAGGTATTCTTTGCAAGAAAAACAAATATGATTATGCTTACTTCTTCTGACAGTATTAACGCCTGCTTTTTTTATGTTGAAGCTCTGTTAGAAGTAGAATAAGGTATGTCTTTAGTATAATGTATGAATTTTATATGAAAAACATGTTTTTGAAAGTTTCACACAAAAAAAGGATATTTAATGGTATCATTAAGTATAATTTCAAGTTTTATATGTATACATCATCCCTGTCTCTCTTTCCAGGCCGAGCATGTTTATATATGGTCAGTATATTTTCTTAATTATTGGCACTTGGCACCTCCTTCCCCCTGCTCCAGAATGGTCTTTTCTGATGAAACTCACCAGCTTTGCATTCCCACAAGCTCTGCTGCTAGAAGAGTGAATCACAAGATCATTGTATGCGGGGGGTGGTCTGTGTGTGTGTCTGTATTCTAATGAGCATCCAGATTTAGACTAGTTGTAGAAATATTTAACTCTGAGGTATGTGTCCACAAAGCTGCTTTTGTCATTTCACAAGTCAATGGGTTTTTGCTTGTGAGAGTTAAGGGGTTGATTTGACCCGAGGCTTCTTAAAAGAATTTTTTTTTTTAACTTTCCAAGTTTATTTAATAGATATGCTATGAAGAGAATAGTGAGGCTTTTGTTTGTTTGTTTTTTGTTGTTGTTGTTGTTCACAGACTGTTTTTATTTTGTAGAATGAGTTGAGAGCCAGTGGCAGTGAAATCAAATCTCATAAATTGGAGCAAAAGGAGAATGTGCCCCCAAGTCCTGAGGTCTGCATCTCCCATCAGGATGGAGAAAAGGTGGGTTGAAAAGCCTCATGTCCATTTGCCAGGGAAGCATGTGTTCTAAATTATATGCTTAAAATTAGAAACAACTCTTAACTCTAGGCGGTGGAGTGTCTGGGAATTCGGTAACAGCTGCCAGGACAGATTGTCTTTTTTGCAGGTCACATAATTTTGGTTGGAGAGCTCTGTAACTTATAGCTGACCAAATAATGAACCTTCGCTGGAAAATTCTTTTGCTCAGCAAATGCTCAGAGGACGTAGAACTTAAGTGATTTTTAAAATTCTGTTTTGAATAGAGATATCATCTTCAAAGTCATTTGTATATTATTAATTTAACACATTTTTATATAAGAAAATCTCATTCTTTCACTTCAAAGTATTTTGAAAGCTAGGCCCTATATTAAGCACAGGAAATGCTAAGCTTAAAAAACTAAATATGAGCAAACTATTCCATGTGGTCTTTACCAGCAGGGAAGCTAACAGAGTAGAAGGGAGATAACAGGTTTGCTGTTATAAAACCGTGTGACAGGTGCTGTCAGAGGGCTGTGCAGGGCCATGGAAGCTCAGACGAAGGACATTTAACCTGACTTCCTCAAGAAGGTGATTTCTGAGCCAAGTCTTGAAGGATGCGTGGAAATAGGCCAAGTGAAGAAGGGGAAGTTTGGGTAAAGAAAGAAGGATATTCCTGGCAGGGACAACAGAGGTTTGGAAACCAGACAGCGAAACCAAGGTGACTTGGCTGGAGCATGAAGGTCATGTAGGCAATGGTTAGAGACAGGTGGAGGAAGAGGGCCAGGGCAGGTCTTGAAAAACCCTAAAGAGTATGGCTGTAGTCCTGCAACAGAGGAAAGCCACAGGAAGGTTTTAAGCAAATCAGGTTTTATGCACTTACCCTTAAATAAATGGCTTAGTTGGAGTAAGTAACAAAATATATATGTCAGGGGAATTTATCATTTTCTCTACCAATCTTTTACACAATCTCTTTGGTCTGTCAGTCAATATGATAATCAAATGCTAAGTTAGATGAGGAGAAAGAGCTTTCAAATCTACTACAGTGATTAATCTTAGGAGTATAATCATTGTTTCTGTTACACATATTGACACCCTTGAGGCCGTTCTTCAGAAGGTGAGATTATTAAAATGGGTTAAGAGCAATAGTTCTCAAACTTACTTGACTGTAGCAACTTTAAAATAGACAATTGACAGAACACCAGCAGGAACTCACGAGATCTATTACACACTTGGACCAAAGGAGGCACACAGAAAAATGGTCTCAGATTAATGGCTACAAAATTTGAATCAAAGAATAGAATGGGGAAAAATTAGGAAAATTAAATCACTTTATTTTACATATTGCAAATATGTTTTGAAATAATAAGACAAACTACTTGGCAGTAGTGTGTTTCATAAACATAAAACCATCAAATAAATTATATATGTCCTTGTAACAGTGGGCTCAGGCATTATTTCCATGGGTCACATGTCATGTATCAAGTGAGTTCTCTCATTAGACTGCCTGGTTTTCCCATTTTTTTAAATAGTAGAGTATGTCTTAAGAATAACTGTCACCTAAACAAGCAATTCTCCAAGGAAGACATACAAATGATCAAAAGGCACATGAAAAAATGCTCAATATCACTAATTATCAGAGAAATGCAAATCAAAACTACAATGAGGTATCACTTCACACCAGTCAGAATGGCCGTCATTCAAAAATCCACAAATAACAAATGCTGGAGAGGCTGTGGAGAAAGGGGAACCCTCCTACACTGCTGGTGGGAATGCAGTTTGGTGCAGCCACTATGGAAAACAGTGTGGAGATTCCTCAAAAGACTAGAAATAGACTTACCATATGACCCAGGAATCCCACTCCTGGGCTTGTATCCAGAAGGAACCCTACTTCAGGATGACACCTGCACTCCAATGTTTATAGCAGCACTAGTTACAATAGCCAAAACATGGAAACAGCCTAAATGTCCATCAACAGGTGACTGGATAAAGAAGATGTGGTATATTTATACAATGGAATACTACTCAGCCATAAAAACCGACAACATAATGCCATTTGCAGCGGACATGGATACTCCTGGAGAATGTCATTCTAAGTGAAGTAAGCCAGAAAGAGAAAGAAAAATACCATATGAGATCGCTTATATGTGGAATCTAAAAAACAAAAACAAACAAACAAACAAACAAACAAACAAAAACAAAGCATAAATACAGGACAGAAGTAGACTCATAGACAGAGAATACAGACTTGTGGTTGCCAGGGGGGTGGAGGGTGGGAAGGGATAGACTGGGATTTCAAAATTGTAGAATAGATAAACAAGATTACACTGTATAGCACAGGGAAATATACACAAAATGTTATGATAACTCACAGAGAAAAAAATGTGACAATGAGTGTGTATATGTCCATGAATGACTGAAACATTGTGCTGAACACTGGAATTTGACACAACATTGTAAAATGATTATACATCAATAAAAAATGTTAAAAAAAAAAAGAATAACTGTCACTTATATGTGGAATCTAAAAAAGTGACACACAAAGAAATAAAAATTTAAAAATTAAAAAAAATTTAAATTTAAAAAGTGATACAAATGAACTTATTTACAAAACAGAAACAGACATAGAAAAGAAACATATGGTTACCAAGCGGGGATGGAAGGGAAGAGGGATAGATTGGGAGTTCTGGATTTGCAGATACTACCATATATTAAATAGATAAACAACAAGGTTCTACTGCATAACAGAGAGAACTATACTTAATATCTTGTAATAGCCTATAATGAAAAAGAAATATGAAAAGGAATATATATATATGTATAAATGAATCACTACATTATACACCAGAAATTAACACAATGTTGCAAACCAACTATACTTCAGTAAAAATAAATAAAAGTAGAAAATTTTTTAAATTTTAAAAAAGACTGAATAAATATATTTAGAATTTTTCTTACATACTATAAAAAAAGATGTCTAAGAGAAAACTATTTCCAGCATTGAAATCCCCGTCTATCCTAGGAGTACAATTTGAAAAATGATCATCTGGAAAATCATGCTTGGGTTGTCCCTGTATCTAATTTCATGTTTCCTTCTTGACAAAGACTTGTCCTGATTTGAAACTGGAACTCTGAGTTGAACTGAAGGATCAGAACATTTAAATTATATCACAAATTGGGGAGTGGGTGGGGAAGAAAGGAGATAAAGATAGCACATAGTCAAGCGCATACTGTAGGCTCATGAACCCTTGGCTACCTTAAAATTCGTAAAATTTTTCAGAGCCTCAGCTATCCTTTTGGCTATTTGCCTAGCTTTTGTTAACAATACTTAAGAACTATTTGAACTTCAGCTTGTTACAAAACGACATTAATGCTAGGGTAAACTTGCCTGAAACGGAATATTTTGTCAAGGTATTGTTCTTCCTTTTCTCCTCTTGTGAATGAGTTTGTACTTTTCTTTAATGAAATGTTTCAGCAAAATCTCACATGCTCTCTCCTGGGTGTTCCTGCAGTGAAGTCATATGGTTGGGCACGTGCAATGATGTCATGATTGGCATTGAGTTCACCCTGCAGGTTCAAGGTGACCAAGTTGGAGGTGAAAGAAGGACATCCTGGGATGGGTGCACCTACTAACTTATCAAGAATTGAAGCACTTTTTATGGCCATGCACAACTTTTAGAAAATTTGTTTCATAGTGAATGAAATAATGCGTGTAAGGTGATCATTCCAATTCTTGGAACATAGTAAACACTCAATAAATGTTGATTGTTATTATACTGGTTTGTTTTATACCATGTCAGAATTCCTGTAATGAAAAGAGAGTTATGGAAAAATAGGACCATGCTGAACATGCAGTCAGCCAATAACTTTTTCTCCATTGTAAATTTACTCAGTACATTAGAAATCCTGATATAAACACTCAGCATCACCCATAAAATCCCTGAGATCTGGATGAAAGAATATTCCATGAAGAGTGCACTTTGGGTCACCTCTTGACCTTTCATGATTTTGAGTGTGGAGGAAGATACCAGGAAGGCCTTGAGACTAGTAGAAAGGAGAAAGAAAGCTAGTAGAAAGAAGAGAGACAGCTAGTAGGAAGTTCTTTTGTTTACATTTGATGGCTTCTGGGGAAAATAATCACCTGTACACAAGATCTGCAATCTTGTTAAACATTGCCATTTGAGACTGGGATTAAAAAGGGAAACTAACCTTGAAAATAATATTGGAGGTGGCTTAGATAAATTTATTCTATAGCTATCTGGAAGGTCTTCTGTACAAGCAAACTTGTTTCAGCAGAATGTATTTGCTTGGGAAATAAGGAAACTGGACAATAAAAGAATAAAGATTTCTAGATGTAAAGACTATATTGCCTTGAAGTGAGTTGTGGTTGTACGAGTTGTGGTTTATAGTGAGGAGCTTTGCTTTCCATGATAGAGGGTTTTGTTTTGCCTTTTTTTTTTTTTTTTCTTTTTGAGAGTAGAAGATATGGTTTAGAAGTTGTTTTATAAAGGGAGATGATGCACACTTTTGGCAGTTGCATGCAGTCTGTTATTTGTGTTGCTCTGTAATTGAGAGGCATGTTAATAACCTCATAAAAGACATTTTGCTGCCTCTTGTTTAAATGTTCAGCTGTTCTGGGGCCCGTTATTTCCCCCAGGCAGCCAGTGACTGACTGGAGTCAGCAGGTTTTTATGGCATTAACAGCAGTTTGCTCTTTTATTTTTAATGACACCCCCTCCTCCTTTTTTCCTTTTGTAGGTTTCTGCATCTGAGAATAGCCTGGTGGCCGGTTCCACCCCTGCTGAAGATGATTCCCGTAAGCACTTGTTCTTAGGTCTGGAGGGTGAGGGTCTTGTTCTCTAGTCCCTGTTTGGTGGTGGTGGTGGTGGGGTGACCCATTGCTGTCAGTGCTGACATAACTATTAAATCCAACAACGTAGCTCATCAAGTCTTTCATTTGATTTTAAGGACTGATATTTGAATACCCTTCACACATTTCAAGGTGAAAGAAGTTGAATTCAATTAAATATGATTAACTTGTGGCAAACTGAATAGTTTTGATGCTTCTCTAATTGAACGTATCCTGTCTTTTGTACCAAACCTTTTCAGGGCTAATGCTGTAAAAACTGTAATTTTGAAGTTTTATTTTAATAGAGGTTTGGCCAAGAAGGACTTTATTCATTTATAGAGATAAAACATTGGTATTTGAGTTACCGTTAAAAAACATCTTTTTCTTATTTATCTAAATGTGTATTATAATCTGCCCTCTGGCTAGATTCTAGAGATTTTCCTTTTGGTGGATCACCTTTTCTTCCTATTTTGGAGTCATTTGGAGCCTTATGTCTCCCAAAGACAAAACACTTTTTTTTTTCTTTACTATGTCCACTTTTGATTCTGATGTCCAGGGTATTATTTTTTAAATTATGAATTTCTAGCTTGTCAGGTTAATTAGTTTACTAAACACTAAAACTTCAGCAAAAAGTAGACGTGTTAAACAGATCTCTAACAGACCCTGCCTTAAAATTTCAGAGAGAAACTCTTGCTCCTTGAATCCAGGAACATTCCTTTTGCAATCATTTTGCTTGGACTAGAAATTTTTCTGAGTTTTGACTAGGTTTGCAAAACATTTTTTTGAAAAATAAGCCTTAACCTCTCAGTACTTTGTTGACATAACTCTAGATTTTAAGGAATTCTTTTATGGTTCCTTGGTAAGTGTGTAAATGACTTCTCTGTGCTTCTTCTGAGTTTTCCACACAACAAATATATTGGCAGGAAACTAACTTATGCAGGTGACACGTCCATGATTATGAAAAAACCAGCATGGGGCCTTTTCCCACAATCTTTTTGGATTTTTTTGGGGGGGGGGTGGTAATTAGGTTTTTATTTATTTATGTACTTATTTTAATGGAAGTATTGGGGTTTGAACCCAGGACCTCACGCATGCTAAGCGCATGCTCTACCATTGAGCTATACCCTCCCCTCCCACAATCTTCATCCATGGATATCTGCTATAGGACTGGCCAAAAGGACAGTATCAAATTATACACACATATATACTTGAGCACGTGTTGTGAAATTTCTACCCACACATTGCCCCATTTTCCCAAGTTCAGTTGAAACACCCTAGGAGTTGTTGGGAGTGCTAACTACCAAAAAGTCATCAAAGTCTATAAACAGCCTTAAAATATGACAAATGCTACAGGGCAGAAAGTTCCTTGTATAGGGTAGTTTGGATTCCCACTGTGTGTGGCAAAAGGTGAGGAAACCTCTGAGTTGAGATCCTTATTTGTCAAAGAACCTAATAGCATAGCTTGTAGCATTAGAATATTCTTCAACAGAAGAACAATGTTTTTGCTGGTGTTGAAGGGACTTGTTAGTGGAGGTGCCTAAACTTTGCTTTGGGGAGGAACCTTTCCTGAGACTTCCCATGAGGTACAGTAAAATGCCTTCCTTTTGTAACTCAAGCAGGTAACTCCCAGGTTAAGAATGAGGTCCAGCAGCCTGTGCATCCCAAGCCACTAAGTCCAGATGCCAGCGCCTCCAGCCTTTCTGAAAGTTCTCCTCCCAAAGCAGTAAAGGTATGATGGCAATTTCTCTCGGAGCCTTCAGATGCTGGTTTACTAGTAGATCTCTTGCATCTTTTATCATTGTGTTCATTATAGCCTGTTTTTGTTTTCTTGGGAATGAAAATGCCAAATCAGGGCACACTTGAGTCTATCACTTTCCCTGGAAACCTTGCTGCTTCTGCTCAGGTGTTTGGCCAGGAGGGGAGGGGCCCATTAATATCGCTCAGTTTGAAATCCAGAAAGCTCATGAAAGAAAGCCCAAAGTTAAAGAAAATAACCTGACTTTTTTTTTTTTTTAAGTCCAGGTTCATAAATCTGTAAATGGGTAAAAACCTACAAAATGGGAAATATGAAAAATCTGTTAAGCTAAAATCAGCGTATTGGATGGGAATGTGTGATGTTAACTTAAAGACTTTGGCTCAGTGGTGTGAGGAACTTGACCATAACATGATTGGTGGTCAGCACATTTAAAGAAAGAATGTGTACATTCCAATGGGGATTGGCCAGCCCATTTGTTGTAAAAATGGATATTTAAGTAATACTTACACTAGGATACAATATTAGATGTTAAAGAATGTACAAAATGTTTGTACCCTAGGAAAATCTTACTAGGCTCCTCAGTCTGTGGTCATCTCCTTTTATTCACTGATTTTTAGAAATAGTCTTTTCCCTTTCTGTGAACAAATATATATTCCCATAAAAATAAACAACAGTAAAAAAACAACCCTACACCTGTTTTAGGCTGATTACTTGTTTTAATTCAATGCTCTGCTTATGCAGTGCTAATTTACCCACTTGCGTTAATAACCAAACATACCCACACTTCTTTGCTATCTTCCTCCTCTGGTGCTCTTAAGGAGCCAGGTTTTGTTTCAAAAGTTTTAACATTTGAGAGAAACTCAGTAGTTTTAAGGTGTTTTATACTGCCTCAACCTTGTGCACGTATCTGCCATGTTTCTATCTCTCAACTGTGGGCATGATTGGTCCCTTGATGAAAGTTCTAGTGCACAGAAATGATGAGCCGAGGACATAGGGGAGGGTTTGGACCAAAAGGAGGAAAAAGGAGAATCCAGGATTTAGGGGATAGATTTAAAAAGGGAGGAGGGGGTGGAGGAAGAAGGTAATGTGAGAACTTCAAAGAGAGTAGAGAAGTATGAGAGAGAATAAGGTTTAATTGAAAAGGGACAAAAGGTGAAGAAAGTAGCAAGAGAAAACAACTAAGTGAGGGAGAAAGAACCGAGCTGCAGTGATGGAATCTGCACATGTATTCAACATGACCCTCTCTTCTGGCCTTGAGGATCTGCTCATGCTGTCATCAGCCCTTTCTTTTTCCAATATCCAGAGTCCAACAAAGTAGCAAATGCCACAGGGTTAATTTCCCCTCCAGCAGCACCCCTGCCCAGATTGAGTGCTTGGGTTGTGGTTCTGGATCAAGAACAGCTAGCAAATCTGACTTGGCCATGGATTCTGTGTGACTGAGAGACTAGGTAAATTCTGTGCCTAATCTAAGAACTAGAACCTGTTCTCGAGTACATTTGAGTTCTCAACCCAGTCTTGCTTCCATCCCTCAAGTGCTAGACCAGACTGCCTGGTCCTGGGTTGAACCTTTGGGGTCCCTTCTGATTCACACTCCAGGGTCTGAGCTGATGAGCAGTGTACAAAGGAACGCAGCTCACTTTGATCTTCCTGGCACACAAGGGAGAAGAGATGGAGCTAAAGCTCCCTCTGCGCCTGCTCAAGACTCACACCTGCCTCTTTGGCTCTGGTTACTCAGCAGCAGAATGCAGACAAGCCTGCTTTCACCACACACACACCTCAGGTTTTGAACATTGGGTAAAGACTGGAGTAAACCGGCCTGGCTGCCTATGTTTTCCCATGGTCCAAAGCTCAAATGATGATGGTGTACAGAGCCCGGAGGGTACCCGGTCACATTCCACTCTTATTTAAGGGCTGTTTATCTTCTCTTCCTCCAAGTTACCCTTTATATTCTGCAGGCAAGTATATAGAGACGTCAGTGTTTATAGGAAGACCTGCTGGCGTAACTGGTCTCATAGCTATAGACGGTGCAACAGAAGTTGTTTCTCCGGTTTGGGAAATTAAATACAGCTAAGAATAAACTTATTCACTCGGAATAGATTTTTGTGTCCCACACATCCTGGAAAAACTGTTCTTTAGTGCCTGTTATTGAAAATAGGACATCTAAGGTAAAGATTCAATTCATTTCAAATTTTAGCTTAATAAAGTCAAACAAACAAACAAAAAACCCAATACTGGTCTTTAAAAGTAAAGATTTTGTGTATTTTGAACACTGGCCAGATAGTTCAGTTGATGAGACTTGGTGCTATGAAGTTAAAGTTACAGGTTCCTTCTCAAAAAAGGTGTTCTGGGTCTAGAGCTCAATGGACCCTGTGAGAAGGATCAGGACCTTTCAACTCAAGAGACCCAGAGGTCTCTTAAGCTTTTATGTCCTCCTACTGAAAGGAGTTATTCTCTAAATGTTCCCAGGGGGAGGATAGGGGAGGAGATGTGACTGGCCCTGGGAACTCCTACTTGACCCAGCTGGGCCCAGGACAGCCCAGTCCTAGGTTCCTAGGCTGGTTCTGCTGGTGGATGTGGAGAGAAAACATGGCAGCCTGCATGAGAGGGTGTGCACTGAACCACCCCTCTGTGCCCTGTTTCTTCCTCAATGGATAGGGAAAGAGGTTTTATGCTATTTTGCAAATCTATTGGAATTATGCTAGAAGGGCATCTAGAATCTTTTCTTCCTGTCTACATCATTATTGCTTTCTCAGAGCCCTAACCATTCCTCTACACACAGAGCTATCAATTCAAGGTATGAATATCCTCAAAATGCTTTCACAAAGAGTTTCCCAGAAAACTAGGGGAAGCATTAAGGCTGTACAGAGCCAGCTCAACCACTGCCTGTATGGTGAATAATTTCAGTTTAATTACCTAGATATTTTGCACAAATTGGAAGGAGGAAATGAAAGGGTTTTTGTAGTGTTCTATCTGTAGAATAGAGGCCTGACATCAACACAGAATTTTCTTCACTGTGTCTAAAGGCTAGATAGCATCACCACTTATAGCCAGCTGTTGCCCACTCTCCTCCCCACCACATAAGCACAGACATGTACCCCAACCGGAGCCTTCATTAGACTAAAAAATATACATAAGGCAAGAGAATGGCAGAATGTAGATGAAGTCATAAAAATTTATTGGAAAAAAGCTGTAAGTAGATGCTGATCAGCAGAAGGCCTGTAAGATCCCTCAGATGGGAAAGGCATGACAGTGTTTAGGAACATCAGTTATTTATACGTTACCTCATTAATCCCTGAATATCCCAAAGACACTATCTACATATTTTAATTTGAAACGAAGTGAAGGCTGTCATTTGTTCAAAGTGCTGTGGTGAACTGATTTTCATTTGGGTTAGCATCTGCTCTCTTTCCCCAAAGAATTTCCTTTAATTATGGAAATTTATTCCAGGACAATTCAGAGAATTTAGACAATAGAGAAAATATTCTATTGGCTTGTGAATCAGGAATTCTGAATTTTAATTTTAATTCTGTTAGTGACTGCAGACTTTGATAAGGCATCTGACATCTTGGTGCTTTAGTATCTACATGTGAAAAATGGTGAAGGAGGGGAGATTAAAAAAAAAACCTTACTAACTGAAAAAATACATTGTAAAGATTAAAAATGCCTAGCATTCTAATATTGGCAGTGTTTTAGCCATGAAGGCATGGGCAGGATATACGCCAGGCCTATGGTGGTAGGATTTTTGGGCGCTGACTATGCTTCCTGCTGTCTGAATAGACGTGGGGGCAATTACCGAAAAGTGGCTGAGAGCCCAGGACAGAGGAAATAAAGGGAGGCACAGCCGCAGCCACTCTGACTTGGCATATTACCATGTTGGGATCCTCTTGTCTTTATGAAACTATAAGGGCCCCTGAGCAGCTGCTGCATAAACCTTAAATAATATTGAAAAGGGCTTATGTAAAAAATGAAGAGAAGTAGTGGGATTCTGGTAGGTCTGGCTAGTTAGAAGCTTGTGGTTAGTCAGATATTTGAGCTACGAGTCTATTAATTTGACGTTAAGGAGAGGAATGACTTTTCGCTTGTGTGGATGAAGGCTCCATTCAAGAGACAGCCATTGTGGGTCAGGTGTGGGAGGTAGTAAGACACTAAAGAACTGTTAATGAGACACTCAGTGTGTGGGTGAAGGCTCATAAAAGCTTGCTATCCTGAGGTGGGACGTGTTCCAGCCTCAGGTAGATTTGAGTGAGGCTGATTTTGCCACGATTAGCAGTTACTGGAAAAAGAAAAGAACACGTGGTTTTATTCTTGGATCTGAGTCTGTAACTGAGTTTCAGCTCAGCTGCAGTAAAGCACTCCAGGGCACACCAAATGCCGTGTATTCATTGAAGGTTCCTGTTTGTCTCTTCCAGCTTCTGCTTCCTGCTCCCGGTACCTAATTTCTGCTCCTGCCTTCCACTTTCCTCCTAATGTGAGCTCAACTTTCAGCTTTCTATTCACCGGGCCGTGCCCTTCTCCTGCTGTGTGTTCTGTGTGTGTGTAAGGGAGGCATGCTCTGTCGTCCTCCATTGCCCTTTAACAGCATAGTACTCATTTCCTCCTCTACTATGTGAAATTTGTCTCCTGCTCTGTCTTTACTGACCAGAATGAACACTTATTCTCCTAAGTGTTAAAAAATATAGCATTCATCCTGCAGCTGAGAAAGATTTTCAGTCTGATAAGTTGGTACATTTGGCCTATTACATTTACACTGTGTCAATAGTGGTCTGTACAGGCGCTCTCCAATGACTTCAATTGTACTGTTATACCCAAATTTTATTCTACATTTGAATGCGTTTCCTGCTTGCTAGACAAGGACCTAGCCCTTTTAGAGAAGTCTAATTAAAGTATGCAAGATCATTTCCACTTAGGTCCTGTCTTGTTAGAAGTGCCCATATAAGAAAAAGCAATTCTGAGCTCCAAATAAGGCCCTAATATCTTCCAAGAGCCTTCAGTACAATAACATTGAATCGTATTTAAATACCTCCCTTATGCTTGGTAAACTAGGTTGTAGCTGTGGTCTTTACGTTTTCCTTTTTGACTCTAGCCCTAGGTAGGAGTGGAGGGGGTGCTGTTAACGCTCGGTCCTCCACCTTCATTCTTAAATCCTTGGGTGCTATTTGGGAATTTGCCACTTACTTTATTGAACTCCCTTTTATAGATCTTTTGCTTTACTTCCATTTTAAGCCCATTTTCTACTCTCATTTCTTGTCCAAATGCACTTGGAAAACTACTCCTAGTTTTTGCTTTGCCTCCTAGGGAATCATGTGGCAAGTGAACCAGCAGTCTGAATTTTTTATGGGTCTTTTTTCAGGTTTTTAAATCAAAATTCTATCTTGCCCATAATCTGGCTTATTTTAGGTTTACCTTAACCATTTCAGGCCCTGGGCCTTGAGACTAATGTGCATTTTTTACCACTGCAGTGGTCTTAGCAGCAAAGGGGCCACCAAGGTGGCTGAGAGAGCTTCCTGGCCACCTTAACTAAGCTGCTTCTGCATTTGCCGGTTGAGGTGTTTCTGCTGGGACAAGCTGAGGGCTACACACACCTAGGGACTCCTTCCCCTAGTAGCCATGTGATCATTTCCTATCACGTAAAAACAGTTTTGAAATTCTAGCTTTCATCAGTGTAAGAACACCAGCTATTTTATGTTGTTTAGGATTGAGTTTACTAGCAACAGCTGTGATTACCTCACCCATATTCCACACTTTACACACAGCTCGTAAATTCCCTATTATGACTTCCCACCCCCATTACACTAGTTTTATTCTCCACTGGTTTTTTTAAAAGGTTGTAGAACCTACAGCTTTATTGGGCTATGTGTTCTTCTCAAGTCCTAATAAAAGAGTGTGTCTCTTTTAAAATGTTCCATTTATGTGTCAGTTTTGATTTATTTAGAAATATTATGTCTAGTGGATTGAGCAAGTCAAGATTTTTAAATAGAGGGGACTAAGTGATGCTTTATCAAAGTGTCTTTTCCTAATTCCCAAAGCCAAATATTCTTTCTCTCCTTGAAACATATCCCCTTCAGAATCTGTTCTTATAAAAGTCTGTCCTGCTTTAACTTGGGACTTGAACTAAACAATCAAACTTCATTCTTTTGTGTGTGATGCGATGACATTTTCTCCTAATTTCCTGTCCATGGAAACATTTTGTGTGTACTTTTGTGTGTGTGTGGTGGTTTGTTGAAGCCTTTCTCTGCAGTCCGGCCCTAGCTCCACCCATCCTCAGTGGCTGCTACACTTAGGGCAGCCATACAAATCTGGGAAAGGTATTCAGGAGAGCCTCTTGGCCTTAGAGAGTCAACTGTCAGAATCATAGCAGGCTTAGTGTGCCTCTGAGAAGTGACAGACCGGGTAAGGGAGTCCTTAGACAACAAAGTAAATCCCGGGGTCCATCTCAGCAGAGTACTAACTCATCACTGCCTGTGCTAGTTAAAGTTGCCCTCTTCCTTTTCCTAGAAGTTCCAGGCGCCTGCAAGAGAGACCTGCGTGGAATGTCAGAAAACAGTCTACCCAATGGAGCGTCTCTTGGCCAACCAGCAGGTGTTTCACATCAGCTGCTTCCGTTGTTCCTATTGCAACAACAAACTTAGGTAAGTCAGAGCAAAACAAGCCATCTCTCTGTATAGTTGGACCTCCAGAGGGAGTCTTCGGCTTTTAGAGCACTGGTGCTAAAATCTGTGGTGCTAACAGTGTGCTGTTGAAGGTCCCTGAAAAAAAGTAAAAAGTACCATCTAGTAACAAGTATTTCATATCAGGTGATAGTGGTATTTGGAACTTCCTGGTACCTGATATGTTAATTTACTTGTTGGGACTGAAGCTTAAATCATGTAGGTTGCAGGTAAAACCCTATGACCTAATTTAGTACAATGTTTTCCCTTGATATCATAGAATCAAAAGGTTAAGAAATCTCAAGAAGATACTTGTCTAAGCCCTTACTTTAAAGTGTCCCTAGCACTGTATAAATGGTAGAAATAGCAATAAATAATCATAGACCATGTATTCTTCTGTCTATTGCTTCATTTTATTTCTGAGAAAATAATGATGTATTACTTCTTCCAAGTAACTCAAAGTATGGATATAAATGTGGCAAATTGGGGAAATACTCCATACTACATTTCAATCATAGTCTTAGAGAAGGAAGTAACCAGGATGTCACTTCCTCCAGCCTTCCTTCCAGAGCAAGCATCCCTTCCAGCATACTCTTGGAAGATGTCCTGGCATCTGCGTGGCACTTCTGCGGGGGTTGATACCCCACTGCAGCTGGATAGCTCTAGCTTCACAACTTTCCCTTCTGTTGAGCCAAAATGTGCCTCTGTAACTTCCACTCAATGGTTCTTTTTCTGCCCACTGTAATTTTTTCTCCAAAGCACATTTTTCTAAATTTTTGAATTTTTATGTCTTCTATAGAAATGCTGCTGTTTTTATACCGTCCTTTAAAATTTGTTACCCTGCGAGAGACACCAGATCTCCTAAAGGCCAGTCCAGCACTGATGTTAGGGTAGACCAGCTTCCTGGCTACTGCTCGCCTTTCTCCTGTTAACCAGAGCTTTCCCTTATTCAGTCTACTGAGTACCAGCCGTTTGCAGAGCACTATACCCGTTCCTGTAAAAACATGCTTTTAAATTACAATATACATAGGAAACTAGGAGGGGAAAGAGTCAACTTTTTACAAAGGAATATCATTAAAAGTAGTTATGCATTATAAATACTTAAGAAATATATGAATGATCAGAGCCTAGGTGGGATTACCTAGGGAAGACTTCCTGGAAGAAGTAATTTTTTTTCAATAGTTTTGGCAGAGGGGAGTGAAATCATTTGAAAATGGAAGCATGTACCAGATGGAAGAAGAGCTTGTGAAGGTTCAGGCCTAGACGTGAGCATGTTTTTTAATAAGGATAATAAAACAAATATACTTAAAAGGGGGTAGAGAATCCTAGGTGACTGATGTACTTTTAAAGATGTTTTTCTCACTTAGCATCTTCTGAAAATACTAGAGTTTCCAGTTTGCAGCCTGCTGGTGTAAATAAGAGTATACAGGTTAACTTTATGCTCTTTTTTTTTTTAAACAACAGTCTAGGAACATATGCCTCTTTGCATGGGAGAATCTATTGCAAGCCTCACTTCAATCAACTCTTTAAATCTAAAGGCAACTATGATGAAGGTTTTGGACACAGACCACACAAGGATCTGTGGGCAAGCAAAAATGAAAATGAAGAGACACTGGAGAGATCAGTCCAACTTCCAAATGCAGGGGAGACCCCTCAGAGCCCAGGGGTAGAAGATGCCCCCATTGCCAAGGTGGGTGTGCTGACTGCAAGTATGGAAGCCAAGGCCTCCTCCCAGCTGGAGAAAGAAGACAAGCCAGCTGAAACCAAGAAGTTGAGAATTGCCTGGCCACCCCCCACTGAACTTGGCAGTTCAGGAAGTGCCTTGGAGGAAGGGATCAAAGTATCCAAGCCTAAGTGGCCTCCTGAGGATGAAATCAGCAAGCCTGAAGCTCCAGAGGATGTAGATCTGGATCTGAAGAAGCTAAGACGATCATCTTCACTGAAGGAAAGAAGTCGCCCGTTCACCGTAGCAGCTTCATTTCGAACCTCTTCAGTCAAGAGCCCAAAAACCTCATCCCCACCTATCAAGAAAGGTTGGAGCATGCCAGAGCAGAGTGAGGAGTCTGGGGGAGGTATAGCAGCAGAAAGGAAACAAATGGAAAATGCCAATGCCTCTGAGAAAAATGGGAGTGTGGGAAAAGCAACCTGGCCAAACAAGGAATCGAAAGGAGGGGAAGCAGGGAGAAGTAAGGAAGTCCACAGTTTTGAGATAGGGAGTGAAAATCTTATTGAAAATGGTGCAAACTTAGATGAAGGTGATCAAAATCTTCTCAAACAGCAGTCTCCATTAGAACCCAAGTCTAAAAATTGGTCTAGCTTTGCAGACAACACCTCCACTAACGAATTCACTACTCAGAATCAGAAATCCCAGGATGTGGGATTCTGGGAGGGAGAAGTAGTCAAAGAGCTGTCAGTGGAGGAACAGATAAAGAGAAATCGGTACTATGATGAGGATGAAGATGAAGAATAACAAACTGCAATGATGCTGGGCCTTAAATTTGTGTTAGTGTTAGTGAGCCACTGCCCTTTATCAAAGTGATGCACGTAAACAAGCATCTTAGCATGAACTGTAATTCATGTGGAAGTAAGTTTGGAAGAGTTCTTGCTTCATAAAAATCCCCTGCTGCAGCTTAAATGAACCAATTCTAAATGCTGGAGATAACATTATCTAAATTCTCTCTTTTAGCAATGATGATAATCACAAGTACTTTAAGGTCTAATGAGGGGGAGTGAGTGAGGTATTCCAACTGATGTGGTCCAGATTCCACTGTATTCCCAAAAGACAATATGAAAATCAAGAGATGATTATTAGTACATTGCTACACGAAAAATCAAATTATGGAATTAGGAAACATGCAGAAGGGATTTAGGGGCCCAAACACTATGACTGAATGCACTTTAGTATAAAGGGCACAGTTTATATATTTTTACATGAATTCACAATTTATCGTTTAGTATTCCTCTGTTAAGAGATCAAATATTTAGTCTTTTAAAAAAAAATTTAGGTTAATTTTCTTATTCTGATATGTATGGGGAATTTATTGCTTTGTATCCTGCTCTCTAAACCACATTCTGAACTGGATTATTGAATTATAGCACAACCATCTTTTTGGAACACCTTTTGAGCACCTTTGGTGCTTGGAAAGAACTGCTGTGTCCCAAATAAGCTATGGTGTTTGCCAATGAATTTGACTACACCCCAAGCGATTGCTTCCTTCTCTGGTGGTATCTGTGCTTCTCATAATTTACTGAAAGCTGCAATATTTTTATAAAATCTTTTGTATTGCTGTTTGCCGTGTTGCATATTAGAGCAAAGTGAGGAGTTTAAAGGAGGAATAACAGGGGAAAACAAAACAAAACAAAACAAAACGCCTTAAACCACTTGAGCTCAGATCCCCAAACCCTGTACTCTACTTCTGATATCCTCTTTCTGGGACATTAGTTTTTTAATACTTACAAGCTCTGAAATGTATTGATTTTTATGGCAGACCGTTTTTCTAGGGTGCAATTAAACCAATTATAGGCCTTTTTGGAAGATGGTTTTTCTAGTATTAAGATATTGGAACATTATAAACGTGAGTGCATTTGATGTACATAATTGATACTCCAAACTGTATGTTGGGGGAGAGAGGTGTTTTAAGCTGTCGGCTTTTCTTTGTACTGCATTTTTAGAAATTTAGCTTTAATATTTTTTAGAGATGTAAAATATTCTGCTTTCTTACAGTCTTGCTTACTCTGAAACATTTTTATTCAATAAAGCTTTTAATTTACATTCAAACTGTTCAGTGTTCCTTTTCCATTTTTATCTTACATTGTTAGTGTCTCTTAGGACCTACTTTTACCTTAGCAGCTTGGGTAGAAAAGGCAAATGGGTTTCAAGTGAAGAGAAGTGCTGTGTATAAATATCACCACTAGGTGGTGGTGTCAGGCTGATCTTAGGCTTTCATCCTCCCAGAAGACAAATTTGTCTTGAAAATTGAAAGCAACCTGGCAAGAGAATTAGTGTGTACATTTGAAATGAGCCGTTTGTTTTACCAATTGAAAATACAGTGATGGTTTTTTTAATTGTTAATTGTACTCAACATTCAATAATTTACCTTACAATTGTGCCTAAATGCTAAATGGAATTTCCAAACACCTCTGCTAAAAATGGACTTGTTTTCTACTCTGGGGAGTGGCATAGTTGGTTGTTTGATTTTCTTGCCTACAGAGGCAACTGCCCCAATTATTAAGGTCCTTTTTAGTTTTTAAATGGGAGTGTAGATTTCCTTCGTGATAGGCAAGCTTTTTGGGTCATCTGTTATATTTTCCAGGGTCACTGTGTGTTTCAAGGTCTTGCCTGGTCTTCTAAGTAGATGGTCGAGTACTACTGTCTGCTCTTTGGCCCCACCACAGGCTGAAGTCATTTAGAAAGCCCTGTCCACTGAACAATGCTTGCTGACATTTGTAAAATATCCAGTCTTGACTTGCATTTAGCTACCTTTACTCTAACTCACTGCTACTCTAACCCATCCACATGGTACTCACCATATCTACTAACTTTATACAGAAAAGTCTGAGTGCCTATGGCCAGCATTTGGGGTATCAGTTGAGTATGTCACTATCAGGTACATGGGGACTGAGATTATCCTTAGAAGAACGCTCTTCTATGCCTTTCAAGGGCTAAGATAGACATCGGTACAGAGAGTAGAGACAAGAACTAGCTCCATAATCAATATAATAAAAGGATATTCTTATCAAGAAAATGACCCGATGACACTAAACATTCTTTGAAAACAAAAGAACTGACAGCCAGATAGAGTCCTTACTGTTTATTCTCTCAGCTCTTGGAATGAATGAATGAACAAATGAATGTTTGGACTTTGTCAATGTTGATAATAGGGTGATGTAAGATTTTCTGTTGATGAAGCAGGGAAAGGGGCCAGCTTGGGACTTGAGATGGTTAAGGAGACTCCTGTTCATGATTGCTACAGGGCCAATTGAGTTCTTCTACCAGCTTGCTGGCAGGAACCACTCCTGGCCAAAGTGAAACCTGTACCAAGTTTGTTTTCATTACGTATTTCATCAGCAATACGTTTGCTAATGGTCAGAAGGTTGAGAAATGGTACAAATGTGATTTTCTAGGAGTAGACCTTGAGACCAAGATCACTGTATGTCAGTTTCTATGTGCCATGTTAGTGTATTCTTTGCTCCTTGTGGCTTTGATTTGAATTCCCATGGGGTCAGATGGGGAAAGTTTACTTCTTTTAAAATGTATCTTGACTATAGCATAGTTCCCATTAAGCTGTTGCTAGGTTTGGACAAAAACAGCTGCAGGCAGTGGTTCTCAGACCAGCAGCAATGGCATCACATATGAGTTTGTTAGAAATGAGAAATGCAAATTCATGGGCCCTACTCTGAACCTCCTGAGTCAGAATCTCTTCAGATGGGGCCCAGAAAACTTTGAGCAAACTCTCCATGCAGGAGACGGGACAGCTAATGTCTGAGCTTTGGCACACTAAAGTTTGAGAAGCACTGAACCTTCTAGACTACTTCTTAGGATGGCTCATTTTTTTCTCATCTTCCTCTACCTTTGAAACTCTTTATCTTCTCCAGTAAGCGTGCCTTACTAGAGAAGATAGAGTATCTGTCCTTGGATAAGATTAGATCTTTAATCTTTTTTCAGATCATTCTAGGTAGACTGTGGTAGTTAACCTTGTAGCCAGGCTTTAATAGATAACACCCAGGGTTCAGCGTTCTCCAGCAATTGAGGGACAGTTTAGAGCTTAACATTTTGGAGGTTTCTTGTCTATGGCTCCCTTCCTTGTTTATGTAGATCCACAAAACTGTTCAAATGTGGAAATCTAAAATTAAGGAGATTTGTAGAATAAAGGCTCAGGGTTCTGGAGTCTGAAGACTTTTCTAGTTCAGCTCATCTTTACCACTTATTTATATAACTTTGGGCAAGCTGTTCCCTGGATCTCAATTTACTCATCCATAAAACAGTAAATAAAACAACAGCTACTTCATAGAATGGGGAAGTTAAATAATGTGTGTAAAATGTTCAGTACAGTACCTGGCATAGAATAAACCTCATTAAACATTGGCCATGATGGACTTCTTTTTCTCATATATTTTCTTTTGGATATCTTCCCTGTCCCCATGAGAAGAATAAAAGGATTTTTAAAACTCCATTTTAAGAGATATACAGTGAAAAAGGGTTGAGATCATGGAAGGACATGAAGGGAGAAAAAGTTTGGGAGCAAAAACAATGCTGCTAGTGCAGAAGACTAGGCGAGACCAGCTGAGATGATGATAAACCCTAGTGAGAGACATGCATATATATGCATATATTCTTTTTCATTAAAGGTTATTACAAGATATTGAATAGTGTCCTGTTCACCAGAAATTGACACATTGTAACTGACTATACTTCAATTAAAAACAAATTCTCTTGCTATAGAATTGTTGTTAAATTTAAATGATGTAACACATGAAAAAGTATTTTGTGAACTTTCCAGCACAGCAGTATCAAATACAGGCAAGGAATCTGGTGCTTAAGACCATAAAGCCTCGACACAGACTTCCTGGCTTTAAATCCTGGCTCTGCCACCAACTAGCTTTGTGATCTTTGGCAAGTTACACACCCTGTAATTCAGTTTACGTCTCTGCAAAATGTGGATTATAATTGTAGCTATCTCCCAGCGTCGTTATGAGAATTTAATGAGTTGATAAATGTATATGAGTGCCTGAGGCATAAAAAAACTGTGCAAATATTAGTTATTATTATTACTAAAATGATTATATATTGTTATTTCTATATAAATTTTATTAAAGTATTTTACCAAAACTTGAAAATAAAAAAAAAACCCTAGTGTGAGAGACAGAGGTACGGCCGTCCAGGGGGCGGGAACAGCTTTGAGCCGTCTGGACTGAGAATGAGGAAAGTCCCCATGAGGGAGCTACGCCTGAAGTAAGAGGTGTGGTTGTAGCGGGATGGGAGAGTGAGGGAGAAACTTATTCGAAACCGGAAGCAAAAAAGGGCGGGACCAGAGCTGAGGGCCTGTGGGGGTGGGTCCAAGGCTGGGTGGAGGCGGGGCGGGGGGTTGGGCGTGGCCGGGTCCCAAGGAGAGGCGGCGGAGAGGTTGCGGTGAGGAAACTGGGCGGGGAGGCGGGATGGGCGGTGAAGAGGCCCGGCCCCGCGGAGGAGGCGGGCTGAGACGTGCCGGGGACAAGAAGGGGCCGGAAGGGGGTGGCCGCCGGTCAGGCCCCGCCCCGGGGCCGCCTCTTCGCGGGTTCCGTTGGCTGTGGCGGCAGCTGAGGCTGTGGCGGCGGTGGCCGCGGGGCGGGCATAAGATGGCGACAGCGGCGGCGGGAGCCCTGGGCCTGCTGTGGGGCTGGCTGTGGAGCGAGCGCTTCTGGCTGCCCCAGAACGTGAGCTGGGCCGACCTCGAGGGGCCGGGCGACGGCTACGGCTACCCACGGGCCCGGCACATCCTCTCGGTGTTCCCGCTGGCGGCCGGCGTGTTCTCCGTGAGGCTGCTCTTCGAACGGTGAGAACCCGCGGGCGAGCGGCGCGGAGGGCCGGGGGCGCAGGCGGATGGAGCGCGCCGCGGGGAGAGGCTGAGGCCGAGGACTAGAAGCAGAACTGCAGGCAAAGCCCGGAAGCAGGGGTTGGTAAAGCCTGGGAGCCGCGCAGGATGCTCGGAGGGCGGCCGAGGTGGTCGTGTAGCCTAGGTAAAGGCAGAGTTTGGGGCGTGGACACTGAAATGGTGAGAGTCGAGAGGGACGCTGGGCCCACTCAATTTTAGAGCCCGGAGGTCGCTTGAGGTGGGGTGGGGTGGGGGGCGGGTCACATAGGCCTCTCCCCAACCTCCAAGGATTTTGCACACAGGAAACAGGTTGAATGTGAGCTGCGGCCGAGAACCCGAGAAACCAGAAAGGGCCACGAAAACTACAGCTGGTGGGGGCCGTGGAAGCTGAAGGGTCAACTCAAGAGCCAGGCATTCCAAGCCGAAGGAGCGGGTTCAAGGAAAGTTAAGATTTGTGGAGATAGTTTAGTTTCTGAGAGTTGAGGGGTCACAGGATTAGTTAGGCCCCAAGCCATGACTGGTTTGTCAGCACATGGGCGTGCGTGTGTTTCAGTAAAATTCTGCCAGAGCCGGTAAGAGAGCAGATGGGGTGTGGTGGAACGTAAGGGTTCCAAAGTATGGAAAGATGTCCGGTTAGTTGCAGAAAGGGCCTTGGAGGCCAGAAATGGGAGGAGGGGTGCGCATCTTGAAAGGATGGAGAGCCTTGGGGCTTATTAGGAGACACCTCTATTGAGCCAGCTTCTCAGCAACCGTGTGTTCTTGGCAAAAGTGATTTCACTTTTCTTTGAGTGAATGGCTTATGTCAGCTGTCTGAGATAAAGATACACACTGAGGACTTGATGTAGTGATTTTATAATGTGGACAGTAGTTGTGGGTGATTTTAACCAAGTTTACTCAGACTCCAAGAAAGGAGACTTCTTTCATCATAGGTCTCAGGTAGTGAGGGTGGCACTTTGACATCTTTTGTTCGTTCGGCCTTTATCAAGAGCAGGAATGCCCTTTTGAGGATGGGACTATATTGCAGATAGAATAATCAGTTACTATCTGAAAAATTAATAGTATCTGTTTTGGATTACTTCTTTGATTTGCCTACTATTCTGACACAAAAATCTTTTTTTAAAAATACATGTTAGATGTTGCCCACCATTCATCCATTTATTCATAGTGTTTATGCATTGTCATCAAAGTGCTCTGCCAGATGTTCAGGCGTAAAAATAAAGATGTTTTTAACTGAAGCAAATGAAACTCAGAGATCTAAATGCATTTTCTGGGTCCTCAGGAACTTAGCGTTGCAGTTTTTTAAGAATAGTCATTGTATTAAGTATTCTTGGGTTGGAGGCACAAACCACTTGTCCCTCTTAGGAGCAACGTAGGTCCAAGTACTCTCCACCTCAGCATTTGTATATGAAAGCTGAAAAAAGAGAAAGACAGTGTAATGACTGAAAATGCAAATACACAATTCAGGACAGAAAAGAAAGTTCATTGTCCTAGGATAAGATTCTCTGCTTTTCATGTAAATATATACTATATATGGAAATTTCCCCAAATTAGTGGTAAGAGGAAATAGCTTGTTGCTAGTAAACAGTCATTTAATATACGCTTGCATGTATCTTCAGATTTCCAAAGAGGTTCCCCAGGTGACTGTGAAGACTTACATAGCCCCTGGCAGAGCCATTGGAAAGGATCCTTTACCTGTGGGAATTCTATCTGAATGTTTCTATGGTGCTCCAGTGTCAGGGGAGGAGGGGTGGATGGGAATACTGTTTTGAAAGCATTCTAGTATGGTATTCCTTGGCTAGTAAGGACAGGAACCTTGTTCATCTTATGTTTTATTTTAGGAAAGTTTAACCCTAGAAGCAGTCTTGCTATTTTGTTTCTCTTTAAGACTTACAGCTTTAGTTAGCAATAGAATTGACAGCTAGATTACCAATTCCTCTCTTACTGTGCTGGTCTTCCATAAAGGTAATAGAAGCCACTCTTAAGAGTATAGGAAAAGATGTATCAGAACTATTGGTTCAGTTAGTCTCTTTACTACATTTTCTCATTTCTCAAAGCCTACCTAATTTTGAACAGTGATTCGTATAGTAATCATAGACTGTAAGAGCTAGAACTCCAGCCTCCTTTTATATAAAGAGTAAATGAAAGCTTAGAGACATTTTGCAGCTTTTCGGAGGTTACATACTTACCTGGGAGAGAGTCTGGAACTAAGATCCAGTCATTTTCCCTAGCCTTATTCTCTTTCCACCTTATGATGTGGCCATCTTTTCCTGTTCGTTAAATCCCCATTCAAGAGTTCAGATTAGATTTAACCTCCTGTTTCTAGCCTAGGATTTGGAGAACAAATCCATGGTCATCTTATTCTTGGTTATTTAATATAATGTATTTGGCTTGAACTTTGTATTTTTTTGTTTCAAATTGTTCTTCATATTTTAATGAGTATTACACTATGCTGCTTGATAAATTCTCTGTTGTTTTAAGAATCTCCCAAAGAATAAATATAGAGTTTACAATTTATTCTTACTTTCCCTTCCTTCTCATCAACCACACTGAACTTTTTTTTTTAATGGGGGGAGGTAATTTGGTTTATTTATTTATTTAATGGAGGTACTGGGGATTGAACCCAGTACTTCATGCATCCTAAGCACATACTCTACCACTGAGCTATACCCTCCCTCCCCTCAGCATTTAATTTTAAAGTTCTCACAGCTGGAGAACTGCAGCCTCATCTGATAGGGATGATTTGAAAAGCCACCTGACCATAAATAAGTTAGTATCTGGCTATTTCGCTAAAGAACTGCAGATAGGAGATTAATACCTACCCAAGAACAGAGTCTTTCCTTTGTGGGCCTCTGCTAGGTGGTTGTGTTGTGGTGACCTGCAAGGTATACATTGCAGAATACCTTAGATGTGGCTATGGTTGGTCAGTAAATACTGATTGAATATTTGAGAAGGATCCATCCTCATCTGCTAAGATGCCCAGAGAAGTGACCAGAATCTAGGTCTTTAACATGAAATAGATGTTTAGGTTGACTGAGAGAGACGAAACTATAATTTGTTTTTGATGTTAAATTTCACCATACTACATTTGCATGTTGTGCATCTTTCTGCAGTTTTTCTTTCTCCCCACCTATTCACACTACCCTGTACCCTATCAAAAAAAGAGATAACTCTTCTACCTGTTCTTTAAAACTTCCTTTAATATTATGCTGCTGATAGAAACCTGAGGGAATGAGTAGTCCAAGCTAGGTCTGCTTTGCCTTACTTAAATTGGATCTTAAAGATAAAATTGTTTGAAATTTAATATCTAGTCTTGGGATCAAGTAGGAGCTTAAGACTTAATATTGACACCATCAGAGCTACCATAGGCTCATTTATTTTGAATATGGTATTGCAATAGGAGCTTTATGTTGCCAGAATAAAACTGTTTTGTGAATTATACAAGAGATAGATTAGAGCTCTCCTTGCTGCTCATTCATTATTCCAGTCTCCTCTTCTCTCTTGTCACTTCCAAGGCAACCTCACTGGCATGTCTGAAGAGCTTTTTCAGTGCCATTCTCTGTCATGGGGGAATGAACAGACTCATTTACTGGCCTGTCTTATAACTAGAAACAAAAGTAGTGACTCATTTTTTTGTGCACATTTCTTAACCACTCATTTCATCTTCCTCTTGTAAACCTTGCCACCTCTGCTGCATACTGTCTCCCCCCTCCCTTCTTTCTCACTTCTGCTAAGTGGAGGAAGAATTTCTTTCCTCTTCCTGATAGGCCTGCTGCCCTGCTCCCATTTCTTAAAAATGAATGAAATAAGCCTGTCACTTCAAAAAGCAAACTTTGTTGCCAATGACAAAATTCAAGCTTTCGAGTGAAAATTAGAATTTTAGAGACCTTATATCTACATTTGAGCATGACAGCATCCCAATGTTTCAAGCCTTTTCTGATGAGATTGTCATGATGAGATTATATGATTTCTTAATATTGTATAATGAAATGTACTGACATTTTGGAGATCTGGATAACTTAGTGAACCAGTATTTTTCAGTCGACCAATTCATGCTATCCATTCAAAGTGTCAGACAGACTGGTGGATTTTTAACGTGAATGAAAACCTCATTTTCAGATTCTTCAGTGCAGCCAATCTTTAAGAAACTACTGCTTGTGTTTTGGTGTAGTATCAAAGATAAAATACTTCCCCCTTCCAATAATGTATCTGTGTAATGCCAGCTTTTATTTATATACTTCAACCAAAACAATGTATCACAAGAATATTGAATGCAGAAGCCAGCGAGGGTAATCCAGCTATCTTCTATTAAACAGACATTAAAGAGATTTGCAAAAATGTCACACCATTGTTACCCAGTGAAAGTAGGTCCCCCAGACCAGAGAGAGGCTTTGGGAAGAATGGACATAGCTGGTGTCTAGGCTGTAAGGGAGACTGCTCATTCCACTGCACCCCTAGAGGTATTCTGTTGGGCCTTACTGAATTGTAAATCATAGATTTAAATCAGGGTTGCAGATCCATCAGAGTGAGATTGAAAAAGATGATCACATGGCTCTGCCCTTATCTAAGAGTCTACCTCTTGATAAGCTCTGGATGATCAGAAGCCTTCTGTGTTCCTTCTCACTCTGGGAAAACCTTCCCCAGCCCTTTCTGTGGAGTGGGTGTTGATTCTCTGAAGACAACCCTGAATACTGTCATGACTGAGGTCAGGTTCCTGGCTTATCCCTGGAGACAATATATTCATCACAGAAAAGAAACATGTCAGATATTTTTGCTTTAGCCACTTCTTGATTCAGAAAACTGGAGTCTCCTAGATGGGTAAAGAAGAAATGAAGGAAGAGGATGCAGCAAGTGAAATCTGTACCTTCCTTATAGAGTAGGAAGGGGGAGATATACCTGTTTTGGCTTCCTTTCCAGAGGTAGATTTAGACAGATGAAAACTGCCTTCTAAAGAATTCTCTGAGTTTTGGGCTCTTTGTGCTTGAATCTACTCCTGCTTTATCTTTGGGGAAGTTAATTAAGGTGTTACTACAAAAGGAGCTAAACATAGTTATTTCTAACTTAAAAAAAAAAATCTGAAACCAGTTTTCCCAGATGCAAAGGTAGTTTTCCCATATATGAAGAGTTCTGTCTGACTTACTTAGTACTAAGATTTCCAGTATAGTACCCACTAGCTAGTACAGTAGCTACTAGCATTGGGGGATTTCAAATGTGTCTAGAAAGCATTGAGATGTGTTTTAAGTGTAAAATACACACTAGATTTTGAAGACTAAGTGCAGGGGGTAAAAAGAATGTAAAATATCTCAATTTTTAACTGATTACATATTGACATATTAGTGTTTTAGATACATCAGGTTAAACAAAGTATATTATCAAAATTAATTTCACTTTTTTTTAAAAAGTTTTTTAATGTGGCTGTTAGGAAATTTTAAATTAGATATGTGGATTGCATTATTTCTGTTGAGCAGTGTTGATGATAGTGATTCGAACAAATGTTGATAACCAAGGAGAGAATTTTAATGTAGATTCACATTTGATTCAGTTTTTTAGCACCAGAAGGTGATTGGTCCTAAGAATATTGGACCATGCTTTAAACAAGAGTTCTAAAAAAAGGTAGTAATAATGGGATTTTTAAAATATAAATCATTTCCTGAATGATTTAAATGACCAGTTGTAGTCTATTTTGAGTAATCTTTGACTGACAGTGTCTTCTAGCCAAGCATTGCTCTGGAGTTTTGCTTTTCTGCATATAACTCCTCAGTCAAATAGTTAATGATCTGTAAACAAACAAGTTTGTCAAGTAGTTAAGTGTACATGGGGTGATGCACAGCCCTGATAAGTCAGTGAGAATAATCACTGTTCTTCTCAAAACTATGGAGTTTCTTAAAAAGGGTATTTCTTTTTTTTAATATTATCTTGATCATTTCAATTTTCTAATCAATTAAATCTTTTTTGGCGGGGGGAGGTAATTCAGTTTATTTATTTATTTTTAGAGGACATATGGGGGATTGAACCCAGGACCTTGTGCATGCTAAGCATGTACTCTACTGCTTGAGCCATATCCTCCCCCAAAAGAGTATTTCTTACCATCTTCAGCTTTGGGGTAGTATCCCCATTTGTAAGAAGTCTCAATTATGGACACAGAGAGTTTCAAATTAAATCAGATTGTTGTGGTTGTGTTTAATTCTTCTTGGGGAAACCTCTGGTTATATACTGAAATTTAGTTAACTTGAATTTCTACTGATTATCCAGAAATCAGTGACCTCCTACACTGAGCTGGTAGGTTATCTGATGACCCAGGAAGACAGGTGGTACATTTCCTTGAAACACTTCACCTTTCAGTTGAGAATTAAATTTTTACCCATTTGTTCATCTGTTCATTCTTCAACAGTTATTTATTGAGACCTTAGTATATGTCAGATACCAAACTATATGAAGGATAAGAAAGTGACTAAGTCCTGGTGTCTACCCACCAGGAAGAGAGCAAGAAAACCAGTAGTTAAGATACAATGTAATAAATATATGCACAAGGTTATGTTACAGGAGTTTGGAAAAGGTGAATTCAGTTTCCATTTAACAGTTGTTAACTGCAATATAGGCTTAATGTCCTACTAACAAACACTTGTTTCTTGGACTATGAAGGGTGGTGGAAAAAAAAAAACTTATTGAGAAAGAGCTTTTTGTTAACCTTTTCCTCTAATCCATCTCTTATTTGTCATGCATGCATTAGTGTGTTTCTACTTTAACCAAATGCATTAAGTAGTATAATCATTCATCCATTTAAAAAAGATTAAATATGTTTAATGAAAGAAATGTATGTATATAGTTGGAAAAGGGATCAGTTCTTAAACAGTGAGTCTCAAGGACGTCCAACTGTTCTCCAGCCATACTTTGAAAATTGCTGCTCTATAGCAAATAAAATATTCATTAGCTACTGTATAATTAAGCTACAAATTAGAGTTAGTTTGTGTCTCTGAAGCATTTAAGTAATTCTTATTATCTCAAGATTTATTTCCCTTATAATAAGGTAAGGTGTACCCAAGTAGGTTTATCAGATTGCACAGGTATTAGTCATCTTAATTCTTTAAGCCCCTGTTATAGTCCTAAGTGAAGATCACTTTGATACAAGTGGGAGGAGTGAAGAACAGTTTGGTATAAATTCACAGTGTGTGTTTTGTCATGGCTTAGGATAGTATATGTCATAGAGGTTCTTTTAAGTCTGTTCCTGTTTTGTTTTAAGAGCAAATTTGCTAATTTAAAAAAATAGTCCTCAAAAAACCCTGCAAATTACTTACGCACAGACCGTGCAAGAAATGTTGGATTTGGTGGTATAGGTGTCCTTGAGAAGTGCAGTACCTTGTACACAGCAAGCACATATGTGTACAACACATTGGCTTATACATAGCAAATCCTGTCCTCTTAATAATTTACTCAGAAAAATACACTATGGATGCATGTGTATAGGGAATATACCAAAAAAATGTGAAATTTAAGAAATGTACTTATTATTTTATTAAAAATAACAATAGTAAACCTATTATTACATGTTAACATAAGTAACACATTTTTGAAAAATAATTCTCCAAACAAAAAATATTTAGTGAGAAGAGCATTGATTTTACATTTTTGAAAATCCCTGTAATGTCTGGCTTAATAGAAGATAGCTAGATTATCCTCGCTGGCTTCTGCATTCAATTTTTGTGATACATTTTTATGGTTGAAGTATATAAATAAAAGCTGGCATTACATAGGTACATTATTGGAAGGGAGCAGTATTTTATCTTTGATACTACACCAAAACACAAGTAGTAGTTTCTTAAAGATTGGCTGCATTGAAGAATCTGAAAATGAGGTTTTCATTCATGTTAAAAATCCACTGGTCTGTCTAACACTTTGAATGGATATCATGAATTGGTCGACTGAAAAATACTGGTTCACTAAGTTATCCAGCTCTTCCAAAATGTCAGTACATTTCATTATACAATATTAAGAAATCATATAGTTAATATCATCATCACAATCTCATCAGAGAAGTCTGGAAATATTGGGACATTGTCAAGCTCAAAGTTAAAGGTCTCTAAAATTCTAATTTTCACTTGAAAGCTTGAACTTTGTCATTGGCAACAAAATTTGCTTTTTGAAGTGACAGGCTTATTTCACTCATTTTAAGAAAATGTTACCTAAATACCCAGTTCCTGAATAACCTTAGTTTTCTGTTAGTCTTTCTTTCAGGTAAAAATGGTATTCTGTGAAAAAAGCGATTTAGTTCAACATACAACTCAAACAGTCAAGCAAGAGCATTTCCTTGAGACCACTGTATCTTCTGGTATGCAGTAAAAGTGCTTTTTGTTTACCTCCCATTTTATCACAGAATATTTTTAAAATGTATTCAAGGGTTGGGATTTAATAAAATCAGTCATTTGTATTGCTTCATCAAGGACATTCTTAAGTGAAATTGGCCTTTTTTTTTCCTTTTTTTTTTTTTATACTAAGAGGATATAGCAAGGTAGATTACATAACTATTGCTACAGTTTGGTGCCACTGCCTTGATTTGTCCTCAGAAACCAAAAGTTTTATCCAGCATTGCTTTGCATCATCATTGCAAATGTCAGTAACATAACAAAAAGGCAAATAATGCCTTAATATTGTTATGAAAATTGTTTTGATTTTTATGGATCCCCAGAGAGTATCTCATGGATGCTCTGGAGTCTTTGGACCATACATTGTGGCCCTCTGCTATAGCTAAATAAGATCACCCAGGGTGAGTGTGTAGAGGAAGGTTAAGAATCTGCATGGAACCCTAGGAAACACTGTTTTAGGAAAAGGCAGTGGAAAAAGAAAGCCAAAAGAAGATAAAGAGGTGTGACAGCCATACAGTACTTGATAATGTCAGTAGTTAGCATTTAATAAATACTTACTTTGTCCCAGGCATTGTTCTAAGTACTAAACATTGAATCCTCATAGTAGCTTTATGAGGTAGGTAGACACTATTGTTATCCTCATTTTACAGATGAGAAAACTGAAGCAAAAAGAGAGTTAAGTTGTCCAAGATGACTCAACTAGGAGTGCATACCAAGAAGTCTAGTTCTACTTCTGGAGAGACAGAAAGAGAAAACTAGGAAGAATTTGACAGAAAGGAAGCTAAGAGAAAAGAGCATTTTAAGAGAGCATGCTCAGTAATGTAAAATGGCACTGACTGGTCAGGTAAGATTTAGGCCTGAAAAGCATTTCATTTCAAAATAAGGAAATCATTGATGACTTTGGCAAGAGAAGCTTCAGTGGAGTATAGGGACAGAAGCCAGATGAGAGAGGGAGGAGAGTTGAGGAATGACTGGCAGTTAGAAAAGTCATGAGGAGAGAACTTTTTCAAGAGCTTTAGTTGTGAGGTAGGTGAGAGACAGAGGGTGTGAGGGACAAGGAGAGCTATTTTAAGATGGGAAGAACTTGAGTGTGTTCAAAGTCTGATGAGAAGAAACAAGTAGAGAGTAAAGCTCAAGATAATAGAAAAAAAAAGAGAAATACATAGAATGAAATTTCTGATCAGGAAGAGAATGGATCTAAACCATAGGGATATTAGTTTTAGATAAAGTGGCTCTGATGGAGGAAGTTGAAGGCATTCCCTTCTCAGCCAAGAATCTTGAGAGTCTTAGCTATTTTCACTTCTTTCTTCTCCTCATATTTTTCATCGCTGTAACTCACTACTGTCTTTTAGAGTCTCTATGGAATTTCTTTGATGAAGGTTACAACCAGTCTCCAGATTGCCAAATCCAGTGGATATTGAAATCCTTGTCGTATTTGATTTCTGCCTCATTTGATACAACTCCACCTCTGGCCTTCCTGTCCCCTAAACTCACCTTTTATGTTGGTGTTTCCCAGTATTCTGACTTTGATTTTCTTTCGGATTATGTTCATTTCTTATATAGTCACATCCACCCTCACAATTTTAGCTACCACCTGTTTTCTCATTCTTTTATTCTTTCTCTTTTTTTCCCCAGCTCTTTGTGTCTGTGTATGTGTATACATCTTACTCGAGCCCCTTTTTCAAGTTTATCTGCCTGCTAGACAGTTGCATTTCAGTGTTCCATAGGTACTTCAAATTCAGCACACACAACTCCATCTATGGCTCCTAAAAATTTGCTTTTCTTATCTTATTCTCCACTTTGTTGAAGGACCATAACCATAAATCAACTTAGTTTTCCAAGCCAGAAACATAGAAAGCACACCTGACTCTTCCTCTTCTTTTGCATCCTACATCTATCCAGTCACCAGGTTCTATCAATTTTATTTCTCAGCATCTCTTAAATCTAACATTTCCTTTCCATTTCTGTAGCCTTAGTTCAGCTCTTTTATTACTTATAGCATTTTTTTTTTTTTACAGTAGCCTAAAGCCTTACAGTAGCCCTCCACCAACTATACGATAAAGTTCAAGCTTAGCATAACATGCAAGGCACCTATGATCTGGCCCCTTTACTTGTATAGTTTTTTCTCCTGTCACGGTTGCCATCTCCACCCCCAGTTTTTACATTCACAGTTCTCTAAGCACTTTCTTATCTTTGCTTTAGTACATGTTTATCCTTCTGCCTGAATGTCCTTTTTACTTTCTCCTCTTTCAGCTCTACAGAGGCCATGCACATTTTTAATGTGATTGGTTTATTAAGAATTCAGTTGTATACTATGTACAGAATAGATAAACAAGGTCCTACTGTATAGCACAGGGAACTATATTCAACAGCTTGTAGTAACCTATAATGAAAAAGTATATACATATCTGAATCACTATGCTGTATACCAGAAACTAATACATTGTAAATTAACTATAGTTCAATTTTTTTTAACATTAAAAAAAAAAAGAATTTGATTGTAAAGGGAAAGGCCTTTCTGAATCTGTTTTCTGTGGGAATCTGCATTTGCCTCTAAACATGTCAGTTATCTTCTCTCCATGTTTATGTGTGTGTCTGGTGAAGGGGGGAAGCATTTGAGTTCAGAATATTTAGTTGCTCAATACTCTTCACCTAATGCTATTCCATCCTCATCAGTCTGTATAAAATCTTTCTCTTTTAATTGTATTTTTCCGTTCTACATCCCATTTCCCGTTTCAATTTCTTTGATGATTTTTTTTATATATCAATTTTGACACTTTATATTTTTCCAGAAATTTATCTAAGCCAGAGCTTCCCAACCCAGTCATGTTGTCTGCACACATAGAAAATGATATGTGCATTCATAGTGGGTTATGTGAGGCCAAAGGTGTATGAGACTAAGGGTTTCTGGCTTCCATCTGCCCATGGACCACCCTGAGAGTTAAAAGCAGTATCTCAGCATAAGTATAACTCATCTGTGTTACTTGCCATGATATACTAGTTGAGAAGCTTGATCTAGACATTCAAATATATTTGTGTATAGTTCATATCTGTCAGTGATGTTGCAACAGATCACAAAGATAGAATTGTTAGTATAGCTTGGTCTGAAAAAGCAAAGCAGTAAGTAATTTTGTCTTAATTAATGCAGGCTTAGGTTAGCTGCTGCCATGTATCTGGAGGGCAGGAAAGGGGCAGAATGAAATTATCTGTATAAAGCAGGGCAGATATATTACAATCAGGTTGGGTCACTAGACTCGTGTTCCTGGAGTAGCAGGTGGAAAGGAGTAGCTTACCATTACAGACCACTAAATACCTACTTATTCAGATCTGCAGGCAAAGGGTAGTCTGGTCTTACAAATTATTTTAAAACTTGGGCAACAAATTGATCCTGGAGAAGACAGAAAGCCATAAGATAAATGTGAGTTCTCAATGTTATCTGGCACACCAGTTTTCAAACTATGATGTCAGGAATCCTTTGCACTATTAAAAATTATCAAAGACCCCAGAGAGTTTTTGTTTATGTGGATTATGTCTATCCATGTGTACTGATTTAGAAATTAAAATGGAAAAAATTTAAATATATATTTATTAATTCATTTGTAAATAACAGTATATTGATAACTCACATTTTATGAAAAAACTGTTTACCAAAACAAAAAAGTGAGAAGAATAGCATTATTTTACATTTTTGCAAGTCTCATTAACATCTGGCAGCTGTATTCTCAGCTTCTGCATTGAGTCTGCTCCTATATGTCACATAAGCTGTGGACAATTCCACGGTACACTCGTGAGAGAATGAGAAAGAAAAAAATTATTATGAAACTGCAGAATTATGGGAATAGTTTTGACCTTGCAGAGCTCCTGAAAAAGATCGCTGAGATCCCTGGGAGTCTCCAGGCACACTTTGACAAGTGCTGATCTAGTAGAAAGGATGAATGCTAGGCCCTTTGGAGTTTGACCTACTTAGATACCTATTTTTTAAGTTATACTAAATGCCAGGTGGATGATATGGAATGAATACATGATTAAGTCTAAACTTTCTCCTAGTTTTGATTTGAAATTTTTTATCACAAAAAAATTCTTTTCCAATCATAAGCCCTTATTTATGGTTTTGTGCTTCATGCTGTAACACAAAATCAGTACCCAATAAATATTTGTCAAATGTATAAATTTCCTTAGGGTCTGTACAGCTGTCACTGACTTGATGCCAGTAGCTTTCTGTCTTTCATTGAACTCTGTACTAATGAGGGCAGGATGTGAGCTTTTGACAACTCTAGGATATTAAGTCTGCTCCAAAGTCCAGATAATAAAAAAATTATCTTGGCTTCACCCAAGTGAGCAGGGTATAAACCCATCCCTGTTGTATGAAAGAGGGCTTTTTTCTCTTTTTTGCCTTGCTGGAGGTACCATCAGGGAGTACCCAGACTAAACTATCTGTTTCTAGTAAAAATAATAGCTGCCTTTTAATGAATGTTTACAAAGTGTCAGGTACTGAGTTAGGCATGCATCATGTCATTTCATCTTTAAAATAACCCAGTTAAGTAAATATTATCCTCACTATGTGGGTAACTTCCATGAAGTCTCTTAGCTGTTAAAATCTGTCTAACCCCAGGGCCTTTAATCAACCTGACTGAATTGAGGAAGAGGCCTGGATCCAGGGGTAAGAGTAGGAATTGGAGAATCTGTTTTTTTTTTTTTTTTAATATGGTACATTTTTTACAATGAATGAACAATAATTGATACATTATCACTGACTAACATCCATGTTTAAGATTTTCTTTGTTTTTTTAAAATTTATTTTTGGCGGGGGGGTAGTTAGATTTATTTAATTTTTTTTTTTAAGAAGAGATACTGGAGACTGAACCTAGGACCTCCTATATGCTAAGCATGCACTCTACTGCTTGAGCTATACCCCACCCCTGGAGAAGCTGTTTTTTATTTTTGGATCTACCTCTTTATTCAGTTAATCTAGATGGGAGGAGATGGAGAAGACAGAGAGAGATGATTCAGTGCTTTTATTTCTGATATGGCACCAACTCTACAGCAAAGAATGACTGCCTTAATTACTCTTGGTTGCTAATCAATACTAGGTCTAAACTGCTCCAACAGAGCAAGGATGGAATTCACTAGACCGGTCTTATCAGTTACTGAGCACAGAACCTTAGTGAATACAAAAGCAGTATTCTCTGTGTTCACGAGGAGTTTAAACATGATGGGGGTTTAAAATATTTGTACAAAGAATTTACATACCAAGAATATCTACTAGCATTGGCATTTGAATGAAACTTTTGTACTACCTGTGTAAAGGAGAGAAGAGAATGGGTTACAGATGTGGCCTACTTTGTGCTCTGAATAAATCTTTCCCCGTGGCTCAGGGAAGGTGATAAAGGTAAAATAAATTTTCATAGGGGAAGATAATAAACAGAGTTTCTTATTCTCAGTCCCTCCCTTAGAGATAAATTCTGGATTTGAATGCAGATCAAGAAAATAGGTCAAGAGCACTCCATCTTACACCTCCCAGTTATGATTTCATCATAAGACTCCCTAAGATGCTAAGAGAGCTAAAACTGGTTTTGACTTATCCAGAAAGTGACTATATAAAGCTTTTCATGAGCAGATGCTCATGAAAATCTATGGTTGTGGAAAAGAGGGAGATCTTTCTTGAAGAACCAAGGAATAATTCCTCAATTTTCAAAGATCTAAAAGTTGGAAATTAATTATAGTCAATGATACCACCATGGATTCTCAGAAACAGAAAAAAACCTTATACTTCATCTCATATAACCCCTCTTTTAGATGATGAAGCCAAAACCCAAGAGTTAAGTGACTGGGCCAAGTTTATATGACTGATTAGTGGTAGATCTGGGACTAGAGTTGAGTACTAATAGGTAATTTCTTCTCACCACTCTTCCTAGTTTTCTGATGTCTTTCTTCAGAACTCCTGGAAGTTCAATTTCCATAATCTTTTGATTAGGTAGGAAGGTGACCATGACCCAGGATATTTGTATTAGGAAGAACTGAGGTTCTACTTTTCCCTCCAATTAAGATCTTCTTGATCTTTTGATGGAAGGGAAATTACCATTTACTAAGCACTTCCCTTGTGTCAGGGTCTTCATAATGTTGTTTCATTGAATACCTTCAAGATTCATGTAAACTAGACCTGCTTGTAACATTTTAATGAGCATAAGAATTCCCTGGGCATCTTGTTAATAATGCAACATTTTGCTGAACTGGAGTTCAAGATTCTGTGTTTCTGAAAATCAGCCTCCAGGAAAAGCTCCTAATGCTATTGATCTGTAGACCTTATGTAGCAAGGATGCTGATATTGTCTTCATTTTATGGATGAAAAACTGAGGTTTACAGAGATTAAATAAGTTGCCCAGGTTACTACAGGCAGTAAATGGTAGACTAGTGATTTAATTTAGGTCTTTCTGACTCTAAAGCTCAAGATATGGTAAGGGAAGCCAGGGGAAAAATGGAAAGAGAGCTTATGTCCCAATTATTTCCTCAACAGGTCACTTCTCAAGTGAGTCAATGGCAGAACCCAGGACTAAACCAAAAAGTCCTGACTCCCAGCCAAGTGTTTCCCCCTTTTCCTCTTATCAGTCCCCTAATTAAGATCTTTGCTTCTTGCTTCACAAACCGTATTTAGAATTGGCTTTTGGGTTTTCTCCATTACAGGTTTATTGCCAAACCCTGTGCTCTCCATGTTGGCATCCAGGACAGTGGTCCTTATCAGGCCCAACCTAATGCCATCCTTGAAAAGGTGTTCATATCTATTACCAAGGTAAGTGGGCAAAGAAACAGAGAGGAAGATTCATGTGGAGAGTTGCTCCATAGGGCAGGGGAGGATAGAGAGCAAGTATTTCCAAGGATAAGGACAGGCTGGGATGGTCTTTCACATTTAGATAGTCCGTATAGCTATTAGGAGAACTTTATCCGCTCAGGGAAATGCCTTTGGGCCAGGATTCCCTTAAAGTAGTCAAGATATATACATTTGAGTTTTAGGCCTAGCAGCCACTGTCACCCCTCCTCCCCCAGACACACATCACATTTTGATTTTGTTTTTCCCTGTTCCACCTCCTGTCATTACCTAGTTGCATAATCAAGATGGGGATGGTACTAATAGCCTTTGCAGTATGGGTTTTTAATACCATTTTTTACTCAGCTTGGGCTGAAGGGAGAAGACCAAACAAGGATGTGTATAAGTGAGTGGTAAAGGTCCTTGATGTGTGAAATAATACTTCTTACTAAAAATGACTTTGAGGATGAAACATCATTTAAGCCACTGTAGTTACCACCCCTCTGCCACTCAGCTAGTCAAAGGGAAGTTTATGAGAAGTTTGAAGAGAAAGGGATGTTCTGATCCTGGTCATACATCTACAGTATCCCGATGATAAACGGCTGGAAGGGCTGTCAAAGCAGCTGGACTGGGATATCCGAAAAATCCAATGCTGGTTTCGCCATCGGAGGAATCAGGACAAGCCCCCAACGCTCACTAAATTCTGTGAAAGCATGTAGGTGTGCAGAAGGAGGTGGGGAGTGAGGAGAAGGGTGGGGTAAGACTGGACTGAGGTTTTTTTTTGGAAATCACTTCTCTTGCTAAGATAACAGTTGATCGATGTGGAGGGCTAACTCTATTACAGCCTGGAAAGAAGAGGACTGGAAGCCTGGTCACCCTTAGTTTCTTGGACATGCTTGCCCCTAAGCTAGATGTAGTTCCATTTTGTTCCCGTTTCCCAAATAAATTAGGAGTGAATTCCTATACGTGTACTTATGTAGGTAGTTATGCACACCCTTGTACACCTTGGTAGAGATAGCACCAGCTTGCTCTAAATTGACATTTTAGTGGGAAGCATCCTTTTTCTGGACATACTATAGTTCATTTCACTGGGTTTTTACTAACTATCCTTTTGGCACAGAGCACTGTATCACTGTGATGCAAAAAAAAAAAAATTAGGCACTATCATCAGGGGGTCTGATATGGAAGGAAAGTTGATTAAACCAGTATACACTTGTGGAATCTATTTTAAACAGAGTCTGGAAAGTTTTTTTGTTTTTTTGGTTTTTTTTTGGCTTTTTAGGTAACAATATTTGTCCTTCTTATGGAAACTTACCTTGTTTCTTACCAGTAACTGTCTTATCCCCAAACTGCTATCTTGACTCCTGTAGCCTCAAAGACTTTCTTTAGAGTGAATATTTATCTAACTTCTACTCCTTGCCCATCCAGGTGGAGATTCACTTTTTATTTATGTATATTCTGCTACGGAATTAGATTTCTCTGGTCGGTGAGTCTGAACTTTCTCTGCTTCTCTGTTGGAGTCTAATCGTGCCTACATCCCTAGAGATAAGAGTTAAATACTTTTAACCCCTCCTCCCCCTTGCTCCCTTTCCCTATGCGATGCTCAGATCCTAGGTTTATAAGCTTAACAGATTATCTTCTGCCTGGGGCCTGACTTCAGTAACTTCATGACACTACTGTTTCTTAAATAATGCTAATAATAATAATATTGATTAAATCAGCATAGTATGTGATGGTTTACAAAGCACTTCACAAAAGTTCTTTTCTTCCAAGGGGGAGACAGCTACAGATATGTAATCAGTAACTCATTAAACTGGGTAAAACAGGTGTTATTCCTGCTTTTCAGTTAATTGTCAAAGTCAGAGAAGAATTTCAGGCTTTTTGATTCATGATTCCATGTTTGTTTCTTTTTTTCTTTTTTTTTTTTTTTACTGTGCCACACTATTTTCCTCTAAATGAAATAACTGAGGCTTCAAAATACATGAGCCAAAAAGAGGCAGAACTAAAGGAAGAGAATAGACAAATGTATACAATCATAATTAGAGATTTTAATACTCTTAGTAATTGACTAAACCACTAGACAAAAAAAAATCACTGAGGATGTGGAAGATTTAAGCAACATAGTCAATTTGGCCTATACCAACACCTGAAGAATATATATAATTTTCAAGTATACATGGATGGATCATCAACTAAGACCATATGCTAGGCCATAAAATGTCTTGGCAAATTTTAAAATACTGTTCTCTGATTATAATGGAATTAAAATAGAGATCAATAATAATAAGATGTATAGAAAATATTTGGAAGTTAAACAGCTCTTCTAAATAATCCAAAGAGCAAATAAGAAATCACAAGGGAAATTAGAAAATATTTTTAATTGAATGATGCTGAAAGTACAAAATACCAAAATTTGTGGGATACAGCTAAAGCATGCTTAACAGGAAACTGATAACTTTAAATGTTTATATTAGAAAAGAAAAGGGCTTTAAAATCAATGATCTAAGTTTCTACTTTAAGATCTGGAAAAAGAAGAGCAAAGTAAACCCAGAGTAAGTTAAAGGAAAGAAATAATTTAAAAACAAGCAAAAATTGATGAAATTGTTAGATAAATAAAGGAGAAAATTAATAAAGCCAAAAGTTGGTTTTTTGAAAGTTTAATTAAAATCAATAAACCCCTAGGGAAAAAAGAGAAACATGATTAATATCAGGGAGAAGCAGCAGCTATCACTATAGATCTTGTGGACACTGAAAGACAATGTTATGGACAATTTAATAGTAATAAATTCAATAGCTCAGATGAAGTGGACAAATCCCTTAAAGGACATAATTGAAACTCCATTAGAGATAATTACTTTTGAATCTTTGCCTTGGAGATCTCTCCCTTCGTTATTAACTGGAATCACTGTCTTCCTGCATCCCAATTTCCTATGTCCTGGGTGGTGATGTTCCCCAAAACTATCCTAGAGCTCTCTTTGCTCTTAGTTATTCAAAGCATGGTTTGTCTATTTGTAATAACAGTTTCTTGCTATGGAAGAAAAAGTCTAGCCATTTATTGACCTTTTGAGGATCCCTAAATTTGGTCAAGAGGGATTCCTTTCTTTTCCATCTCTCTTCTGCCCCTAACATAGAGAGAAAGGGATTATATAGATAAACCAGGGAGAATCCTGAAGGCTGACTTGGATTATCTGTTTTCTCTTAGTCACCTTGGTTGTGGGACACCCGACAGTGCTGGCACAGTTACCCTTATCAGGTAGGATCGGAGCCCTTTAAGACAGGGGCTTTATATGTGTGTGTAAGATGGGGTAGGAGAGAGTTCATTGCCAGTCCCAGGGCAGGTGGCATGTTTCCCTGGTATTCTTGAGGGATTAGGGACTGAGTCTCCTTGAGTCATATATTCAGGGTATCTATTTCTGGGGTCCCCATAGCAGTGAAATCCAGTGATCTGTTTGTTCGTTTCCTAAATTCACCCTAATTGGGCTAGAAAGAAAAGCAACTTCCTGGCACTCAATGAGGTGCTTTCTGGTTCAGGTGTCCCTTTTTAATCCCTTAAAATCATCTTGGTTTAGTCTATAGTAGAGAAATGTCAGGGGGCTGCTAACAGGGTAGAAGAAGGGAAGGCCTCTGAAATCACTGATTGTGATTCAATCCCCTGAAAATCACTAATTGCCCAGAATTCTGGACACACTGATCTGTGCTATAGTACGTATGAACCTTATCTGATCTCTGGGAGATGAGAGCTGAAGATCCGTATGTAAAGGGCAGAGGGAAGATGTTTAAGTCTCCATACCAATCCAAAGTCTGTTAGTTATTACAGATCTTGGAAGATGATGAAGAGGAAGGATGTTTAATAATTTTGGGTATGGGTCCTCTTAGAGAAATTTGCAGAGAAGGAATGAGTCTTTGACTAGCCATTGTTCTAACTACTTCTTTCTCTTTTCCAGCCTCTCACAAGTGGGCTTTATTACTATTATATCATGGAATTGGCCTTCTATTGGTCTCTTATGTTTTCTCAGTTTACAGATATTAAAAGAAAGGTAAGGACTTTGGTTCCCTCAACTCCCTGGCTTATTGCACCCTCCTTTCTAGCAGCTGTCATTATTGATTATCAGTGTGATGGATTTGCTGCCCTAATTGGACCACAAAAGAGGGAGAAACTAGGTTTGATGGGACTTTTAGCTCTTTGTAATGTTCTCAGAAATGAGACCTGACTAATGATGAAGTATATTTGAGGCATTCAAGGCATGCCAGGATGAGAACAGGTAAGCAGCATAAGAAGCATACCCTTTTCCTCATTTTTCTCCAAGGCTTACATATGTAAAGCTCAGGAAACTAGTCAGAACTTCCCTTCTTGGTGAACTTCCCTTCCCCAGTTACTTAAAGAATGTCATCTGGAACAGGTTTTAGATGATTTAGTTTGACCCTTTTCTTGCTGTTGTTTAGGAAACAAAAGATTAAGAGAAGTGAGTTGACTTGCCCACATAGTGAAAAAGTTGAAAATAACTTTTTTATAAGCTGACAGAAAGGGCAGAATCTTCACCTTTTATTGGTGTCCACCTGACATAAAGCAGTTCCAGCAGCTCTAACCCTAATCTGTCACTACCTTATGGTTGTCTTTGGTGAAGAAAATCAGGGTTAGCATTTGTGAAAATGGACTGAAACTAATCTGGGTTATTAATTGTTATGTAACCTAGAAGCTTGATACTCAATTCAGATGCCTTTCATTCTCCTATCGTCAGGAGGCATGGGTCCCCTTATCAAAATTTTATTTTAATACATGACACATATGAAAATGTTTATAATATATTTGTAATATATACTACAGTGTATACTTGTGAACTCATCTCCAACTCAAGAGCTAGAACATACCATTGTATCTGTCTTTGTGGAAAGCAGACTTTTCATCCTTATTTCTATGATGCAAATTTACCTACCTTCTCCCACCCTCTGTCACTCACTGGACTGTGAAGTATTTATTAGATACGTCTGGTAACTCAGGAATTTAGAAATTTCTCCAGGTCTAACCTTGGCATTTGAACTCAAGAAGAAATTAAGCTTTAAATCGGAAAGCAGAAAGTGCTTGCAGTAAGATGGATTGTTTAACTTTTCTCTGAAACTTTTTGGAATAGTTTAGCTTTGCTGCTCCACAAACTTCTCCTTTCTGTTAGGTCCCTTTGGTTGAAATTTTCTTCATCAAAGCAAAAGAGTCTTAGATTCTCAAGGATATCTCAGACTTGTATGCCTGGCTTCTACCTGGGAAATTGGATTTCCAAGTGTTAGCTCAGCATCCAAGCTCTACAAGTTCTGCAGCTACCAAAGAAGATTGCTTTTTCTGTGCTTTGAGCTAAATTAATGTAGATTATGGGTCAGTCACTGATGTAGAGAGTTTTGGGTCAAATACTAGGCTGCTCCTTGAAGGAGATTTCTAAGAACAATTGTTGCGGGGTATTGAATTAGCTAGCAGCTCTGTGGCCTTGCCTTTACCTGCCTCTTCTATTTCCATTCTTTCCTAGGACTTCCTGATCATGTTTGTGCATCACTTGGCCACCATTGGGCTCATCACCTTCTCCTACATCAACAACATGGTTCGGGTGGGGACTCTGATCATGTGTCTACATGATGCCTCAGACTTCTTGCTGGAAGTAAGGCCACAACCCCTCTTTCCTCTTCCTTTTTCTCTCCTTTTCTTCCTATCTGAGAACTGGCTCAATTCTTATCCCCAACTCAATTCTTAACCCTCTTTTGTTCAGGCAGCCAAGCTGGCCAATTATGCCAAGTATCAGCGTCTCTGTGACACCCTTTTTGTGATCTTCAGTGCTGTTTTTGTGGTCACTCGTCTAGGAATCTATCCATTCTGGTAAGTGCTAGGGCTGTGGAGCTTTGGTGGGTATGTGGCCAGTGATACCTTTTGCCAGTTCTAGGACCACCAAGAACTCTAACCTGGGCCTTTACAATTCTCAAAGGACCTTGTTTCCCTTGCACAATATTTTTAGTGAGGTGTGATCCAGATGAGAGCATCCAACTCATTTAGCTGTGGCTCTCCTGACTCATCTCTGAGGGACAGTCCTCATTTTATGCCTAATTCCTTTGCCTCCTTTTGCACTAATTACAACATTCTCAGGCTCTTCTTGTTTTCCTGCTCTGTACTCTCTCTCCCATCCTGAGCAGTGTGTGAGCGCACGCACACACGCACACACGCACACCATTCTCACTTCTACACTCATTACTTTATAGTACAAAGTCAGTGACTCTGGGTTGGAGATTTTGCTTAGTCTGAGGGAATTAGCTACCTAAGGTCTCTTATGTGCCTAAGGATCTGAGTGATTCCTAGGTTATGATTAAAATTAGTGTCCCAGTTTTGTGAAATGCTGCATATTTGAAGTGATTAATAATATGACTTAATCCACCAGTTCCTAAGATTTCTGTATCTTTTCCTGTCCCTAAAGATAGAAAACTCCACAGGCCCCTTTTATTCTTCTTCACTGTGGATGAGTATCTCTGGAACTTCAACTGATAGACGGTATGGAGAGAAAACACACAGGGTTCTGCTTCCAAGGAAATTCAGCTTCATCCCTGTCTGCCTGGCTTTGACTCTAGAATCTGACCACTGGCTTCCCTCTTATAGGATTCTGAACACGACCCTCTTTGAGAGCTGGGAGATGATCGGGCCCTATCCTTCCTGGTGGTTCTTCAATGGCCTTCTCCTGATCCTACAGGTTCTCCATGTCATCTGGTCCTACCTAATTGTACGAATTGCTTTCAAAGCTTTGATCCGAGGAAAGGTGAGGATGGAAGACGGCTTCTTTCTTTGGGGCTGGGTGAGAAGATAGGTATTATGCAATAGACCTTCTCTTTCTATCTAGCCTGGTGAGTCCCATCTACATAAGTAGACCCAGCAAAAAGCCTAGGGCTCCAGAGTTCTCACCTTTTCTTTAAGTATGAGTGTTTCACCTTCTAAGATGTGACTTAGATGTAAGAGGAAGGATCTGTCTTCTTCCTGTCCCTTAGGAATGGCTGTTAAATAATGAATAGGATTAGGTTTTGGAGATGTCCTGAGCCATTTCCTGTCCTTTACCTATCTAGTTCAGTGAATTTCATATTTTCGTTTTTAGCATGGGAGCCTTTTTTCAAAGGAAATCACATGCAGAGCTCCAAGACAGAAACTATAAAAGCAGAGATGCTGTATTGCCTAGGAGTGTTCTTTTAATTCACAAGCCACCCCAAGATGACCACACTGTGATGTTCAAGATATGGTTTATGTAAGGGACTAAGTACCAGCCTCCCCTTACTGTTGTATGAGGCATGGGTCCTAAGTGAGGTAGGTCTTTAGGGTTTCAAATACCCATCTTATGCCAAGAGCCGAAAATCACAAAGAAATGCGTCATTTAACGGTAAACTCATAACTGAATTTTGCAAATTCTGAGGCAGTCAAGCTGTGATTAGTCTGAGGGTTGGAGATTCAGCCTTAAGTAATACAGAATCCCAAGGAGAAGGGCTCTGGTAGAGGACACACTGACTAGGACAAAAGGATGGGATGTTACCCAGGTATATATGATCTCTTGTGTCACTGTACCTTATGGCTGCAGTTGGTTTCAGAACTTGCTTATTGTGCCTGTGCATCTTGCTGTAGCTACTGGACATCTCTCTTCTCCCCTGCTTTTCTTTCCTGACCAGGTGACCTATCCAGGAAGGATTAGACCCAGACTCTGTACTCTCCACTCTTTTCTCACCTCCTTCCTTTTTTCTGTGCCTGGTGGGAGCTGGACAGTTTCATCTCTTGCATGTAAGTGTATCTGTGCTTCTAGTGTTCAGTGAAGCATGTCTGTCTGAAGTGTTTCTCTTCCTTCCTGCTTTCCTTTCTGTTTCCTTGTGTTGTCTCAGAGCATGCCCTCTCCTGACCTGGCCAGGCCATTGTTGACTGGAGCTCAAATTACCAGATTTTTTTCCCTAAACTGAGGCAAGAGTAGAGTCTCCCCCCCGCCCCCCCTTTTTTTTTTCTGTTTTTCCTTTCTCATCCCCTCCACCGCCCTTTTTTGATCCTCCCTTTACCTCACATCTAGACACATTGCCCTCTGGTGGAAGTTTCATAAAGATCAGGTAATCAGTTATCTGGGCTCAGAGGTCAGTAGCTATAATAAACCATAGAATCTGAGAGCTAACCTAAGCCAAGTACCCCCACCCTTGGCAACAGCAATTGCAGTTTTGTTTCCTTCTCACCCCCTTCTCTTACTTAAAAACACACACACACACACACACACATTTATTATCATTCAGTTCTAGAGGGCAGAAGTCTGACATAGGTCTCACTGGGTTTCTCTCCTTTACTTTTAAGGTCCACGGTAGAGAATTTGAGTACTTTGCTTGGTATATAGGATAGTTTAGATTGGAAAACACAACTCTAATCTAAACATATAAACCCTTCATTTGAAAATACAAAACAAAAAAGCTAAGGTTAAGTGGTAAAGATTCATAGAGAGTAGCATGATTGGGACTGAGATTCTTTTCTCACTGACTGCCAGGTTTTGTTTTGTTTTGTTTTTCCTTTTCTTTTCCTTTTTTACCATACTATGTATCTTGGGGATGCCAAAGTTGCTCAAGAAAAGTAATCCTGATACTGGGAAAAGGGGGAAGATTGGAGAAAAAGTGTCATAGGGTGTTGATAGTTGAGCCCAGAAAGAGTAGAACTACTGAAAAGGCCCACTAATGGATCAGCTTTAGGGAGAAAGTAAAACTCAGGATAACCAAAACTGCAGTGGCCACAACCACCAGAAGATAGAAGCAAGGATGACAGCTGTTTGTGTTTGCTGTATCTGTTTCTATTTTTTTGAGGTGGATTAGGAGAAAAGGTGTATGTGAAGTTTCCTTCAAACCTCAACTGGAACTTGGTGAATGATTTCAGCTCTTTCAGGCTGGTCCTGAAAGATAATTCCCTCTATCACAATAGCTACTTATTCCATTGAGAACGGAATTAGAGAAGATGAGAAACCCAGAAAGCAGACAGAGGATATTCACAACAGTGTCTATGGTCTAGACAGTATTTTGAGTCAGGTGCCACCAGAAAGTAGGCCAGATTGGGAACAATGCCCAAACATGGGCTCTGTGGGCTCTTTCTGTCTTATGATTCCAGAAAAGTTCTGTCCTCACCTTTCCTACCTTTGGCCCCATCCCACCCAGGTATCTAAGGATGATCGCAGTGATGTGGAGAGCAGCTCAGAGGAAGATGATGTGACCACCAGCACAAAAAGCCCCTGTGACAACAGCTCCAGCAATGGTGCCAGTCAGGTGAATGGTCACATGGGAGGCAGCTACTGGGCTGAAGAGTGAGGTGGTTGATATGGGGACTTCAGCACACATGGACTTGTAGGGCCATTGGCAACCTACTCCTCTTCAGCCTCCTCACATCAACACTCCTGTGATTAGGGAGTGTGCAGGGCACTGAGGAGAATCAAAGAAGCAAATATTTTCACTTAAAAAAAAAAAAAACTCTGCCATTTTGTATTTAATAGACTCCAGGTTCTTTCAGTAATGTTATTTGCTCTGTGTATGTGTGTATGCATGTGCATTTGTGCATATGTGTGAGTTTCATTGCCTGGGTTGGGGCACAATTCTGGACTGGGGCCATTAGGCCTCACTTGGTCCCCCTTGAACCCACCTCAACCCCAGATTTGACTGCATCTTGAATTATGCTGGCTCCAGACTGTCCCCTCCCTTGTTACCTATGGCTCTTGAGGCTCTGGCCATCTGAATGGAGCAGCTAACTTCAGCTCTAGGTATCTGCACTGTTCTTCCTTCGGAGCTGGAATATTTCACATGAAGTTGTATAGAAACAGACAACCATGGACAGATGACCAGGATTGCTGTGGCCCCTAGCTAGATCCCCTTCCTACCACCTGGACAGCTGCGGATACCCTGCTCTTTATTCAGTGGTACGCAGGGAGTGGGGGGTGGGAGGAAAGAGTGAGCTGAGGGCTGGAGGACAACAGCCACTGCGTGAGCTGTTAACGGTTTATACTATTGTTTACTCTTCTGTGATTAAAAGTGCTTCAGCCCTCATCTGCTGTCTCAGCTTCTTTAGTAACTCTGTGTCCAATTCCCTGAATCCATAAGCTAATTAAGAACTTTTCCAGGTCAGATTTTAGAGGCCCTTGGACACCAGGTTTTTCCTTTCTGTGCATGCTTGGAAAACACTGCCTGCATTTTAGGGCTTTATATTTTAAGAAAAAATAAACCTGTAGTGATCGCAAGAAAAATGCTGAGCAAATGAAAGCATGTATATTGCCAATGCAACAGAGGCTTTGGTTGAAGAGCTAAGACACCTTTAGTATTTCCTGTATTTCCCAATGTTATTGAATACAGAGACTGCCAGTTAACATTTGAAGATTGCGAGAAGTGAGTCTAAGCAGATGTTTTCTCTTTAAGCCCATGGAGAAGCAGTCTTCCTAATCTAGATTTTTCTCTAGTTGAGGTCAAGGTAAAATTACCAATAGTAGTATGCATCTCTTAGAATAGTTTTCCATTTAATGAATATTTAGATTATCAAAATGTTTCCAGATGCTCACGTGTACATTAAGACATACGGAGTACTTCATTGTTAGGCAGATGGATAAAAATCGAAAGAAACGGGTTATTCTAAGAATCAGATATTCATCTGATGTTCATTGACATTATTGAGATGTTAACTCTACTAAACTTACCTTACTGAGTGGCTGGATTTTTAAAAGACTTACTAGAAAAACTAAGTTCTAGAAAATCTTACGTAGTTATTTGGTCAGAGCTAGTCAGGAAGACTAAAAGACTAAGGTCGTAAATTTAGTTCCTTAACTTGCCATATTGTTGAATAGACTAGTAATTGTGAAATATGAATGAAATGCTTTTGAAAGTCACACAACACACGTATTTTGTCTTTTGAAATGTGAACAATTGCTTTATAAATATAATCTGGGTTAGTTGGCCTAGTTAATCTGACCAAAGATGCAACCAAGTGGTATAATAACTAAAATACTATCTCCTTCTTACATGCCAGGTACTGTATTAAAGCAAAGTACGTTAACGTGCCTAAATTCAAACAGCTAGTAAAGAGACAAACTCAGTCTCTATTCTTAACCACTATACTATAACACTTTACAAGACTTAATATGAATAATAATTGAAGAAACAGCCAGAGGCATAGACTTGATTAGTTTGCGTTGGAGGAGTGAACTGAGACTAGTGTCAGTTATAGGAACATGGTCTTGTTCTAAGGAGGAACTGTATGCATGTAGTTAGAGTGGGCAGTGACAGAGTGAGTGCTAGGGGGTTTGAATTCAGAACTGGAAGATAATCGTGTTAACTGGGGCAGCAAGAGTGTCAGGAGATCAGTTTACAGATGGCCAGGAAGGTTTCATGCTTGAGCGGAAGGACCCAAGTCAGTGGAGAGCAGGTTAGATGCAGATTTACATCATCCCTACTAGAGAACTAGGAATATTTGTAAGTGAAGTAAGGCATTACCTCTCCTCTGTTGAATATGAAAGAGTTTTAACTTTATTATTTATTGAAAACATAACATGTTTGTATAATGTTTAACCACTTTGAAGATGATTTCACAATATCAGAAAATGAACTTCAAAACACTTACGTAAAAGTAGGATTATCCCCATTCTAGAAATGAGTGTTCTGAGTGTCTATTACTGTGTAACTAACCACTCAAAAATATAGTAGCTTAAAAGAATAATTTATTTCTCAAGGTTTGGTTGGTCCAGTGAGCTCAGAGATACCTTATGGGGCTGCAGTCACATGGCAGCTGGGAATGGAGTTGCTTAAAGACTCAACTGGGCTGGATGTTGAAGATGATTTACTAGCCTGGCTAGCAGTTAATGCTGGCTATTTCCTAGGAACTCTGTCCAGGCTGTCAACTAACGTACCTATGCGTGACCTCTCCACGCCTTGGGCTTTTGCACAAGTGGTTGCATTCCATGATGCAGGAAGCAGAAGTTGCTAGGCCGTTTAAGAATGTCAGCTAGAACTGGCACACATTACTTCCACTGTATCTATCCAATTGATCAAAGTAGTCACAGGGACTGCCTGGATACGAGGGGGTGGAGAGAGAGACTACCTCTTGGTGAAGGAGTGGCAAAGTCTCTGCAGAAGAGCATATGGAATGGGAAATACAGTTGTGTTCACCTTTGAAAAATTCAATCTGCCACAGTGAGGAAACTGAGTCTCAGAAGTTACTTAGAAAACACAAACATCTTAGACTATCATGTATTGTGAGCTTTCACATTATCACAATCCTAAAAATAATCATGTGAGTTTAGTTAGTGGGTGATAGTATGCTGATTTTAAACCAAGTTTTTCAGACTTTAGATCAGTATTCCTGCAGGAAGATATTTTCAGTTCAATACAATGTTTATTAAGTGCCTACTTTATGATAGGCTTTGTGGCAGAAGCTGGGGACACAAAGATGAACAAGATCTGGTCTCTGCCCTCAAAGAGCTCAGACCTCAGTAGGGAAAGGGGGAAAAAAGGTGATACAATGTGATAACAACTATTCTAAATTATTCTTGGCAAAGTGGGAGAAAACTTGAAAGCGGAGCTGGGCCATTAAAGATGAGGAGAACTTTTGCCAGGAAAACAAGAATGGGAAGGTATTATGTTTAGAAGAGATGTGAGTATATGAACGATATCAGTTCTGGCTTGATGCAGATTAAAATAACCTGAGACAAACTAGAAAAATTGTGGCTTTGTGGTTTTTGTTTTTTTTTTTTTTTTTTTTTCCTTTAAAACATAGTTGAGCTTCTAAGAAAGGGACACAAAAGACACAAAGGAACTTAAAACTAGAGAAAGCAAAACATCTGATGCAATAACTGGAGGGACAAGGGGAATATTTAATGCTGACAGGAGACAAGACTGTGGCCCATGCAGGAAGCAGGAACTGAGACCTCCAACTACAGCTAAGAACCAGAAAGAGCAACAGCCTTAGTGAAAGCGGGAAAACTATCAAAAATTCACTCAGTTGGCAAAGGAGAAAGCCAAGGAAGTCTGAATGCTTGTGGGGTCAGGATGTTCTTGAGAACTTTCTCAAAATCTGGGCCCACGCTTCATGTGAATTTGAGAACATAAGTATATGATTCCTTTGTGGTCTGGGAAACAACACAACCCCCAACCCCTTCCAAGAGTAAGAACTTGCAGGAAAATTAGTCTCATATCAGTTACCTATGGGACTGCTCTGGAGAGACAAGTATATGATGATGCAGACAGTGTGGGATTCGTACACCACCACCACCCACCAAATAAAAAAGCTCCAAAAGATCACCTCAAACTTGCAACACATATAACAAAATATTAGTATCTGATATGTATAATTAAAGAAATAACAAAGACAACCCAATAGCAAGAAAAAAGGGAAGCAGAGCAGGGAGCAAAGGATATGAAGGCGATTCCTAGAAGGTGAATATGCCAATGGATAGTCAATAAAAAGGTGATTAACCTTATTGGAAATCAATGACATGTTAGTAAATTAAAATGAATAGAAATCACTGCACACCAACAGAATGAGGAAACATTGCTAGTGAGAGTAAAACTGACATAACCACTTTGGAAAGCAACTTAACAATAACTAGAAAAGCTAAATATCAGTAATTCATCTTTTGTACATGGGCCCAAGAAAACGTACAAGGACACTCACTACATTGCTATTTTATAATAGGGAAAAGTGGAAGTGACTCAGTGACCTTTCACTAGAGGAATGGAATAATCCCCAGTACTTCCTCCAAAAACTAAATAAATAAGTAAACATAATTACCTCCCCCCACCAAAAAAAAAATTTTTTTAATCCCTCTTAAAATCGCATCAAAAAAAATACTTAGGAATAAACCTGACCAAAGAGATGAAAGACTTACATGCTGAGAACTAAAAAAGATTGATAAAGGAAACTAAAGGTGATTCAAATAAATAGAAAGATATCCCATGCTCTTGGATTAGAAGAATTAATATTGTTAAAATGGCCATACTGCCCAAAGCAATCTACAGGTTTAATGCAGTCCCTATCAAATTACCCAGGACATAACAACTCGAACAAATAATCCCAAAATTTGTATGGAACCATAAAAGACCCAAAATTGCCAAAGCAGTCCTGGGGAAAAAGAACAAAGCTGGAGGCATAACCCTCCCAGACTTCATTAAATACTTAAAAGCTACAGTAATCAAAATAGTGTGTTACTGGTACAAAAAAAAAGACATAGGGATCAATGGAACAGAATAGAGAGCCCAGAAATAAACCCACACACCTACAGTCAATTAATCTTTAACCAAGGAGACAAGAATATATAATGGAGAAAAGACCACCTCTTCAACAAGTGGTATTGGGGGAGCTGGACGGCAGCATGTACCATCAATGAAGTTAGAACACTCTCTCACACACACAAAAATAAACTCAAAATGGCTTAAAGACTTCAATATAAGACATGACACCGTAAAACTAGAAAAGAACATAGGTAAAACATTCTCTGACATAAATCATACCAATGTTTTCTTAGGTCAGTCTCCCAAGGCAATAGAGATAAAAGCAAAAATAAACAAATGGGGCCTAGTCAAACATAAGCTTTTGCATAGCAAAATAAACCATAAATAAAAAAACCTACAGACTGGGAGAAAATATTTACAATGTGACCAACAAGGGCTTAATTTTCAAAATATACAAACAGCTCATACAACTCAATAGCAAAAAACAAACTACCCAATCAAAAAATAGGCAAAAGACCTAAACAGGCTTTTCTCCAAGGAAGACTGCATATGGCTAATATGTACATGTAAAGATGCTCAACATTGCTAATTATTAGAGAAATGTAAATCAAAACCACAATGAAGTACCACCTCACACCGATCAGAATGGCCATCATCAAAAAATCTACAAATAACAAATGCTGGAGGGGGTGTGGAGAAAAGGGAACCCTGCACTGTTGGTGGGAATATAAACTGGTGTCGCCACTATGGAAAATAATACGGAGGTTCCTTAAAAAACTAAAAACAGAGTTGCCATATGATCCAGCAATCCCACTCCTGGGCATATATCCAGAGAAAACTAACTCAAAAAGATACATGCACCCAAGTTCATAGCAGCGTTATTTACAATAGCCAAGACATGGAAGCAACCTAAATGTCCATGGACAGATGAACAGATAAAGAGGATACTACTCAGCCATAAAGGAGAATGAAATAATGCCATCTGCAGCAACATGGATGGACCTGGAAACTATTATACTAAGCAAAGTAAGTCAGAAAGAGAATGACAAATACCTTATGATATTACTTATATGTGGAATCTAAAATATAACACAAATGAACTTATGAAACAAACAGACTCACAGACACAGAAAACAAACTTACGGTTACCAAAGGCGAAAGGGTTGGGAAGAGGGATAAATTAGGAATTTGGGATTAGCAAAACAAACTACTGTATAAAATAATAGACAAACAAGGTCCTGTATAGTACAGGGAACTATATTCAATATCCTGTAATAAGCCATAATGGAAAAGAATATGAAAAAGAACATGTGTTTATATATATACATATGTATAACAATTACTTTGCTGTATGCCAGAAATGAACACTATGTCATAAATCAACTACACTTCAATAAAAAAATAAAATTTAAAAATGTTTTTCAAGATTTATTATAAAGAATTGGTTCACATGGTTATGGAGGCTGAGAAATCCCAGGATCTGCAGTCAGTAAGCTGGAGACTCAGGAACGCTGATGGTATAGTTTCAACCTGAACCCAGTGGCCTGACAACCAGGAAAGCTGATAGTGTAAGTTACAGTCCAAGTCTGAAGGTAGGGGAAGACCAGCATCGCAGCTCAGAGACAATCAAGTAAACAGAAGGAATGTCCTCTTACTCCACCTTTTTAAAAAAATTAAAGTATTGTTGATTTACAATGTTGTATCAGTTTCAGGTACACAACATAGCGAAAATTCAATAGATAATACTCCATTTAACATCATCATAAAATATTAACTATATTCCCAGTGTTATATAAATATATCCTTGTAGCCTATTTATTTTTTACATACTAGTTTGTACCTCTAAATCTCCTACCCTTATCTTGTCCTGCCCCAACCCTCTTCCCACTGGTAACCACTAGTTTGTTCTGTGAGTCTGTTTCTGTTTTGTTAAATTCGTATTTTTAGGTTCCACATACAAGTGATATCATGTGGTATTTGTCTTTCTCTGTCTTATTTCACTAAGCATAATACACTCCAAGCCCATCCATATTGTTGCAAATGGCAGATTTTCACTCTTTTTATGGCTGAATAATATTACCTTGTGTGTGTGTATATATGTATACACACACACACACAAACACACACACCACATCTTTATCTGTTCATTTATTGATAGACACTTAGGTTGCTTCATATCTTGGCTATTGTAAATAATGCTGCTATGGACATTGGGATGCATATATCTTTTTGTATTAGTTTTTTCATTTTCTTCAGATATAGACCCAGGAGTGGAATTGCTGGATCATACAGTAGTTCTACTTTTAGTTTTTTGAGGAACCTCCATACTGTTTTCCATAATGGCTGCACTAATTTAAATTCCCACCAACAGTGTAGTAGGATTCATCCAGAAATACTCTCTCAGATGCACCAGGAATACTGCCTAACCAGCTAACTGGGCCTTCAGTGGCCAAGTTGACACACAAAATTAACCAGCGCAATGGATAAATAATCAGAAACATAATGTTGAGTGAAAAAGGCAAATTGCAAAAGAACATATCCCATTTGATGCAACTAACATTACTTTTTTGACCCAAAAATAATATTAAGGGTACTTCTAACAGTAAAGAAATATACAGCAACTGAAAGATGGCTAGTGCTTATCTTTGTGGAGGGAGGATGTGGATATGGTATCATACTTTATTTTTGGCGCTCTTCAATAAGTTTGGAATAACTCATAATTTAAAAAAATTTAAGTAAAAACAAGTATGTGACATTTTCAGGTAAATATTATCTGTTGGAGTTGGATCAGAGTGGCAGGAGATGAGAATAAGAAGGTGACTTGGGGCCAGATTGTGAAAAACCTTGAAGAGTTAAATTTTAGCTGGTAGGTCATGGGAGCCACAAAGGTTTAAAGCAGCAAGATGAGTCTTCTAAAAGCAGTTGTAGAGGGCTATCCAAGGAGTCGGGACCTGACCTCAGAAAGGTACGGGAAGTCGTTTTGTTTTTTTAAGAGGGCGCCTATGAATTGGCATAGGCCAATGCAAAGTAAGGTTACACAGTACAGTTATCTGTACCACCTTCACCTCAGCCATCGGCATACGGTTCTGTTTTTCCTTCTAGTTCAGTAACGTCTCTCATAGGGCAGGCCTCACCAAGAAGAGTTTAGTCACAAGCCCTAAGCCTATAAAAGTAGATTTGGAATCTGCCTTCACTCAAATGACTGTTCTATGAAAGCCTTTTAGGAAACAATACCAAATCTTTTAGCAGGAACATGGCTTTGTTGGTGATAACAAATTATAAGGAATTGGCTCATGCAGTTATGGAGGTATTCCTTGTTGTGGCTCTTAGTAGTCTGCCTGGTCTCTTTCCTTCTCTATCCTCTCTCTCCAGTAAGGTTCCCAGGACAAGCTATAGCACTGCTACCAAAGCTGATCCTGGCTAACACAGGGTGAGGAGAGCTTTGGTGTCCCAGGCCTTGCCCATTACTATTTCTCTCCTGAGTCTTTGACCTCTGAACAGTTGAAGAGACCGGAGAAAAGGGACTTCAATCAATATATATTATATTTCTTTATGTACATATAAATACATTGAAAATGGTAGGAAGAATACACCAAACTGGTAACATGGGTAATTTCTGTGTAGGGAAATAGGAAGGTCGGGGGTGGGGAGTGACAAGGGGTACTTTTACTTATCTGTATTTTAAAATATTTTACATTGAAAATATATTCATGTATTGAGTCCAGACCTTAAGAAGCTTATAGACTTGATAAAAATGAACTTTTTTTTCTTAAAAAGTAAAAACTTTTTGAAATAAGTGTGGCAATATGTTCCTAACAGTTAAAACTGAGGGATGGGTATATGGGTTTTATCTGCAAATTCCTTCAGCTTTTGTGTATGTTTCTAACAAAAAATTTTTTTATTATAAAAGCTATATATGCTCATTGTAAAAAATACAATTCATTAAGCACATGACATCACCATTTACCCTAATCACTATTAACATTTTGGTATATAGCCTTCCAGAACCACTTACCAGATAACCAAAAGCATACAAATGTGTTTCTTTTAAGACAAATGAGATCATACTATACACATTCTGCTGGTTTTGACTGATTAACATTCCACTTTATGGGTATACCATTATTTGTTAATTAATACTTGAACTTATTTAAAGTTCCTTACTATTAACATAGCACTGCAAATAATAACCTTGTATGAACACGTTGTACAGTTGTGTGAATATTTCTAAAGGTTAGAGTCCCAGCAGTGAAATAAACTAAGTAAGAGGGTATAAACACTTTAACCATTTGCAGCAACATGGATGGACCTAGAGATTATCATACTAAGTGAAGTCAGTCAGAAAGAGAAAGACAAGGAGGGAGATTAGAGTACATGCCTAGCATGTATGAGGTCCTGGGTTCGATCCCCAGTACCGCCATTAAAAAACAAAAACCTAATTACTTCCCCCTCCAAAAAAATAAAGAAAAAAAAAAGACAAATACCATACAATATCACGTATATGTGGAATCTAAAATAATGACACAAATGAACATATTTACAAAACAGAAACAGAATGACAGACACAGAAAACAAACTTATGCTTACCAAAGGGTAAAGGGATGGGGTGGGACAAATTAGGAGTTTGGGATTAGCAGATACAAACTATTATATATAAAATAGATAAAACACAAGGTCTTACTGTATAGCACAGGGAACTATATTCAAGAGCTTGTAATAACCTATAATGAAAAAGAATATATATATATATGACTACTGAATTACTATGCTGCACACCAGAAACTAACACAGCATTGTAAATCCAACTATACTTCAAATTTTTAAAAAATCACTGTAAATTTTTTGTTAGAAAAAGACACTTGTATTGCCATTAACAATAGATTGCCCTGTATTATTTAAATATTAAAAGTGCTGTGAAAGGGGTGGGTGCTATGGAGTTCAAAAGAGATCTTAAATATCATAAGGAATCTGACCTTGATGCAGCAGCCAGTGGTTCTCATCTCTATAAAAAGCCTAATAATTTTTTTTCCCTTGTGAAGGCATTTAAGGGCATACATTTCCTGACACTACTTTAGGCTGTGTCCTGCAGTTTTGTATGAAATATTCTGTTTTATTGCTTTAAAGAAAGTTAAAAAATTATTTCACTTTTGGTTTTTCTCTTTGAGGGTTGCCTAGGAATATTTTATTTCCAAGTAGTTGAGACTGTCATCATTTATTTATAGTTTTATTGGATGTGATCAGAAAATGCAATCTGTAAAATTTGTGCAATCTGTAAAATTCCTACTTTTAAATTTGTTAAAACAATTTTTTGGAGTAGTCAAATACAGGGTTTATAAGTATTCTATGGATAATCACAGAAAATTATCTATTCTGTATTATATATACATGATTTGCTTTACTCCAAGTAGGCTGATATAAATGTTAATTACATCTAAAAAATACTTCACAGCAACATCCAGACTGATGTTTAACAAACAACTGGGCACCACAGCCTAGCCAAGTTGAAACAAAATTAACCATCATCTCAACACCACAGCAAAAGCTGACCAAGTGTGAATGGATTATTTCTAAACCACCTACTTTATGTAACAGATATTTGTTAACACGCCCTTTACTATCCTTAAGTGCAACTAATAGATATTTAACTTACCTAATACACACATAATTTTTAAATACAGCATAATGCCCTAACAGTAATATAAAGAATTTTTTAAAAAGAATTTATAATGAAATTATATCCCATATATAGCACTATAGTAGCACTCAGTCCTTGTACTTCTGTGTATTCACCATGAATACAATGGCTGCAAATGCAGACTGATACAATTGTGCGGTGTCAGAGACTCAAATACCAGGAAACAGGCTCTGCCATCAATGCCATGGTGTTTTGAAATGGTGAACAGAAGTTCTAAATAAAACAAACCACTATACAATCTTCCCTCCACTTACATAGATGCATGCCTAAAGAATTCAAAGTACACTAAAACTGCAAAAACTACTGTGTTTATAGGTAAGAGTGAAGTTACAGGCTCAGCTAATTATAAATTGTTTTTGCACTTACTTGAATATTTGTGGGGACATTTGACAGTTGTGCAGGACTTGGGACAATCTGTTGCGCAAGACTATCCTAGGCATTGCAAGAAGTCTAGCATCCTTGGCCTTCACCTACCAAATGCCAGAGATGCTTCTCAATCATTGTGACAATCAAAATACTTTCACCTCTGCTGTGTATTGGAGGGGGTGCCAGCTCTGCTGAGAACCACTATAAAAATAATAGGAAGCCACCAAAAGTACTTTTTCTTCCCTCAATTTACTGAGAAATTGAAAGAAAAAAAAAGGAAAAAAAAAAAAAAGAATGCTACATGCTCTCATATTTCCAATACTTAGAATTAATACCTCTAAATTTTGCCTTACTTCAAAATCTTATTTGTAAAAGAAATAAAAAACCCTCCCCCACAAAAATTTTTTTAAAAATATACTATACTCCCGGCTTAATTATCTCATTTAATCTCAAACCAATCTTCTACATTTGGAACTACCATTTTTTTATCCTCACTTGACAGAGGTAAACAGAGGAGCTACAAGTAACTGGCCTACTGCAATAATGGTGGAGCCAGGATACCAACACTGAACACTTAACTACTTTCTGTATTGCTAAAACCATTGAGTGCCTACAATAATCTAGGGGGAACATACAGGATAAGAAAACAGGCCAAGAACAAAACTTTGAAGTACATCAGTGGGCAGAGAAATCTGCAAAGGAAATCAAAAGAAAAAGTTAAAGCGGTAGAAGGAACAAGATAGTGGTCAAAGTAGAGCTTCAGTGCAGCACAGAAACAGAAGAGGACTGAAATCAGAGTGGGTGCAGCACAGTAAAAGCGATGTGAACCACGAGTTTCAGTGGAGTAGTGGAGGTAGGAGGGAAGTGACATCATGAAAGACTTCTTAAATAATCTTGAGTAGTTTGTTTTGGTAGGGAGTGGGAAGCCTTAAGCAAGTTTATATACTGAGAAGAGGGTGAGTTAGAGAGATAACTAATCGAACAAGGTCTGGAGTTCAGAAGGGTAAGGAAGGAGGCAGGGGAGTTGTTCAGGGGATCAGCTAAGGGCATAGGCTGGACAGGGAAACACTTTTGGCAAAGGAGCTGACAGACTGGAGAAAGACAGAAGGAATCCAAAGATTCAAAGTCTCCAGTTCTAGGACAGAGTGAAAACGATAATATATGAAAGCTCCTCAAAAAGGACTGAATTTACACTGTTTGGAAGTGACACTAAGGAGCTGGGAGAATGACGATCCTACCGTACAGCCAGTGAGACAGCAGAGAAGGCAGTGCAGTCCTTGGTTAACACACCAAGAGGAGGGGAGTAAAAGGGTTCAGAATACAGGAAAGCTGAATTTTTTTAACCATGGAAAAGGGCTTTCTGGTGACAAAGGTCAGAGCAGTGTGCACATGAGAACATGAGAGAGGACATGTGTCCAAGGGGGTTGACATTTTGGGGGATCACCAACAATGACGTGAACAAGGAAGCTTCAAAGCTCAAAATGAAATAGCAGAATATTTCTCTTTATAGTTGATTTTACCTTGAATATACCGTTTTCTTTCAAATCCTCTTCACAACTCTGCAGTAAGACCTGCAGGTAGATTTCCTGTGCAGTGGCACAATGAGAAACTGACCCTTATGCTATTAACACTACACCCATTGTGCTTAAGGAGATGGGCTGCACTGCTATAGGCTGTCCAATAGCCCTTCGTTTTAGAACTATCCCTCCTCCACTTCGTGCAATTTGGGTAGAGCTATTAAACAAGGGTCTCTTCCTTCCTTGAATCAGAGGTGCGATGTGACCATGCTGGCCCAGTGTACCCCATTACTTGAACACAGTAATTGGTCCAGGAATGGTCACTGACCAAAAAAAGAGCTTTGCTCTTTACAGTCTTTTCAGGGGATTTATATAGATGCTGGGATAGTCTTTTCTCTAAGATCATGAGAGTTGACATTCCTGCTCCCCAAAATGCATATACCTCACTTCACAGGTGCTAAGAACTCAACATATGGAAATCCAGTCTGACTAGAAAACTGGCAGTCAAGGCCCCACCTCTGTGGTCCATACTCTATTGAAGTAAATAAAAACACCAAGACACAGACATGGCAAAGTATTTAATGTCTGTAGGTGGGCCTCACCCTCCCAATCCTGTTACGATTCGATAGCCTCTCCAAACTGGTAGTACCAGAGAAAACATGGGCACTTTTTCCCAGCAGAGTTCGAAAACCATTAAGGCCCTAGTTCTCTTGACTTGGAAGTGATTGCAGATGAGGTCTTTCCACAGCATGCCTCAGGCCTCTCTGCTCAAGGAAAAAAAGCCCCCCAGTTCTACAGGACTCTTGAAGTCTTCTGTTCTTCTGCAGCCTGGCGCTGGGAGCTGCGCCGCTGGAAATAGTGGTAGGCTCGGACACTGCAGAGGTAGCCCCCATACACAGTGAGGAGCATCATGGAGGTGGAGAAGGTCTTGTAGCCAATGTCAGCTAGCTGCTTGGCAGTTGGCATGCTGTCCCCTACAAAGACAGACTGGATTTAGGCCCAAGGATAAGGCCTCATCTGCCCAGCCCACTTCCCTGTTTAAGGCCATTCTATAACTTCTGCATCCTGCTTAGTCTGTCTGTACTCTATTCTGAATGGCCCCTACACATATGCAGAGTCTCATACTGAAAGATATTGTTTGAGAACTCTGAGATTCAAAAGGACAAATGAAGTCTGCTTACAAGATACAGATACACACCTGGAACCAGGTACAGCTGCATCACATCACAGCTAACACCTGGTTCTCCATGTTTATGGAAGTGACGGGTATGAACCACCTGGAAAAGTTCTTAATTGGTACATTACTTTAGGCACACGCCAGTTTTCTGGCTAGCAGGGAATTAATGAAGTAGCCAGGGATTAAACATTAGAAGTGAATTATTCTCTCTAGGAAGATCAAATGAGAGCCTTCTAGGCAATATCCAATTAACTTCCCCTTAAAACAATCTTTTCACGTGCTTAAGTTCCCAGGTTAGCCTTCAAGCATCTGTTTAAGTCATAATATACTTGAAATAGTGCCAACAGTATGTTTACATTATTCAATCAGACATAACTTTCTCCAGCATTAATTCTAAGTTCCAAACAACACCAAGAACCTATCCCAAGGGCTAAAAGAAACTTACTGAATCCCCAACAAATCGTTAACTCACATTTGCATGAGATAAATTACTTCTAGCTGAATCATTCCCTGGATATTCTGAGCTAGGGAACAAGAAAGTTTTGAATGGGAATCTCTCATCTTGAACAAAACATTCCTCAATTTGGGACTATGATTATGTTCTTAAGCTCGTCTCTGTTGAGGGAATTAAAATTAAAAGACTGGGTTGGAGGGTATAGCTCAAGTGGTAGAGCTCATGCTTAGCATGCATGAGGTCCTGGGTTCAATCCCCAGTACCTCCATTAAAAAAATAATAATGGTAACTAAATAAAAATAAACCTAATTACCTCCCCCCACCCCCCAAAAAAGTTTATTAAAATTTTTTAAAAATTAAATTAAAAGACTGAATAGGTTAAGAGTCAAGAATATGAAAGAAGAAAAGCTCAAGATTAGCTGGTTTAGGGGGTCAGCAGCTGGGTGAGATATCTAAGTGCTTCTCAGACTGACTCCCACGGGCTGAACACTGCCTTTGAGCCAGTTCTTGAAGGTGGATCCCACGATGAGCTGACTCACAGCTTCCTTGAATTATAATTCCAAGTGACTATGGAAAGTGACATTAAATAATGTCAGAGGAAGAAAATCAAATGGCACAGGTTCAAGAAGAGAAAGGGTTATATTCAGGTTATCTGAGGTTTGACAGAACCCCAAGCTGTGAGGCAGTAAGAAAACACAGAGAGCAGAACTCTAAGGTAATAAACAAGCTCCCTGCAAAGAGACCTGCAGCCTTCATCCTCCCTCTCACTTATTCTTTCTCCTCCTATCCCCCATTACCCTGGCCAGATGCTAACCACCTCTTCTTGGGGCTGGAAGAAGGCTAGAAACAGGGTGATACATCTTGGCTAAGAGAGTGACAGAAGAACTACTGACAGATGTAATTTTGGTGTCGAGAACCTCACTTCCTTCTCTTGTCTCATTCAACCTGAGATTTCTCCTATTTTCAAAGTAACAGAAACTCTTCACAGACCCTGATCTAAGGCAGGGCAGTATAAAAGGAGAAGACAGATGCAAAAGTTATTCTGGAAATAGAACAAGGTTTATTAACTGAATGGGTTAGGGAAAAGCTGAAAATATCTCTAAGTTAACAAATTAGGAAACTTTATAGAGTGGGATACTGTTAATAGAAAAAGGAAAGAAGAAACAGGTGTGTGTCACCATGTGTGTATGGGGATGGTGGTGGCAGTGTCAGTCAAGATGATGAACAGAGTTTTGGACATGTTAAAATTAAGATGCTCCATACAACATTCATGCGATGTACGTCAGGCAGATGGATATGCAAATATGGGCAGATTTGGGGAAAGAGGCCAGGCTACAGCCACAGATGGGACTAACAAGTGACATCAAAGCAGAGGATAAAACCAGACAGAGAGAAGCCAAGGGAACACCAGTTTGAAGGAAAACAATTAGGGAAAGAAAATTCCAGAAATACCTGGGAGGCTTTTTCACTTAACTACAACAGTGGTTGAAAATCACTGCTATTATCAAGTCCCCGCCACTGACAAGAGATATGTTGTATCTTTCGGGTGTACTGGGCCAGAATGAAAGTTGGGAAACACTACTACGAAGTTAAGTGCCATGAAGACTGGTCAGATGGGATCACTAGATGGGAATAGGTGACTAGGTTACAGGTCAACCTAGGACAAAACTCAATTTAATGACTGAACTGGAACAGGCATTAAGTAAAAAACACAGATTCTGAGCCAGGGCCCCAGCAAGCCCATGTATCTATTCATTTTCCTGGGACGGAGAGAAAAATAGAAGGATCATAACCCACTCTCACTCCAGAGGTAAAAACTGATAGTCTTGTGATTTGCTGATTAAAGAAATGGGAGTGACAGGGCAGCAGCTTGAGAAGGCAACAAGACCAAGTAAATTCTAGTTTTGTTTTGCTTATTGATAAGGAGATTTGACTATATTTTAGAGGGGAAGACCCTGACGGCTCAAGCGAGGGAAGAAGTGAGGTGGGTAGGATGGAACAAGAAGATCCAGGATGGCCCAGGAAAAGATGAAATTACAAGTCCAGGTAGCCCCTATCCATTAAATCACTGATGTCTCAAAAACAAACAAAAAGGAAGTCCAGGTGGAAGGATTAAACTTGGAAATTTAGAAAACTTTCGAGGTTAGCAGGAAAACATTCTCACCTGAAGGACATCCATTTTCTCAATAAAGCTCAATGCTGGGTCTGTTACCGGGTTAGACCGAAGCTTTCAAAAAGACGGGGGTAGGAGCAAGAACCATTACGGGAAATGCCATAGGGGTGCAATCTGCAAAAGTTATGTGGCTCTCCTCTTTTTCTGCTCCCTAAACATGGGAGGATCTCAAGACTCAGGTTTCACCTCCGGAAAACTCATTTCCTCAAATGGGCCCATCCACTTCCGCTTAGATATTACTCGTATTATTTATTCACCTATTTACTCGCGCTATGAAGGCCGCAAAGAGCATGGCTTCTATCTCAAAGGACCTTATGGTCTGGTAGGGATAAGCTTTGCATCCCAAATTCTGTTAGATGAAGCGGAAGACGACGTGACCAGAAGAGAAGAGGCATTATGAGAATTCAGAGACAAGGTGGGGGCTCAAGAAAAGTCAGCAGAAAAGTAGGAGGGTCGGGGTACAGCTGTCGTTTTAGAAGGGTGGACAGGATTTACACCAGTAGAGAAGAGGGAGGGGAGAGCATTCCAGGAATTGAAAGAGGCAAAGAAATGAAGCTAGATAACCGATAACCACTAAGAGTGCCCGGAAAGCCGCCTATCGGAGGGCAGCAGACTGCAAAGCGAGGAAGGGTCAGAGCGTGGAGGGCCAAGACGCGCGGGTGGAATCAAGGTCTGACTGGAGGCCACGGCCGCAAGGAGCTTGTTGGGTCGGAAGAAGCGTAGACCGCTACTTGCGGTCCGCTAAACAGGGTACGCGGGGAACTCAAGGGCGCCGAAGCCCGAATACTAGGCATGAAAGGTTGCGATAAACAAAGGCCGGCCCGAGCCGGCGCGCCTCAGCCGACAGGCGGCCCCGGTTCGGGCCTGGCGGACGGCGTACCTGGATGCTGCCGCTCCCTTCCGTCCAGCCGAGGCCTCCAGTCAACGCGACCTACTGGCGCAGCCGGAAGCAGTACCCAAGACCAGACAAGCGAGGGTAGCGGTCCAGGAACAACCGTGAATGCGAAGGCGCTATTGGTGCGGAAAGTCATCCTTTCTCCCTCCACCCTCCCCACTTACCCTCTAGGATTCAGCTCCCGAAGCGAGCAAAGTCCCAGCGCGTCAGACGCAGCGCAACCCCGCCCACTGAGGCGGGAACCCGCGAGGGCCGCAGCTCCTGCTGGTTGCAGCCTTTGAACTTCCGGCTTCCGGGTCAGTCACCCCTATTACGCATCCTCAGATGAGCCTTCCTCTCAGAGAGGCCCGTTGAATTCTGGGGGTTGTAGTCATTCGCCATTGAGAAACGCTCTTTGGCTACCCAAGCTTTGGAAGCGGAAATTACAGGATACTCAGTCAAGACAGAAAAGACAGTCTGTCTTTCCAACCAGAGCCAGCCAATCCCCAGCCTATGTCACGGTGACGTCCCCGGTAGCTAGGTAAGTTCTCTCGGGAGTCAGGCCTCTGGACGGGGCTGCGCGCCTCCTAGAGCCTAGAGCTGCCCTCTTCCCTGCGGCCCGGCTTCAGCCGAGCTCAGGTAGGAACCCGACCAGCACCGCAAAGGCCTGGACCGCAGAGGATGCGGCAGGTTTGGCCATGGTCACGGAGTGGGCACAAGGGTCGAATCTCCATAACGATTCTGTCCCGTATATGACCTCCACGCTTGGAGGCGGCGTGATAAAGCCCCAAAGAAGCGCCAGGAAGGGGTTGGAGCGGATTGGGGGGGGGAGGGGTTGCCATTGGGGGGTGGGAAACTGCGTGGGCACCCTAGCTAGGGGCCAAGAGTAGCTGGGATGATTAAGGAAGTACTTTTTTTTTTTTTTTTTTTGCCCCCATTTTTCCTACCGTATAAGTGAAAACAATATACATGCCATGACACAGCACAGCTTACGCATTGCCACAGGCACTCAGCTCCCTTCGCCAACTTGTTTCTGGAGAAACCACGCTTTATTGGGTATACAAGTAGGCCCTTTAGAAGGCCTCCCATTCAGTTAACTGTGGGGTAAACAAAAGCAGGCAAAGATTTTTAACTATCTAAGAGGGTCGCAGCTGCAGCCTTGGGAAAGGAGCTGTCTTTCTGCCCCAAATTTGACCTCCTGGGGAGTGTCAGAACCGGGGCCCAGCCAGATCTGGGGTGACTGTGCCCCTCACTCCCGCTGCCTGATCTAGACAGCTCTGGCCTTCACTGGTAAGACTTTTCAAGAGCTAGTGGCTGAGAGGAGCCTACCTCCCTGGTTTGTTGGGGAGTAAGGGAGGGTTAACGTAATGCCAGCCAGAGCCACAGTGTGCCAGGTGCTGCCACACAGGAAGCTGAGACCCTCTGTTGGACATGACAGGAGCCCTCGGGCACTATTTATAGCCAGGGGCCCAGGCTGCTGACCTGTGACATTCCCCTGCTGCCATTCCATCCTGCAGCAAGGCCAGTGCAAAGGACACTCCTCTCCCTCCTCCCCTTCCTGTTCTACCCTCACCCCAGGAGTAGGGAGGTTTGAATTTTTTATCTCCTCCATGAGTTTCCCAGTTCCTGAGGTGCTGTAGTGTCAATGCCTCATGAGAAGGCCTTCAGGTGACAAAGGAGAGCTGGCCTTGGAATGTCAGGACCACCAACATGGGGACCTGCTCACCCTCCCTTACCCAGTCTCTGGCCCCCGGGCCTCCAGATACTGGAGCTGGTTAGCTGGGGGTAGCTGAGAACTAGGTACAGGGTTTGGGAGGAGGTAAAGGGTGGATCCAAGATGTCCTGGGGAGATAGCAGCAGGAGGGACCCAGCTAACACCTCCCCCACATTGGACCTGTGAACAGAGGCAGAGCAAATACGAAGGTCACAGGGAGCAGTGATCTGAGCCTGCTATGAAAAGGTGTAGCTCTGTCAGCAGATTAAGTTCCTGCTCCCCAAACAGGGTGCTGGCAGGGAGGGTGAGAAAGGCTTGGAAAGGTCACACATGGGAGGAACTGGCAAAGAACTAGGTACCAGGAAGTTCCAGGGGAGAAGGACAAGCCCCAAGGCTGAGATGCCAGCGTGGCAGCAACTCTGGTGCCAGGGCAGCCCGAGGGAGGGGGAAAGGGGATGACCAGAGGTTTCTGGGGACACAGATGTTGCTAGGAGAAACTAGAAGGGTTTTTTTTTGAAATCTTTGTATTTTGTTAACAAACACTGAGATCCATTGATGCTGTGTGGGGCCTGGCAGAGGTCAGAGCAAAGGGGTCCCTGGGCCAATGTCAGCTCAAAATCCAGACCCCTACCTAGCAACCCCTTAGCACATCCTTCTTGCAGCTGAGATACTTCTTTAGCCACTTAACTGGGCTTGGGGACAGGATTCCTGGTCTATGTGAGGCAGCAGTGGGCAGCCCTTGCCATGCCTCCCTCTCCTTCCCCACTCTCCCTACACACCCAAAGCAGGCAGCACAGGGGCTTGATCCCTTCCAGGGGACAGGGAGAATGCCCCACGTCTGGAGAGGGACTAGGCAGCTCCATTTCTGGTGAGATGTGTTGGCAAGAGGCTGCAGGCTGATTGGTGCTTCAGGATCTCCAGGCAGGTAGTTGGGCCCACAGCGTCCTGTCCTCCAGTGAAAAGCTGAGAAGAGGGTGCATCGTGGGAAGTCTCAGAGATCCTGGTGACCAGGCACCCCAAGCTTCTCCCTGTCTCCACTGGGGTAAAGAAGCTGCCTGGCCTGGGCCCCGGCCCCGCTCACAAATGTTCTGGATGATTCTGCAGGTAGTGGATGAATTCACCCACTGGCTGATTCTCATAGCATGTCTTGTACACAGCCGTGAACAGAGGGAACCTAGAACGGGGAAGGACAGACCCAGCTTGACCTCCAGGTACACCCCCAGCCCATTCCACTCCCCATCCACCCCTAACCCTCCACTTCCTACTCTCCCACCTTTCAGATCAGGCAGACTCTGGCTCCCGGTTTCCAACTGCTGAGAATTTGAACTTCCTATCCCTAGGTTTTGGGGTCAGGTTTTTAATTGCCCTGCTCCCTATCATATTGAACTTGCGTGCATGATTCACTGGCATGAATTTTTTGTTCCAGTTGAGCAAGCCACTTAGCCTCTCTTGAGCCTCAGTATCATCAACTTTAAAAGGGGCCAATATAACAAAGCAGTGAAGAAGTGATTATTATGTGAAGGTGCTCAATAAATGCCGGTTTCCTTCTTTCCATCTTCTTGCCCGGGCTGCTCCCTTCACTAGGAGGGTTTACCCTGGCCAGCTGTGAGCTGATCTTCTGAACCTGTTTCATACTCTTATTCTACGATTCTTTCTCAGACTAACAGAGCTCTGCTCTGATCAGCCCATCACCCCCACTGTCTTTGTGCTCTGAAAAGGAGCACCTTGAAGCAGAGACTGTCCCCACACCTCAGCACCCAGGACAGGATTCAGGGCACAGAAGGGTTGGCCTTCGAGAGGGGGCTTAGGCTGGGGGTGATGGACAGAGAAGCGGAACAGTCAGAAGAGCTTATTTCTGCTGCCCCAGAGCTCCAACCCCCAGAGCAGAGGACAAGGAGGAGATGACAGAAGAGAGGCCTTGCAGAGGGGTCCAAACAATGTGGTATAAAGAGCACTAGACTGGAAAGAGTTCAAAGACAATGAACTAGCTGAGGGACAGTGGGCATACCAGGCTCCCTCCAAGTTTCGGCTCTGTCTGTAAACCTAAGGTAACATTTCCCTCTCTGCCCACTTCACAGATTGAGGAGGGTTCAGAAAGATGATGACCAGGGACAGCACTTCTGGCCATAGTTCCATCAGTGGGGCTGGGGCAGACACTTACTTGTCCACCAGGCCCTTTTGCTGGAGGATGTTGTGTAGCTCCCGGGCTGTCTGGGGCCCCTGCAGCTTCTGCCCATTCAGCATCTCTTTCTCTAGCTGCTCAATGGACTGTGAAGAAAACAGGACGGGCAGATGGAAATGGGAGATGAGGGCTGTCAGTGTGGGTTGGAGAGTCTGGGGCTCGGGTAGGAGGTGGGGCCTTAAGAGGAAAGAAAGGCTAGAAATGTTCACAACAATCTTAATGTTTGTGCTCAAGAGACGCCTCAAGCCAGACTCCTCTGCCTTGACACCTACAGGGCCCACCCTCTGTTCTCCATTTCCCCAGGGCCCACCTTTCCTGTTCGGGCGAAGGCCTCAGCCACCTTGCGGTTCCGCCCTCCGTAGCAGGTAGTGATGAGGTCAGCAACACCACAGCTCTCCAAGAAGGTGGCAGAGGACACAGGGCCGCTGCAGAAGAGCTTGGCGAAGGCGATCATCTCCATGAGCCCCAGTCGGATCACTGCCGCCTTGGTGTTGTCACCAAAGCCCAGCCCATCACAGAAGCCAGCCCCCACGGCCACTATGTTCTTTGGGGAGTGGAGTCACAGGTGAGAAAGGATCCCCTCCCAGAGGCCCCACTTGGAGCTCCCAGCACCTGCCTCATGCTCCATCCATCAGCCATGATATACCCACTGAATAAATGAAGTAAGCCGGGGGTGGCGCTCCTCAGCTGTTTCCACCTCTTGGCTTTCCCGCTTGCTGTGCTCCCTTCCTTTAGCCTGGGCTTGTGCTTCTTAGTTCCCTAACCCTGCCGTCTACTCTATCCTTGAATATCCTTGTTTAGCTGACCCTTACATCCATGACTATTCTGTTCTGTGTCTCTGATACCCATCCATAGCTCTGTCCAGGATCCAGCGTTCTGACCATCAGTCTAACCCGGTGTCCTGGACATCTTGTCTCCAATTAGCCTGGGTGCTCCCCCGAGGCATCTTCTCTTCCCCCTGGACCACCCCTTGGTGCCAGGAATTGGGATGTCCTACAAGGGGCTATAGGGGAAAGGAAGAAGGGAGCCCAATGTCTGGTGATAAGTAATCAGCAGGCCTGAGTGATCCTGGCCTTGCTTTTGCAGTTCTTCCCACTTGTATGGGACTTGGTGGGGAAGGGGAGCAACTGCCCAAGTAAGAGCGTGGTGTGCCTTGTATAGCTAAGCCGGGCCTTCTTTCAGGACCTTCTCCCCACCCCATAACGGCCTCTGTACCCCTCTCACCTTTAAGGCTCCACAGATCTCTACTGTATCCACCTCTTGCACCACTGTGATGCGGAAGTTGAGAGTCTGCATCAGTTCTTTTAGAAGCTGTCCCTGGGCCAGGTCCTTGCACCCTGAAGTGGGGAGGGGGTAAAGCTTTAAGCAGGGGTGGGGTGATCTTGACTCTTAATCCCACACCTGCCCTAAGCAGGACCTGCAGCCATTTCCCTAGGGGTGCCCCAGCCCTCCCTCACCTCTGACGCTTGGGTCTCCTTCCTTTGCTTGCCTTGAGAACATAGCTAAGTGGGTGGGGACTAGAGCATGGGGAGGGAATGTAACTGAAGTTGCATTATGTATGTGGGTGCGGGGTGGGGTGTCTCACCAATGGTTGTCTCACAGAACTTGTCATCAGCCACCTCGCTGGCAATGTTGGCCCCCATCAGCACGCTCATGGGGATGCCAAGGCGCTCCCCAATCACTTCAGAGATGAGCTTCAGCCCGCGGGGGCCCTCGTCTACCCCCTGGGCACAGGATGGAGCTCAGGCCAGGTGCCCTTTATCCCCAACTGACAGCTTCCCACCCAGAAATCCTACCCCTTCCTAATCCACTGTTCATAAGTGTCCCCCAAACGTCCTCCCCAATTCCAGCCTAGCCAAAGCTTGCTGTGAGGAAGGTAGGCAGCATGTGAAAACGAATCCATCTGAAAACTCCTTCTACAA